>NC_134575.1:96213337-96530681 GCF_050947875.1 Dermacentor variabilis
AGGTTATCTCAGAAAAGCGTTTCTGTGTTTTACATGTATTTGAATAGGCCGCGTAGGAGTTGGGTTCGAGCTCAACATTCTTTTTAAATAATTTTTCGAGGGAACAAATACATGAATAATAATTGCATTGTCATTGCCAATGGTGCTGCAAACGAATTCTAGAACGCTACGCACTGTCAAAATAAGGAGAATATGTCATTTTTCATAAAAGTATATACTCGTATGTGCCAAAAATTGTGCCAGCAGCTGTCACCGGTGTGTATTGTGAGTTATTTCACCGAAATTATAGTCGCAACAGCGAGCACGTATAAAAAGCAGGAGTTCTGCAGAATATACGAGAGCGAGTCAAATGAAAGTGAGACAATGCGAATATATGACAAACGGGGTACGTTATTTAAATGTAGCCTCCATGACAATTTACACATTTGTCCTATTGACTAAGGAGTCGCGTGATTCCGGTCCCATAAAATTCCTTGGGTTGCTGCTTTAAAAAGTCTGCAACTGACTCATCGTCCGACACGAATCTGGTTCACTTGAGCTGTTTTTTTCGACTGCCCCGAAATGTGGAAGTCGCAAGGCGACAGGTCTGAGCTGTATGGCGAACGTTGCAGCGTTTCCCACTTGAACTTTGCCAGTTTTGTATTAAACAGATCACCGATGTGGGGACGGGCATTCTCGTGGAACAAGATGACCCCATTCGTCAATTTTCCACCTCGTTTGTTCTTGATTGCAACACGCAGCTGTTCCGGCGTTTCACAGTATTGGAAGCAATTGATTGTCTCTTAAGATTTAGCAAATTCTATCTGCAATAGTCCCTGACGATCGAAAAAAAAACAGTCAACAACACTTTTCCGGAAGAAATGATGGCCTTTGCTTTCTTTGGGCGTGGTGAAATCGAATGTTTCCACTGTAAGCTTTGCCGTCGTGTTTCAGGCTCGTGATAGTGGCACCATGGTTCGTCCCCGATCACAATTGCAGACAAGAAGTCGCCACCATCATTGTGATACCGGATCAGATAAGTCAAGGCAGCGCCGAACCTCTCCGTCTTCTGGTGGTGGTTCAAAATCTTGGGCATCCATTGCGCACACAAAAGCCGATGACAGAGACGTTCATGAATTATGGCGTGAACCGAACCTTGACTGATGTTCACACGCGCTGCCAGTTCACCGATGCTTATCCTCCGTTCATGTCTCGTCAGCTCATCAACTTTTGCAATTTTGTTATGGGTGATTGCACGATGGCTTTGGCCCGGTCTGGGATCGTCTTTGCAAATTTCACGTCATTCTTTGAACTGTGTGCTCCAGAGCTTCACAGTGGCCAATGAAATGCGATGTTCAACGTACACGGCAGCCATACGGCGTCTAATTTCTTTTGGGGAAATACCTTCTGCAGTCAAAAACTTCACGGCACCACGCTGTTCAACTTTTGGAGTTTCCATTATGACACGCAACCATGTTCAACCCATGTGTATGAGAGCATTACAGAACCTTTATCCTCACACCTGCGTGTCACTTTTGTAAATGGGACATCCCTCTCTTCAACGCACATGCCTTGCAGATAATGAACCGAACTATTATTGCGCGGGGTGGGTAGGCTCACTTTCATTTGACTCGCCCTGGTACATTACAAATGCGAAGATACAATGGGATACACAAATGCGAAGATAAAGCTTGATAAAGGGCAAGAAAGTGTCACTGGAAAAAAAAAAGTTCACTGCACGTATACACGAAACTTCGCAACAAGATATTTAAATATACGTATAAGTCTCCAATAAATCTACGTATCTAAGAAAAAGTCATGGTATATAATGTGTCAAACAAGGCAAATAAATATGTTGCGCAATCACAGATTCACAGAATCCTAGATACCACCCCGATTCCATCCACTGCCGCCGATGTATCGCGAGCGACGGAAGACGGCTATCTTGCTCTGCACTTTTTTCCTTTGCGCACACAAGACAGTCACCATCGTCGGCTCACCCATTCCAGCTCCCCACCCCCTCCCCTTGCGCTTTCGCTCGCACATACAGCACGCGGCCCTCGGTAACATTGTTATCGCTCTTGGTCTTTATACGAAACATGAGGACGACGATGACGGCAGGAAAGTGCCTAGAGTATCCATATACTTGCTATCGCAATAATATGATAAGAGTATCCGGCAACTGGAGCGTCCCATGACCCATTACTTTCCGCAAAGGAAGAAGTAACAAAATCGAACTTTCACCATGCGACGATTCGCTGCACCGCAACAATGTATTTTTTTTTTCCTTTTGTGGGGCAGGGGCACCGAAATGAAAATACGCAAAGGAAAATGTGTTGACCACAATCGAATGCCTATATTGCGCACATAACGTGGCTATCGAAGAAATATCGAAAAAAACGTCAGACGCTTGGTCCACCAAGAACGAAACGCATACTGTTCGTTATTCTACACCGGCGAGACAAGATTTTCTGGAGAGTTTCCGCTCAAGCGAACGCGGTGCAATCTGTTGAGTCCCCACAGTGATGGCGGCGAGTGACCATTGTTTCTTTTTCTCGTGTTCTAGCCATAAAGCGTCCAAAACTCTGCCAGGCAAAAATCCACTCGGCCAGGGCAAACCGAACGCGCACCGAAGTGCGCCGCGCGGTGGTCGAGGCAACACGAAGAAAACGTATGCGCTCTGGTTGCCTCTGGCAGCCCGCGGGTAGGGTAGCGAGAACAAAAAAAAAAAAAAAAATATTGAAGACGCTCAATGTGTCCTCACGAATAAAAGTCAAAGTATAAAAAATATATAAGAACGTAGTTACCTTGGCTGGCTTTAGTGCCTTGACATGGACGCTTTGGCGCAGGTGAAACAAAATTTGATATTTTTTTTGTGTGACATGACGGCTTCGTTTGACGATGCTTCGTCTCATCGGACCTCACTGCGTGCTTTGTCAACTTGTCTAATAGTGTGCTGATTTGGCTTGTCTCGTTGTATGTTCCGATGTAAGACTCTAGAATAGTCAACGCACCTTTGGCGTCAAATGTTTATAACTGCATTAAACCCACAAAGTTCCGAAATTAAAAATCTAAAGCAAAACTTTGGAAATGTCAATGCACCTTTCACATCAAAAGTTTATGAGATTTATACCCATAAAATGTCGGAATTGATATCCATGCGCTCTGTGAGATTCCGCGGCCTCCGTGAGATGCTGCGGCGAGCCCGTTTGTCATCGAAACGTCCTTGAAACTTTGTGCTCGTATGGGGCTAATTGGTGTTATGTGACTCCCGGTACATGGGCGTTGCCGCGAAATCCAGCCCGAGTTCTCAATGTTCGCGCTCAAATGTATTTTAGAGCATGAAAAATACCATTCTAGACAAAATACAGAATGATTTCTGGCGCCGGGGGTTGCTTTGGTCGGCGGTGCATGGACAGCGCGAAAAAATTTCGGGGGGGGGGCTGAAGACCCATAACCCCCCCCCCCCCCTGGCTACGCCCCTGGTAGGCGGGGAATGACATGTTTACGCAAAGCGACCAATCTTTGTTGAGGATTTAGCGGTGCCTTTCGCAGGCGATGTAGAAACAGTTTAGGGTGCCGTCGGACCCGGCGTATTTCGTTCGAGTAGCCGTGAATTGGATGCCCCGGTATTGGCCTCGAGCTCCACCACTGGAAAAGCTGGCGCCACCGTCGGCGTGACGTGCTAGGAGGGATCACGTGGACATAGCGGCCGCGTCGGCTGCTTCGGCCGCGCCGAAGCGAGCTGAAAACGAGAGTTTAAATTCCCTCATACGCTGCGGTCCTCATTTAGTGGCGAGATTTTCCCGCTTCGAGTGTCTCCTTTACAACGCTTGAAAGCACTACAATAGGTAGAGGCTGCCTTTGAAGGCGCACAACATGGTAGGCTACTGCTCGGTGCCGCAATGCCGGACGCACGCAACGGAGCACGGTGTCAGCCTTATTCATACGTAGCCACAGGACAAGAAGCTGTGTGAAGCTTGGCTCGCGAAACATAAAACCGGCAAACAGTCATCGGCTACAACTCGGATATGCAGCAAGCACAGACGCGAGGAAGATTTCTGCTACGGCGCCCGGTCTGCGATGTTCTGAAAACGCGCACTGAGACGCTCGCCCGAGTCCGCTGCCCGACTAATGTCATGACGGTTTGGTCTCTGAACTTGTCGATGCTATATAGCAAATGGCAAGTTCAGTGGAGGAAAGGCAGCGGTAAGAAGCACATTTAAAAAAAGCATGGCATATGGTCATGTTTGTGTTATGAATTAATGCACTGGATTACAAAAAAGGAGCAGCGGGGAATTGCACTCTGAGAACGCCGATAAACATACAGTGCGACGCAACTCGAGAAATAGTATCGAAAGGTCAAAGAATTTAGAAGAAAAAAAAGATTGAATCGTCGCGACGGCACATCACAGTCCCCGTAGGCGTCGAAGTCTCTACAATGAAATTATTTTTGAACAGCTCTGATAGCGCCCACGCAACAATGGTTGCTTGTATACTGTCAAATGCTTATATTCTGCGGCCTAAAGCTCATGGCACGGTGCGAAAAAGTGCGCGCGGAGAAAGCGAAACAGTGCGCGGACAAGCATGCAGACGCGCAGTCGGTCGCTGCATTGAGGCTTCATTCTATTACGCTCCATTTAGTTATACAAACACTATAAGAACTTATTTCAGATAGCTTGCTCTCAGCGTTTACCTACCTTTCACGCAAGAAGCCGGTTTGGGAGACTCCATCGCGGCGACCGCGCGCAGTGGCGTTCACTGTACGTATTCGGTAAAGCGACAGCGTCTGTAAACGATTGTGTGCTTTCAGTTTGCCCAAGATTATTATTTAGACAATAAGAAACTTCTCTCGTTTCGAACGTACTTACAGAAATGTCCGGGAGAGCTCGCGCGTGGTGTTTTCAGTGAGCGCTGACAGCAAAACCTGTGAGGAGCGCGCCACGTGATCCCTCATACTACGCCAGCGAGGCGCTTCCGATAGATGGCGACTCCGTAACTCCTCGCCGCCAATTTCCACTGGGTTGTGCAGGAAACGGACTCGATAGGATTTCCACCAATGGTGCAAGTGCAGTCGGTTAAAAGTTTTGTCTTCTTGTGTTTGCCACTTCGCAAAATTGTCAATGTTCGGGACTTTGCAGCGTTTGTTTCTAATCCTCGCTCTTTTAGATACCTATGGAGGTAATCCAATTGACGTTGCTAACCAATCTTGGTACTTGCGGTCAGGATAATGTCATCAGCAAATACCATCGTAGTGACAGAGAGCCCCCCACTACTAAATGATACTGCAGGCTGTTGTGCCCCGAAGAACTCATCGAAGACCAAGTTGAACAATAGTGGGGACAGCGGATCAGCCTGACGGACTCCTCTTGTTGGATGAACCAGCAATGTTGCTCCACCTGGCCAAGCACTGTAGTGGCCAGACAGTATAAATCCGTTATATATTGGCAGAAATCATCTGCCACTCCTTTCCGCGTGAGGTCATTTATTAGGGCACTGTGGGCCACTCTATCGAAGGCCTTCGCGACATCAGCCGAAGCAATGGCAAGAGGCAGTAAACTGCGTCTGGCTTCGCCTATCACTGTCTTCAGCAGGAGTACGTTTTCTGCACACCCATCGGCTGGAATGAATGGTCGCTTCCGGATATCGAGTTCAATTTCAGCTATCAGTCTTTTCACGTAAATCTTGTGCAGGACACGAGTGAGCACAGGCGCCACAGTTGTAGGACGATGTTTTCCTGCAGTGGCGGCCCCGAGCTCTTCGGGGATGAAGATCGTTCTCGCATTGCAGATTACAAGCGGCAAGCGCTTCTGTAGCATGATGAGTTTCAAGAGACACCGAAGGAGAACCATGGGCACCGTTCGGAGTTTCTTGGCTGAGAAGCCGTCCGGACCTGCAGCAGAGCCACAAGGGGGCAGGGCGCTCCTGATGGCTTGAGCCGTTATAGTCCTTGTTGGATCTATCCGCCCCCGGCGTGGAACCACCGGATCTGCCAGCGTGTCCCCTTCAACAGGAGCTTCCATGATACCCTTCTATTATTCTACGAAAGCAGCCGGATTCTCAATGTTGGATCCGCCGGTTTCATCAAGGATATTTCTAATGCACTGCGCGCGGTCTTTCTTATAGAGTCGTTGACACATTGCATATGCTTTTTTCTTCTTGCGTCAGCTTTCATTCACTAGCTCTTGAGGCCTCCTAGGGGGAGGTCTGTTGTCGTCAGACTGGATCTGCCCAGACATTTACCCCAATCCCACGTGCCACATCGGCAAGACACAGCCAGCCACACACTTCCACACATGCTTTGGGACTGTGCACAACAATACCCTGAGACTAACCCCACGACCCTCTCGTCCAGATGGCACGCTGCCCTGCGTAGCTCCAACCTTGACGACCAACTCTGGGCGACCCAGCAAGCCTTCGAGGTGACGAAGAGGCAACACCGCGACGTCCCCGCGTGGGAGGCCTAGGCCCAGACACCAGCTCTTGCTGGTTTCAATAAAGTTTGTTCAGTCAGTCTCCTTCGTTTCATGTATTAGGCTCTAAATGCCTGTTCAAATATCGCATGTTGTTATACGCCGATCACCATTAGTGGGTATAGGTCACAGTTTCGAACTTCCTCGCAATCATCATTGCGGCACTACGGGCGCACGCACTCGAGCACGCGGCTACGAGCCTCTTTGAAAGAAGAAGCGTTCCCTACGACGCCGGCTGATTCTTGAAGTCCCTGGTGTTTTGTTGCAACCGCCAACCTTCGTCATCACACTATGTGTAAGTCAGTTTCATTACTTTAGTCGCTCTCAGGAACGTCGTCTGTTTTCTCTGTCGGCTACTAATATCGCTACTATTATTAGCGACTTATTCTTTACGACACGCCAACGATCTGCCTCGAGCACAGGACTACATTTGGCACCAGGGTGGAAGGAATAGCAGGACATTGGACTCTGTTTTTCCCGAAACAAAACGAAAAAGACGGGACGCACGAACATGTAAGCTGGTATATGACGCGGATTCAGCAACTGCTCTGTGGCCCCTTGTTCCCCTGTAAAAAAGGAGAGTGAAAAGGGCGCAAAGTTTAACTTCCTGACTATGTGTCCTTCTTATATTAGGCACTCAAGTTAGTAATAAAAATCTGAAGTGCGATCTGTTCGGAACCGTTTGCGATTTGCGATTCATATTTGCACATATTGAACATTGAACATATTTGAACGCATTGAACACATTGAACACATTGAACATATTTGCGATTATAAGCTTTCCAGCCAGTTCAGCTCCGAAACTGAAGGAAAAAAAATTCGGTGCAAGTAAATATACCCTCTTCGTCTGGCCACGGGGGCTGCATTTTGATACGGACCTAGAGAGAAAAAAAAGGAAAATGCCCGTGTACATAGAATTGTGTGCGCGTTGAAGAACACCAAGTGGTCGAAATGGTCCTCGATTCTTCCAATACGGCACGACTCATAATCAGAGCATTGCTTTTTTTTTTCTCGCAACACACTATAGTTTATTAGCAATATTAGGCAAAATAATTTCCTTCTCCGCTCACTAAGTTTCACTCACTTGGGGTCATATCTTCTCCTCAAACAATAATCACCCGACGTGGTAGCAGAATGACTATAGCGTAGCGCTGCTGACCTAGAGGTCGCGCATTCGATCCCTGCCGCACTACACCGGAAGCGAAGTGCAGGTGTGCCCTCTATTCGAAGCATGTTGAAAAAAATCCACGCGGTCAAAATTAGTCAAGAGCCCAGCATTACGCCGTATTTTCATTTAGCTCGCGGTTATATATATATATATATATATATATATATATATATATATATATATATATATATATATATATATATATATATATATATCTATACATATATATATACACACACACACAATCGAAAAGAAATGGGGTGAACCGAGGGGCCCGATTTTTATTAGTCATATCATAAGAAGCCAACAGATGATTCCCCACCTGCGGCAAGTTCTTTTCTTCCACTTTCAGTTCCGGGAACACAAGTAATTTTCCCTGGTTGTCCATGGCGTCAGCCTTTGTTAACTTCAGATGATGTGACTAATAAATAAATAAATATATATATATATATATATATATATATATATATATATATAAATATATATATATATATATATATAAACGTAGTCATGCTTTCCCGTGCCCTTATTGTAAGTCAAACCTTGTTTTTCATGCTTTCGTAGGCGCAAATACTTCAAATACAGAAAGAATGTGTGCTTCTCTAAACAGTCTTTTTTTGTCGCCGCGAGGCGGCCTCAAGTCGCAGAAGCTTCTTCCAGACGGCTCGAAACGTGTTCCGTTCATTACTTGGCCTCGAAGCTGTCTGCTTGGCTGTCTACGCAGACTGTCTCCGATGCGGGCCAGAGTTCGAACACACCCAAAGGCGCTGGTGGCGACGCGTTTTCACAGCGGCTGCACGTGCGCTCGCCGAAACACGGCCGGGAGACGCAAGTGCGCGTCTCCCGACCTAGCTCCGACGTCGACAACGAACGCGGGCGCACGTGTGAAATTGAGCAGACGACGTGCAAGCTCGTACTAGTCAGCTCTAAGGTGGTTTAGGTGAACTCCCTAACGACCCGTATACTCAGAATTTAGGTCGCTCATGGTTTATCCGCCTCTGCTGGCATGAATGTAGACATCTGGAATTGTGCGATTGGAATCGTTTTCTAATAAATTACTGGGGAAACGATCGTGAATATGATCGGCGCGATTATGGTCCCCTAGGTGCTGCGCATTACTCTAGAGCATAGAGTTTCGTAGTACTAACTAGAGGGAAACCGGGCGCTGCGATCGTTCAACCATCATGGGAATGATGGGAAGTACAGGCTACGGATTGGTATTTTGTTGGCTGGCGAACTAGTCTACAGGTATTTTTTTTTTTCAGTTTTGATTTCGCTTCAAGCGCCATTGCTATAACCCGCAGTGGGACGGTGCGACGCAAAGCTATCTGCCTTTGTTCTGTTGGTCGAAGTGACGATAGCGTGGGGGATCCGCGGCTGGGTCAGCGGCTGGGCCGATCTTTGTGTCGTGGTGTGGTATCGAAGCTCTGACGAGAAACCGACGGCATCGTAAACGTTGAAAGAACGTGTTTTGACCGTTTTGACCTTGGTTTTTTAAGTGTCTTAGGTTGGCGCTGCAGCGTTACGTACTTTACGAAACTCCAGAAGAGCAAAAGGAAGGCACTACTGTTGCAAGACACAGAGAGTTGTACTTCCAGTGGCTTTACAATCAAACTTTATTGAGGGCCTCATTACGCATTGCTCGTTTATGTGCGCATTGAAAAGTATGTTTTAGAACTTCGAAACACAAACTTACTTGTGGTAGGAAAGGTTGCTGCTTCCTGGCTGTAGTCTGCTGTCGCAAAATGGGCAAGTGAAAAGCCACGCCATAACAGCTGCTGGCGGCTGCTTCATACTCGTAGGAGGCCACAAGCGCCCTAGCGGGTGTGCTTAAAAGGACTTGAAGACGTTCAGCAATTGTGACAGCCGACGCAGCCTTTCGAACGAGCGAGAGAGTTCGCAAGTGCCTGTGGTCAGCGAGAAAAATGTCGCATTCCCAACGAGCAGGTGTTGTAGCAGACGGTACTTGTGGCATTCCTCTCAAACGCACAACACTTTCTCACAGTATAAAATGTTTATTTCCATAAATATTGATGAGTATTTTTACATAAGTACATTGATGGTTGTTATTGCTGTTGTGAAAATAAAGTAATAATTCTTCTCTGGCGCTAAACCGGCAACATAATTGCAGAAGAATGCATACCCTTGTGTGCCCTGGTGGCAAACCGTGCTTCAATCTCAGTCATACAAAGCTTATGTAATTTGTTATGTAATTTGTTATGCATTATATAAGATACTGCAGAGATAAAATTAGATTTTATGCGATAATATTTGAGTATAGCTTCGTTTACGGCGCCGCAAGCAAACGCCGCTAGTCTAAAGATCAAAGTTAATCTGAAGCCTGCACTTCCCATCATTCCCATGCAGGTTGAGCCAACGCTCAGGAGAGCCCTCGTAGATACTAGCGCCACATTTCCCTCTAGGGTTCTTATGTAGAAACTCTATGCCCGAGAGCAAATGTTTTTGGTCTGCGCTCCTTGACAGAAAGGAAAGCACGCAAGATATATGACGAGTATTGTTTGTAGATAAGCCGGAGAGGGATAGATATTGCTTAGTTTTGTGAGATCGCTTCGCACTATATCCCCCTTACACACACAGACATTTTACGTTTTTTATATATATTTTGCACCCTATAACAAAAATATCACTGCTAACCTCGGAACAGTTGGCCAGACGAATCAAGTTGTTTTTTGCGTCAAGCGTCTTCCGAGGCGAGTTCAATTTCCGGACGAAACATACACCTGAAAGCGCTTGTAGCACACCCGATCAAAACACTAGAGCCTCATTTTCTGCCGCTGTGAGGAAGGTGCGTTTTTCCTGCTCATGTAATGGGCTTATGACGGCATTCACAAGCATGTATACGGCAGTCATCATAACATTTCTGGGACGAAGTTGTGACTGGAAGAGAATGTGTGATCGACTTTGTAACATTGTCTACGTCGGTTTTGCCCTTTTCTCTCTATGCGTGTGCATGTGTGTGTTCGAAAACAGCCATGACACGCCGTGGTTTCTTAGTGGCTAAGGTGTTGGGCTGCTGAGTGCGAGGTCGCGGAATCGAATCCCCGTCACGGCGGTCGCATTTTGATCGGGGCGAAATGAGAAAACACCCGTTTACTTACGTTTAGGAGGTGCACGTTAAAGAACCGCAGTTGGTACAAATCATTCCGGGGTCCCTCACTCGCGGTTTTGGCACGCTAAACCGCATATTCTAATCTGAGACAGCGATAGCAGCAGCAGCGCGTTCTAAGCAATGTACAGACAGGAAAAAGAGAAAATGATGGGTCAAGCACTTACTGAGGGCAAAGTATTTCTGGGATAAGAGGAATGACATGCGCACTATAACCCAGACAGCAAAAAAAAAAAAAAATCATTGTGCAGAGAACACCGCCGAAATTTGTCAATGTAAGCGAATAGTCGAAGACACACACAGAGTTCTTGTCTTTATTAAAGTGCGCGTGCAGGAGTACGTATTTGTAAAAGCGAGGATGTTTCGGTAGATTTTCTTCTTTAATGGCGTAATTCCGTTGAACAGAGAACCGTTAGCCAGCAGATCTGTAGCTTCTGTATGGGCGGCCATCGATATGAGCTGACACGTCACTTCTTTCCAGCGATACGAGCGCTGGCGCCGAAGGCGACTGCCATCCTCCTCTCCCGCAGCTGAGCAGGGGGAGAGGGCATAGGAAGAAGAGGGCTGTTCTTGGCAAGCGCTCCAGCAAAGCATCCGAGCCTTCAGACGCCCCAAAATCACGGGCGCGTGCCAGCACGCGCGTAATAGTTGGCGTACGGCGACGAACGCGGCTCGCAACTAGCTCTCGCGAGATCACGCGTTGGCGGTTGATCATTGGCGGTACAGCGTACGACCGCCAGGAAAATGCGTGAAAAAAAAAAACTAAAGGAAGTTATGCCCGGTAAAAGAAATTGGCAGTTTCGCCTTAAGGACGAAGCACTGACAGCGATAGCGAGTTTTAGCGCTGGGCTTGAACTTCCCAGAAGGTGTTGTTCTACGTGGCATGTCGGCGTGACGACGCACGCAAGGTGACTGCTGCCGGACAGAAGGAACAACACCCCGGCGGCTACCGGGCGTCTCAGAACGCTGGCAGAAATGCAGCGCCGCCGGATGCGTTGGAGGCGTCGTCGGTGGTGCACGGTGCACGAGATGACACTGACGGGCAACCGTCGGGGTTAGCGAAACGTTAGGTAACGTTACCCTGACATCTTCCGCTCGAACCGGTGCATACAGGCGGCAGCTCAGCAGGAACGCCACTGTGCCTGTAGGGTTCGTGGGCCCAACGCACCCTACAAGCCCTACACAAACGCACTCGGCGTCTCTGAAAATCCTGTGACTATGTTTGTGCGAGCTGCGCATGCGCTGCAGATGGCGCGGCAGTACGATAGCGGCGGCGGGAATGCGCCTTGAGCGTACGTATGATTGCGATCGCAATAAAAGAACACGACGGGGATAGTGTAGTGAATGCTGTATTTAAGACTTGCTGTATAGCTAAATATTCTGTGTTTGCATAGAACTGGGACTGCTTATTGTGTCATTGGATTGCTACATTAAATGCAAAGCATTTCTTGGCGAACATTTGGCACATTGACAGCATCTATCTATCTATCTATCTATCTATCTATCTATCTATCTGTCTGTCTGTCTGTCTGTCTGTCTGTCTGTCTGTCTGTCTGTCTGTCTGTCTGTCTGTCTGTCTGTCTGTCTGTCTGTCTGTCTGTCTGTCTGTCTGTCTGTCTGTCTATTAGCCGCCTACGTCTTGGTGCTCTCATGGGCGTTTCGTTAGCTTGGTATGTACCAAAATTGGCATAGTAGGACAAGAGTGTGTCACGAACACAAATGATAGGTCATGACATAGGCGTCATGTAGATCATGAAACAGCCGCCTAGGTCTTGATGCTCTCACTGTCGTTTCGTTAACTTGTTAGGCTCCTCCCCCACACTGCCTCGCATAACATCGGTTCCAACAAGGCGTGGGATATGCCGGAAATTTTTTTTATGAGCGGTCTGCTGCGCTTGAGTTGACACATATCTGCAGTGCTTCTGCTTATACTGTGCTCATCACGCAGGCTGTCCATGCGCTGTCTTTATAATTAACATGATTTTTCCCTACCACTTTGTCGAAAGGAACGCAGTTAGGAGACACCTACAAGTAAGAAAAAGGTAATGTTAAACAAGAAACAATATTAACACTTCCATGTAAATCAATTTCTTAGACTATAGTAAGTACCACTCACAAGCCGTACCTTGGTCGTTGTTGGATGACCGTAGGTTATTTTAGTTTTTCATCTTTTACTAGGAGATCGTCTTTTGACCACGGTCCAGGCGGGGCTCAGTTATTGTGTGGCTCATAAGCGCCAATTCGAGTTGTCTATACATGCGGTGTCGGTATGTGTGCGGTAGATAAGAACTCGGCAAACTGCTTCGAAGCATACTTTATTCCGTCTTCCTTACCGAGCGTGTAGTATAAGTGCTCAACCTGCTGTGCGAAAATGAACTCTGAACTCGATATGGCGCTATGATCTTTCCTTCAGCATCGACACCGGCGACTTCACGGCGAGGCTCCTCCGCTGGTGCAGGGGCGGCCAGGAGCTCACAGTCGGGGCGCAGCCACGGTGAGTTTTACTGGAGCCAGAATTATTTATTCCGCTTGGCGTGCGTGGCTAAAGAAATTGAGCGCTAGCCTCCAATTCAGGGCTAAGGGCTGTGTTTTGATCCGACTCGATGCTGCTGGTGAGCTTCCACAGTAGGAAGCGAAGCTGCAGCCGTTGCCGCTGGCCACAGTGTCACGTCCCAGCTCCCTCGCATTGTCCGAAATCGAAAAATATATTACGCTTAAGTTCACTGTGCTCAAAGGGAACCTGCACTCTTGACCGTGGTAATATTTGTTCACACCCCTCGAATTGCTAACAATAGCGTGTCAAGGTAACGCCGGCAGGGCACATGACTTTCGCCGCCTACTCAGGTTCAGTGCGTGTAAAATGTCGAAGAGGCTGAGCACCTCATTTCTATTACTCATCACGAGCTAAAGACCTCGTCGCAACAACAACAAAAAAATATACAGGGTCTTTCAGTCAACACCTAATTTTTTTTTTATTTGCCTTTGGCAGGTAGCACGACTCCAGTCCCTGAGCTCGTCTACTCGAAGAGGAGGGCATTACTTACACGAAAAAATTGAAACGCATAATTCACTAATTACCAAAAATCCACTTATTAACCTTTTAAACTAATTGCATTGTCGCAGATGCCGCAATTTACAAATTCTAGTGGATGAGACAGCAAGGCATATCCACTTCAAAAGAATTTGTCGATGACAACATTTACGAGGGATGCGCCGTCAAACTTGAATAAAAAAATGCACTGTTGTCCCCACTTACTTAACAAAACGTCGTTTTATGCATTGAAGCGCAAAAGTAACTGGAACGCCGATGCATTGTTCCGCAAAGTTTCCGCAAGAATTCTTACCTTGAAGCAGGTGTCATCCTGAGAGTTCGTCCCAAGTGTATACGCCTTGCGAACTCCCCGGCTAGAATTTGTAAGTTACAATACCTGCCACAAGGTAATTAGTCAAAAAGAGAATTACTGAATTTTGGTTCATTAGTCAATTGTGCATTTCCATTTTTTTTTTGCGTGTGCAAGTAATCTCCGCCTCTTCAAGCAGAGCAGCCGATGAACGGGAATTGTGCTGTCTGCCAAAGGCAGTCTTTAAAAATTTTTGGAATGTGTTCGCTGAAACACCCGGTGTATGTAAAATAACCCTTGAAATCGCACCAACTCAGCACAACGTTCCGGCAAGGGTTCAAACGTATAGGCAAGCAGCCATCCCCTCGGCGCGCCACATGACTGGATCACACGGATTCACCGTGCCTGCCCGCCAGCATCCCAGCGTACTACTACCGGCTCTGCAATCTGGGTCCTTCGTTGCGCTTGCGTTGTGGTGCGGCGACAATTGAATGAGGCATCGATCGGCCGTACTCGTAGTTGTGGTCGCCTCGTGGAACTCGCCTGCTCGTGCTGTCCATGAGATGCTCGCGTGCTGTCACAGATCCCGAGAAAGTGACTTGCACTTCTTTACGTAGTAATTTTAACGATGTATAAGCGTAAGCTTCGAATACTTTTGGGCTTGCGCGGTGCCGCCCTTCTTGAAAGCGGGCGGCGAAAGTCCTCGTTATATTTCTGGCTCCGTTACGCTCCCGAACATAGATTCTTCAATTGACTGAAAAAACATGTTTCGAAAATTTATATCGTTGTTCTTGCAGCCTGGAAGGAATACGGTAAGTATAAAAAAAAAATGTTCTACTACCTGCCCATTACCCGCGCGTTGCCTATCACCGAGCTGTCATGCGCAAAGTTCACTCTTAGAAGCACCTATGCGGGGTTTCGTCTGTGAGCTGCGGACTGCCGCAGCCAGCCAAAGAAAATTAGTTATCTCTCTGCGCTATTGAATGTTCCTGCAAGCCAGGTTCTTGCCGTTCTGCGAGGAGAAATACTCGAGATTTGAAGGCGTATCGTATTGTTGGCCATGTGTTCATCAATAGGGAATAAACAGCAGATAACACGAAGGTACACTTCCAGAAAAATGAAAACGACATATATACTACATTAAACAAAGCAACCGTCTACCGTTTATGTCAGTAAATTGGACTGTGGGCTAGTTGTTCCGAGTTCACAGCCAAAAGTCGAGCACGAGAACAAGGCTGCAGAACAAGGCTCGTCTCCTTTCTTATGTTTTGATTTCGAGTTCTTTTTTTCTTTAATTTATTTTAGCTAGAACGTGTTTCTTTAGAAGCATCAATTGCTGGGCTAGTTGGTTAGTGTTTTAAGCCGAAAAGGAACCAGCCAAATCCAAGACGCAAAACCCGAAGGAGGCACACACACACTGTCGCCGGACACGCACTGTCGCCGGACACAGTAACCGCACTTGTAAGTCCGGCAACTGTGTCTGTGCCTCCTTCTTGCCGTGCGTCTTGGATTCCGCATGTTCCTGTTTCTAGTTAACGTTTGTGTTTTGTGACTTTCAGTTACAGATGACGACGAAATTTCCCCTCCAGGTAAGTCCCGTTTCATAGTGTCGTTTCGCGACCATTTTCTTTTTGTGTTGAGGCAGCCAAGCGTTTCTTTAGTTTTTTATCCGACGCACTCCACTATATCATTGCACAGTGACTTACCAAGCCATGGCAAAGGCATCAGTCATGTATAGGCATGGTCGAAACAACGGCCATCAATATGCAGCGACTTATTTCATTTCATTTTCTTACCTTAAGGACCCCGTTCTGTCTATTACATAACGGCTGGTTAACATGTATGCACAAGAAAAGGCAGTTGTTGCAGTGAAATACAAGTTTGAACAGTTTCCAGAAAATTTTAATGAGATGTGATGCTAGCAGCATTGCGGGGTAGGTCGTTCCAGTCTCAGGCAGCCGTGGGGAAAATTTAGGCTTTGAATGTGACAGTTCGTGTGCGAGGACGAGGAACTCGCAGTTGATGGCTAGTGTGCTGTGACATGCGTGAAGATGATGACGTGATGTAAGGTAGTCGGCTTAGCGAGCAGTAAAAGAATTTGTGGTAACTAGGAAATGTGACCATGCGTTCACGAAAAGCTAGACCTGTCAAGCTACGTTCTGCCTTAAGAGTTAAAGGCTGATGTTACATGAATTCGAAGAATGGATTAATGTAGTCGCACGGACCTGAAATGATTCGTGTGCATTAATTATACATCTGTGATGAGGGTTTCAGGTGGCGGCAGCATATTCTAGTTGTGGTCGCACAAAGGATTTGTACGCGAGCAGTTCGACGTGCTGTGGAGCATGACGAAGGTGACGCATTATCAACCATAGGGTCTTGTTCGCTGAGGAAATTACGTTACTCGCATGCGCATTCCAGGAAAGGGTTGGTGACAGGGTTATGTTTAAGTACCTAATTACACGCTAGAACTCGTTGTTCTGCCAAGATCCAAAAATAAGTTTAATATCTTGAGTCGAAACAGAACCTGTATCAGATATTAAGTTGGTAAGAAAGAGTTTTTATTTCTAATGTTTCACGAGAGCACAATAGAGTCGAAGACACAACATACAAACAGTTGCAAGGAACAAATAGTCGCAGGGACACACAAAGGTAAAAACAAAATAGACAAATGGCATGACGAACAGGCCACGGTTCTAGTCACACGAGTAACGTCACACTTCCGGACATATAAGGAAAGGCACTGATCCAGGCACAGGACGATGAGGCTAGCGATGCGCCACGTAGAGGTAGTAAATCTCACGTGACGCAGAGATGACTTCGCTCACAGCCAGCTTTTTAAACAGCCGATGGTAGGATTGTGAGCAAGGTCGGCGCATTAATAAAGGGGCAAATCAGACACCCACTCGTTGGTAGCAATTGCTACAACGGAAACCCATACGGGTTCCTAGAAAGAAAAACCTCGCAATCGACCAAAAATTCGTCCTGGTACGGGACTCGAACCCGGGACAACCAGCGGACCCGGGTTCGAGTGGTCAACCTGGCAGTCAGACCGGCAACGCTATTCGTGTGAGCGAATTAATGAAGCATCAGGTATACATATTAAGCGTAAAATGAACGTAACATTAACTTTAGTTTCCTGTTAGTGATACTAGCATTTGTGCACTGTTTTATTCAATGTTTTCCAGTGGACAAGCTATTGCCGGATTTATTTCACTCCACCATGTCACTAAGAAGTAAGTATGCAATAATCGAACCAACTTTTCAAGGCTGGTAATAATGCGAGAGCATTATATGTCCCACGACGCACAAAATCCAGCATGATCGAGCGATGGTACCAAAAATCCTCATCATCAGGGACGTTATCAGAGTCTTGCATGACGTCAATAGTAATACTAATAACATTAAGCAGTATAACAACGTTAATTCGTAACAATTTCGGGTACTTCATGCAAATTAAGTCGAATTAGAGTGTAGAAAAGTGAATTAAGGTGAAGTAAAATGAATGCAGGTGAATCAAAGTGGATTAAAGCTGGTGCAAACTACAGTAAGGTAGATTAAGCTAGAGTTGTGAAGGATACGTCACATGTTTGAAGGAACGTATTACGGACGTAACCAATTAATTCGAAAAGTAACGCTTTCGCTTTGAAATCACGTAATGACACTTAAGTGACTGTCAGTTTTGGTATGCCCCGGAAAGACAAATAAACCCTATTGGTTTTATGTTTCCCGAAAGTCTAATAGTCATATACCTTGACTACAGTTGCTTTCTTGAATTAACACTCAGCTTGTCCGGCACGCTACGCTGACGCACCCATGCCATTCTACAACTGAAGATACCAGAATAACAGCCTTAGACACGAAAGGCGCTCGAGATGAATGATTATGATAGCTGTGGGACAAAAAAAATACATTTGCAGCGCGCTCATCATCATCCCATTTTGTGTCCACTGCAGGTCGAAGGTCTAACCCTGCGTTTTCCAATTATCCCTGTCCTGCGCCGAAAGAATTCCAACTAGCGCCTGCAAATTTCTTAATTTCATCTATCCACCTAGTCTCCTGCCGTCCTGGACTGCTTTCCCTTGGTACCCATTCTGTAACCCTAATGGTCGAACGGTTATCTAACCTGTGCATTACATGACCTACCCAGCTCCATTTTTTTCTCCCACTGTCAATTAGATTATCGGCTACAGCCGTTTGCTCTCTGATCCAAACCGCTCTCTTTCTGTCTCTTAACGGTATGCGTAGCATTCTTCGTTCCATCGGTCTTTGCGCGGTCCTTAACTGGGTCTTAAGCTTCCTCGTCAATCTCGAAGTCTCTGCCCCATATGTTAGCACCGGTAATATGCACTAATTCTATACCTTCATTTTCAATGATAATGCTAAGCTTCCAGTCAGGAGCTGATAGTGCCTGCCGAATGTGATCCAACCAATTTTTATTATTCTATGAATTTCCTTGTCATGATCAGGGTTCCTTGTGATTACTTGACTTAGGTAAACGTACTCCTTCACAGACACTAGAGGCTGACTGGCGATCTTGAACTCTTGTTCCCTTGCCAATGTATTCATCATTATCTTTGTCTTCTGCATATTAATCTTCAGCCCCACTCTTACACCCTCCCTGTTAAGGTCGTCAATCATTTGTTGTAACTCGTCTGCATTGTTGCTGAATAGAACAATGCCATCGGCAAACCGAAAGTTGTTGAGGTTTTCGCCGTCTGTCCTTGCTCCTAAGCCTTTCGAGTTTAATAGCTTGAATACTTCTTCCAAGCACGCAGTGAATAGCACTAGAGAGATTGTCTTCCTGTCTGACCCGTTTCTTTATAGGTATCTTTCTACTTTTATTGTGTGTAGAATTAAGATAGCTGTGGACTCTCCATCGATATTCTCCAAGGTAATTACGTAAGCGGTCTGTACTCCTTGATTACGCGATGCCTCTATGACTGCTGGTATCTCTAGTAAATAAAGTGCCTTTTCGTAATCTAGGAAAGCCATATAGAGAGGCTTATTGTATTCTGCGTATTTCTTGACTACCTGATTAATGACATGGATGTGATCCATTGTAGAGTATCCCTTCCTTAAGATAGCATGTTCCATTGGTTGACTAAAGTCCAGTGTTGCCCTTATTCTATTGGATATTATTTTGGTGAATATTTTATATAATACTGTGAGTATCTGGTGGGCCTATCATTTTTCAATTCCTTAACGACTCCCTTTTCATGGGTTGGTATATAATGTTTGCATTCTTCCAGTTCTCTGCGACACTTCCACTCGATTGGCACTTCGTATATAGAGCCGGCAGCTTTTCAAGCATTATGTCTCTACCATCTTTGATTACATCGACTGGTAGTCCATCTTCTCCAGCTGCTTTCCCCCATTTCATGTCTTCTAAGGCCCTTTTAACTTCAGCGCTAGTTATAGAAGGAGCCTCTGTAACCTGTTCATTACTAGTTCCAATGGAGGTATCGTGGGTGCATTGGGTGCTATAGAGGTCAGTATATAATTGTTCCGCTGAAGTTATAATCGGACGCTATCACGTCTGTGGGTTGTGTTTAAGTCGTACTTCACGATTTTTATACTTATCTTGCCTTGAGAAATTCAATTAGTTCAGTAACTTCCTTGCGCCACATGGAGGGCCTATGTGGTTGGGTATCCGTGGTTCTAAATGCGTGGCCGGATTTTCTGCGTCACGGGACTGTTAACGCTGTGGCGTTAAAGAGGCTCCAAGGGTGTAGTTACTCGCATAGTCAAAATCTACAGGAAAGCTTTGAAGACAACACCCCATACGTTCAGTTAATTGAGAGGCTCATATCGTGCCCGCTACGAATCCGGTCAGTAAATGTGATGTGAACGATGATCTAACTGTGCTAGCCAAAATGTGCTAGCCAAAATGCGCAAGATGGGCGAGTTGGAATGAATTCGTGATAACCAATGTGCAGAGAGGGCGAGGACGCAGCGCTCTCACCACTAAACGAAAATGTGATTTCGGCAAGGTTGCCAGCATTTTGAAAGCATGATTACACCCACGTGCATTCTGTAACCCTAAATAGACGCGTGTTATTCCTTCAGTACGGTGCACGCTGTGCATGTTCGCGTATTTGCTTTTTCTTGGGCCGTATCCGGCAGCGTTCGATTTCATTCCCCTCTATTTCTCTCCCCCCCACGCTTTTTCTTTTCTAAAAAAAAATGTTATTTACCCATACTGTGTGCGCTCTAAATATGTTGTCGTGTGTACAGTGCGCTGCCCTTGCTTGTGCCTAAATGACGATATTCCTACGTGTTCCTCGTCTTTTGGGAACTTTGCAACATTGGCCTTTCTACCATCATGTGAACGACGAAAAGATATTTCCGGAAAGAAAAAAAACTTTTTTTTTTTAATTTTGCTTTTGCAGGCCCTTACCAGGTGCTGCCATTCCGGGGCCGTGAGTTCCCTTCCCTACACTTTGCGACTCGTCATCTATTCACCAAGATTTTAGGCTCATTGACTGACGTATTTCTAATGCGTATATATATATATATATATATATATATATATATATATATATATATATATATATATATATATATATATTACTTCTCGGAAGTTCAGCACGCAGGACCCGACACATAACATATGTAGGGAGGAGACGACGAAGCTTCTGAAAGGCGTATTAACGTTTTTGGCTGGTCGGCCAGCCTTCGTCAGAGGCTGGTCCACCAGACGAAAACGTTAAGCAAATACGTCTTCCAAAAGGTTCGTAGTCTCTGTCTTACACACACACACACACACACACACACACACACACACACACACACACACACACACACACACACACACACACATATTATATTATATATATATATATATATATATATATATATATATATACACAACGCGTTCACCACATTGAAAAGTGCTGTTCAGTAGCTCAAGGGCATAGGTGCTGCCTCCTCAAGGACGAAGTGCAACTGGCGGTAGCTCGCCCAGTTACACTTCGCTCCTTGAAAAGGCAGAACCCGAGTCCTTGAGCTACTGAACAGCACTTTTCAATGTGGTGAACGCGCTTTAAAATAGGGATCCGGAACCTGAAAGATGTGTGACGTAATGTTATCGCATTTCTCTCGCATTTACCGCAAATATCGCCACTCATTTTTTTTTCTTCACGGCTCTGCTCAAGCCTGCCTGGCAGTGTCATTGGACGGATCGCTATATGACTGCGATAAGGAGTCTAGGCCGCGATATCAACACCAGGCTCAATCACGCCATTGACTAGACCTGTTATTCGGTGTGCATGATGGCACGTGATTGTTGTGGCGAAGATAGTATTCCTTTTTTTCGCAGATCCCTCTGACTCCGAAGACAGTAAGTACATGCTCAGCGATTCCTCTTATTCAGCTTTGATGAGCGCTATAGTTAGTATTATGACATCATATTTACAAGTACACTTTCTTCTTTCATACGAAGGCGCAACGGAGTAAGTACGCCATCAACTTTTATAGATCTATCTACCTGGTTAGGAGCCACAGGCTGCCAGGCGATCGGTGTATTAATCCCGTAAACGATTGAATCCAATTTTAACCGAATGCAAATTTGTTGTGCATTGAAGCGTTCGCGACATTATCGATGTAAAGGCGCAATTCACTTTTCCGTTAAAATACGCGGGGAATGTTTTTTTTTCTTCTTTTCGGGAACTGTTCGTGCATTCAGTGAAATTCCTTTTGTTTGCAGGAAATTTAATGCAGGAGGCTAATGGGCACATAATTCGAAGTTGAATTGCTAGTTTACTTGTCTACAGCTTTTTACTACACCTCTAAATATAAACCGCTCCAAGAGCGTTGATATCAAGTTTGCATGTTTATGCGCTACAACATAAGCAAACTTCTAACTTCTCACGCCAAATTTGTGAGCATCGCATAAACGCCGGTTCTGTAGTTATGGCAAAGTCCAGATCTTCCAAATACTTCGAAAGCGCATACAACAGGCACTGTGTTTACAGCGTTCAAACAACTCAATTTCATACGAGCTTATAAATGCTTAGTCTCCCCTACACCAATTCACAGTTCTCGCTTCAGCACCTGCTCGATCGAAAAAAAAATATATCGCATGTCCAACAACGCCCTTGTACCAAGAATTGACACAATGATAAGGGACTGCATATAAAGTTCGTGTTCCCAATAATCAGTAGGGCGTTATTAGATACGAAGTTACTGGTCACGTGGACTTTTTAAGCAACGTCCTCTTGAAAAGATGGCGTTTCACACCCTCCACTTACACTTACAACACGCAGGGGGCAGCGAACAGCCGAGATTTCTTCCTTCATCGCCGTCGTATGCGCGGTTTTTGTCTTCCTGGGCTGCGTTGTCGCCGTCCTCGCCGTGGTCAGCTTGGGTGAGAGCGCACGAGCTTCGCTCTGCATGCTGAGTGGCTCGTGTATTCAGCGTAACAGCGTAACAGCGTAGAGTAACAGTATTCAGTGGCTTGCAACGTGTCGAGAACGTTATCTTTGCGAGAGATCTTCTTGATTGACCTATAATCTACGCAAAAACATACAGAATTGTCTTTTTTTTAAAGAGGACAATGGGAGAAGATGAAGGACTCACGGAAGGTCGTGCAATGTTGCGTGCGAGCTTGGAAACGTTATCCTCAATGACCTCCTATTCGGACGATGGAACACGGTAGGGGCCACGACGAATAACACGGCATCAGTCCGTCCGTCGGTGTGCGACGAGAGAAGTTTGCCCAAAAGCTCGTGGATGAAGATCGAAGGAGCCGTTGTGTGTCATCAGTATTGCAAGAAGTGTGTCGGATTGGGCATAAAGCAATATCCTAGCTGATGGCAGCGCGTAGAACGGCAGAGGACTCTGAAACAGTGGAAGCGGCGGGGGAAGACGCAGGAGAAACTGCCGCGACCGATGTTGGCATAGCGTCGGCAACACAGGCAGTGGTGAAACCTATTGGCAGCAGCAAGTGTTCGCTGGCTGTGTTGGAGACTGCAAGAAGGACACGAACACGCGGAAAGCGGACGAGGCAGGAGGCGAGGGCAATGTCCCGAAAAACGCATTGGGCTTAAGGCGTAATGACGAAATCACCTTCGATTATCGAAAGAGATAAGACGGTGAGAACTTCTTTTTGGCCAGGGGTGATAACACAGCCAACTACCACCACACTGAGCCACAAGCGCTCCAAAGCGAGCAATGGCTTTGTGTCCGTAAGGTTAATGGTGTGGTCATGACAGGAAATGAGCGAAAGAGGAAAGAAAATCCGAGCCAAGAATAATGCACCACTGAAGCACAACGACGCCAATGTGGTGTCGAATGCCATCGATGAAGACAGAAGCGTCTCGTCTATCGAGACGAGGCCTGCGCGCCAAGCGCCCCTCTTGCAAGAGCCCCTGCCCAGCGCTGCGACAGAGGCGATGGGCGTGACTCTCAGTCAAATGTCACCGTCAACACCTAAGCAGCGGCAGAAGCTCTCTATCGCTCCAAGAGAGAGAGCCCCCGCATCAGAGGGCCCGAAAAGATCTTTGTACGTTATCTTCTCACAATAGATGGAGAGCGCAAACACCTTCTGCAGTACGGACAAACAAATGTTGCAGTGGAACTCCCAGTGAAGACTCCCTCGTAACCTAGATTATGTTAAGGAACTCTGCATTTAAACTCAGTCCAAAGGTGCTGTGTGTTCAGGAAACACACCGAAAATCTACACAAACTTTCTTAGACTACATGCCATTTTTTGGAAAGACCGCGACGACGTTCTCGCTTCGTTGGGCAGTGTGGCCATAATAATTAATAAAGGTGTTGCTTGCCAGCATTGCAACTGTGAACGCCCTTTCAGGCAATCTCTGACCGAACGTTGCTGTTCAATAAGCTGGTCACAATCACTTCCATCTACATCCCTCCCTGCCATCTAATTCACAGAACTGAATTTCAAAGCAAGAACACATACACAGAACGACAACGAACGCGACACAGAACGAACACGACACATAAACGCAAGAACACATACACAGAACGACAAAGGTGCCACGCGACAAGTAGTCTACGACAAACTTGAAGCGTATCTATAGCCCTGGTTTGGGGAAGCAAATGTTGCACATATGTTTTTGGATAAATAATCAACGCTTTCTACCTAAACTTGTCAATCCTACTGTCTGCGTATATGTGCGCTAAGATGTCTCACATAAGTGTTAGAACAACCTAATGACCAACACTACAGTTTGTCGAAGTTTTCCATAAGAATGTCCCAGTCACAGCGTAATATACCACGGCCAGACGAGGGTGTCGCAGCTTAGAAGTTCCTCAGTAATGGCTGATAAGAAGCCTGTCTGGCTAGTAAAGGCAACACTTAGTACTTTACTAGCCGCTGGCTAGCACTGAAGTAGGAAGACAGTAGTAAAATACATAGCAATCTAAGTAAACGCGTTCATTTACCACATACCCACTAACATTATTTTTAAGTGTATCCTTTTATTGGATAACCGTAGGATAATTTACACCATTAAAAGCAAAGTAATTCGTTTCTGCTGGTTCCAAAGTCACATCGGTATTCCAGGAAATGAGAAGAGCAGATAACTCTGTGCATTAATGGCGGTGCATTGTGGACACACACTTTACTCCGAAGAAAGACCGGTGTGTAATGCGTGCCACCAACCGCTAACTGTGAATAACATTCTGGTAATATATATCCAGCGCTGGAGAGATAAAGACAAGTACTTTCACGAAAACGCACTTGTATTGCTTAGCGAAGTTTTTAATTATTTAGAGGCAACGGGTTTCTTGAACTGTGACAATCATTTGGTTGCTCTGCAGCTGACTGCAATATCTAACCTTGTAGTTGGCGCATCATAGCCTCAAATAGTTTTGCGCGATGAAGCCCTACGTAACTATTCATAGTGAACAAGGGTGTAAGTCAATCTATAACCCACACGCTTACACGTAGAAAGGCTGCAAGGGTGTGTTATAGACAGATTTACACCCTTAATCACTTTTAACCCTGACATATTCCCACAATTTCCCTCAATCTCATCTCGTTCACCACCAAGTTACGACATCTCTAACGCTGCCGCAGATCGCGCCCGTGTTGTGAGACGCCTGGAGGCCAGGGGGCTGTTTCTGCTCCACAGTAGCAGTTGCGTCGCGTTCAGCGTTCTCCCCGTAGCCTCCGCGTATTGCTTAAACGCCATGCAAGGAGCTCGAGCGCGACGCTATAGCTTCTCATTGCTTTCAATGCTTCGCCTTCTGACGAAACTGCCTTTCTAGAGCGATAGGTCTACTACTCCAGGTAGAAACCCAGAAAATGCCCGGTTCTATAAATCTGATGTTCAAGCTCAACCATGGCCAAACTGGGATTTAGCCTGCCACTACCGGTGGGTGCTGCGTGCGCCACGTGCACCCCCATATCGTCAATAAAATCTGCGATTTGGACAACGTGCACGAGTGCTGATAGCTTCGGATGCGCTGTGCTTTCGCCGCTTAGTTCGCGTTAAAGCGAGACGTAGAATGAAGGTCAATTCGCTCGCTGCTGCTGCCATGCCGGGCAGCGTCTGTGTGTTGTCTCGTGGTGCAATTGCAGGGGCGGTAGTGTTTGACGGCGCTGAGCAGGGTTTCTGTCCTTTCCCAAAGAAAGCAAGACCGTGCTATCGCTCGACAAACTTGGTTTAACCGCGTTCAAACAGGGAAATTTTTTCCCTTCTCCCAGGTGAATCGTACGACGAAGAGCCGACGCCTGTTGAAGGCAGCGATGCAGCAGACCAGGCACCGAGTGGTGCAGCTGGCCAGCCAGCCTCGATAGTAATGGCCTTGCCATCCGCAATGACTGCGCGCGGTATCGCAACGCAGCCCTCGCAAATGACACCGACGAGGAATCGTGAGCGTTCGCTTTTTACCGCGCGTGTTTAGCTCCGCGTACGGCCTTACAAGGGCAACCTCAACGAGTATTGTTAGTATTAGCAAAAGCTTCTTTACTTACTCACCGCTATTATCAGACATTGTTACACTGTTTAGAAAGGCACAGCGCATTAACACGGAACTAAACAGGACCAACGCTTGTTCTTTGCAGATCGTGCTTGCGTCTTCGTCTTGCTCAAAGTAATGCAAAACTATTGGTAGTTGAATCTCTACCTATAGACGGCGAGAATACAAAAATTTACGCAGATGCCACGCACTGTGGGAATCGATGTATGCAAACCTTTCTGTGCTGTTTGCTTTGATTGACGAAAATTAGCAGTGATGTTAACGGTGAATGTTTAATTTGCTCAACGCTCAGTCGAACACGACAGTGCTGAATTGATCTCAAAGGATACCTTGCATGCACCACTGCCGTTTGTCTGCTAGTACACAGAACACGCAGGGAGAGGTGTTTCGTTTGCTTGAGGCATTGTTGTGCGCCATATTTGATAACCTATGATAGGGTTGAGCATTCTCATTGCCTCGCATGGCAGATCGCATAGTAGGCGAAGTAGTAAACTTTAATTGAATTATGCGGCTCTACGTGGCAAAACCACAATCGGATTATGAGGCACGCCGTAGTGGTGGACTCCGGTTTAATTTTGACACCATTTTGACACCACCTTCACGTGTCCCTAAATCTAAGTACATGAGCGTTTTTTTTATTTCGTCCCTGTCGAAATGAGGCTGCCGCGGTCGGGATCAAATCCGCCACCTCGAGCAATGACATAGCCGCAAAGCTACCGCGGGGGCACAGGAGCGTTGATTCGACGTGCGACCGCTTCCGTATGTCGCCTAGACCCTGCGGTCCACTTTAACTATAGCGGCTCTGCTTCTGCAGTCTCCGCGTAAGTTGTCCGCTTGACATATTTGCACGGTATTTATTTTTCAGGAACCGTACCGTACCTTGAAGCTTAACTTTGTCCCGTTTTCCCTTAACCGCTATCGTGCCTAGTAGTAGCGTTTCCTTCCTTTCTCACGTCACCTTTTCTCCAATAGGTATTGTGCACAATCGACGCGGTGCAAAGGTCAAATGAGTTTCTCGCGTCTCCTTTCTTCTCTGCCACGTTCCTCCCATGAATATACACGCTCTGAACCATCCCCGACGTGGCGTGCAAGACAAGAGGCCTGCGTTCTCGCAGCGCACGCGTCACTAGAGACTTTTAGCTTGTACGCTATTCCGGTAAACGGGAGCGGTTTGGGCGGATTGCCGGATGGTCGGGGCGTAAACGTGAGCGGCCGGAGCGGTGAAGCCGCCTGGTTTTGTAGAGCGCAACCAGACAAACGCATAGCTAAAACTGCTGTAACTCACCATATCCTGCTTCGCCACTCGTGCTAAGTTTTGGCAGCTGCGTAATTGTGAAGACGATTACGCCACTGTCGAAAATTTACGCCAGCAGCTAAACAGAATATAGTAATTAGCTCTGTGTTTGTGTGGTTGAACTTTGCGCCACCAGCTGGCGCCACCAATCTGGCCGCTCACGTTGACGCCCCCCCTAAACCGGAAAACCGCCCGCGCTTGCCCGAATACCGGACACGCTAAAAGTCTCTACTGATGGCTCCCGATGGATATCTGTGCGTGTCATGGCCATGGAGTTTTCACATGGTAAATAGTTTTCCGCGCCGTTAGTGTAAGGTCACGCGACATGTTTCATCAGTGCCTGGAGTTAAACACCTAAGGAGTTGCTTCGTGGTACGCGTAAAGTGGAGTTTTGGGAACACCGCATGCAAACAACCAAGAACCATACGCAAGCAACAGCAAATGTATAGAATGCTGGAGAGCGAGCTAAAACTACACAGCCTCAGTCGCCGATCCCGGCCACGGCGGCACATTTCTATGGGCGCGAAGTGCCAAAACACCCGTGCACTTAAATTTAGGTGCATGTTACAGAACCCCAGGTGGTAAAAATTTCCGGAGTCCCCCACTACGCCGTGCCTCACAACCAGATAGTGGTTTTAGCACGTAAAACCCCATAATTTAATTTTTTTTAGTCGCTGATGTGGCTATGAGGTATACTTCTGCGCTCTTGGAACTTCGGTATAAGCAGAACTCATGCTCCCAGCCTCTGCATGTGTGTAATTTCTAACAGTGAAGAGTGCAGAGCAAGCCAGGTGACATTAAGTTGGACGTATAACTGTTTACTTACAAGGGAAAAGAGCCGCTATAAATGGGTACGTTCGCGCTGCACCAAATCCTAATTCCAGTTTTAGATTCGAAAATAGAGAAATAAAACTAACTTTGTTGGTCTCGTGTAACATATTTAGTTTTGAGTGCCTGTAAGCGACAGGCTTATTTACTATTTTCACAGCAATGGGAAATGTCCGTTCTAATCTGAAAAAAAAAAACTTGTAAAAAAGCAATAACTGAATGTCACTGATGGTTAGTTATCGCAAAGCTTTTGGCAATATCGCTAGCTAACAACTACGAAGCTGTCGATAGCACTGGCAATAGCAAATGTTACTAAACTGTTTTAATGTAAACGACAGTGATACCAATAGTAATCAGTAATATCGAAAACATTTCAGACACTTCCTTCCTGAAGCTACCGCAATACTATCATCAATACTATCGATATTCTAGAATGCCTAAACACAAACTGCCAATATTGCGGAGTCAATTTGCTGAAAGTTTTGCATTACCGCTTCCTCAGGTCAATGTTTCATGAAAAAGTAAATGAGGTCCACCCAAACAAAGCCGTGCTCGTTGACCGCTGTCCTGGCTCTTTCTCCGGCACCGTCTAATATTAAGAGAGCTGAAAAAAAATTACATAAGCAAAGAGGGTAACCCGAGTATAATATTGTGTTTGCTACCCTAGACTAACGATAGAGAATAAGGAATTGTTGTCAGCGACGTCTACCGTAGGCATGATGCGTGTGCAACTTTGACATATTCAAGTTCAACAAATTTGTTTTTTTTTTGTTTTTCGTGATTGATTTCATAGAACGTTCCTGACATATTATGACGTTGGTGGTTCAGATGCGAGGAAGTGGTGGTTTATAAGTTGTCATATTTTCTTTTTCAATTTTAAACAACAAAGACCGCTAAGCTGTTGGTCAGTCTGGACGCTATATAAAATTGACTGAATCATGTCCTTCGTGATATTCCAACCACCAAGCCAGGCTCACACTCACAAAACTAGCAAAACGCACCATTATATGCTGATTGTGTAGTTCAGTCGAAAGTTTCGGTTCCGTTTGCCGTACCATTGGCTTCTCCATTGCCGAAGGTACCTATATATTTCCCTTATCCAAAGAAATCGGTAGGGAAAATTCATCTCTTCTCCATGAATTACGCATAACAGACGAATTCCCTGAACACTCCACGTCTTCCAGGTGTCTCTAATAGTACACACCCTGATAAAGCTGCAAGCCCCAGTTGGTCAAAATTCTGAGTCCACATCAACGGCGTGCATCACGTCAAACGCCACCATTATATATATATATATATATATATATATATATATATATACACACACACACTTTCTGTTGCCATGAAGGGAAAGCTACGGAGGCAAAGCGCGCACAAGTGAGAGCGCTTCTGAAAGGAGTCCCCCGTTTTAATACACGGTAGTTTAGACTAGGAAAGAGAAAACAGAAACACCTTATGAGCACGAGTAAAATAAAACAGAGGGCACCACTGCGTGTAAAGGTTTACTTATTTCGTGGCTTTTCCCTTCCGCGTCTGAGAAAACGCGAAACCTTCGCACGTGGAAGCTGCGCCGGAGCAGCGTCTGTTGCGGGCAACCAAAGCTACTGTCACACGCTGCCCTACTACCTGGCGCGGTAACGCGTGTTTAGCAGCCACGCGCCTGTAGCTTTCTCTTCATAGCTACAGAAAGTTGTCCGCGAGTACAGAAAAAGAAAAGCTGTCACTGCCTAGCGTGTTTCTTGGAGGGCGGCATTGCACTGCCAACCACGGGAATGCCGGGGTAAGGATGGTGGCCTTTTATAAAACGTGTCCTGTTCTAAAATGCACTCAGAACAGTGCAAATAAAGCTGCCTTAGAATTGATTCTCTTAAATAAAATGTCTCCGTGTAATGCTTATCGCAATATCGGTTGCTCACACGTAGCAGAAAGGAAGAAAACGGAAACGCAACTCAAACACACAGTGAAAGTAAGCCACCTCGTCCAAATCCTGTCTAACTTTCAGCAACTTGCCCGCACGTACGGTTGCCGCTTAAAATAACCATACACTCCACTGCGAGTCATCATCATCAGCGGCAGTTGCAGCAGTAGCGCGTTTAATCTGCGCTGCAAGACGAAGGTCTCCCCATGTGACCTCCGTACCGTGCCTGCCTATTTTACCATCTCGTTGCAGTACGTAATCATCTGCTGTACCCTACCGTCTTTTTCTTCCATTGGCATCCATTCTGTTACACAACCGATCGCCTCGTATTACACAGCCTTTCCAAGTCGGCTTCTTTCACTTAATGTAAGCTAAACTATCGGCTACCCGCGTTTGCTCTCAAATACACACTGCTGTCTTCCTGCCTCCTGGGATTCCGCGTGTAGTTCTTTAGATTTGTAGCTGAGCGGGTTTATGGGCCAGCGCGCCCAGCGAGCGAGCGGGGACGGAAGCGGAGCGCCACACGAAAGGAAGATTTAGCTCGGCGATCCTTCGCTCGGTCGACGGAGCGAAACCCCTTGATAATTTGAGAGTAGCGACTCTCTCCTCCCCGCCACGCTTTCCTCCTCCATTCTCCTCGCGCGCCAACTGCGCGCCCTGCGCACGGCACACTCTTTCTTCTTGGCTCCCGGACACCGGCCGCAGTATTCTATGGAGGCGCATGACTTTGTGCCACTTGCGCGTCCCAGTGGTGTAGTAACGTCATAAAAATGGTGATAAGAGCATCGAGAATGCTGAATGTAATGTTTAGGACGAGGTTGGTCTCTCCTTAAAGCCGTATGAATGGGGCGTACTGATTTAAAAGGAGCTTTAAGGAGAGTTCTATACTTTAGAGCGTAGTGGAGCGCTTTTCTCTGCCACCTGTCGAACAAGGTTGGATGTACTGTTAAAAGATCAGTACGCTCGCTTCAGGTTCTCCATCGCGGTCATCCACTTCAAATGGTCGCCAAACGGCCTCGTTGCTAAAACCTCTCGCAGGCTACACATCGAGCAAATAGCGTTGAATCACGCTTTTCGTTATAACCGAGTTTGGCTGTACAGCGGCCCTCTTCAACAGTGAAACACCTCCGGTGCTTTTTAGCCTGCAGGCGAGCCAGCGCCGCGTTTGAAGTCGACGCCGACGACATGCCGCTGTTCGTGCGGGTGGTCGCCATGTTTTTTTTCGCAAAAACGGTGGCTACCAGGATACCAGCCAGCGAGCGGCCTGCTGCGTAAGTACGCTGGCCGCTGTTGCGTACTCCAGGGTAGCGTACCGTACTGCTGCCGAGAAGTAGCGGCGCCTGCCTATCGAAGCTCGACCGACATTACTTATTGGGTAGCGTGGCGTTGTCGGCGGGCTGCAGGCATCCGGTAGATCATGGCGACCAAGCAGGGGCGAGACGATTTGCTAGTGCGAAACTTGCACTGTTTATTCAAAGGTAGTTGAAAGAAAATAAGAAGAGCATAAAGTATGAAGTATCTCAAAAGTACATTTCGGAGCCCCTTAAATAGGCTCTCTACAATTGTGTTGCTTCTGTCGATGACACGTGACAGGCACCGAGAGAGGACCCCTCCTCCTGCAATACCGAACACGGAAGGAGAAGTCGATCCTCTTTTCGACGAATCCGGGGAGAAGGTCGGGTGAATGACCTCTCCGGCGCCGTGGGGTCCGGCCAAGAGAGGGTAAGGGGATGACGTATCACCCACGGTGCCACGACCATGAGAGGGGAAGGGGATGACGTAGCACCCACGGTGCCACGACCATGTAGAGGGTAAGTGGATGACGTATCGCCCTTGGCGTCCGGCCATCCCTAACACCGCCCCGGCGTATCGCACGCGCGCAGTGGCGTCTCCCCTTGCCCGCTGAGCTATAACTCTTTTAACGCGATAGCGTTAAGGAGCTCGTGTCGCAGAAAAGCCGGTGTCGTCGGCGTCCGCGGCGTTGGCCGTGAGCGATAAATCACGGCAGGCACTTCATAAATAAAAAGCAACTTCCAAGATGGGCTGGGTGGGAATCGAACCAGGGTCTCCGGAGTGTGAGACGGAGACGTTACCACTGAGCCACGAGTTCGATGCTTCAAAGCGGTACAAAAGCGCCTCTAGTGAACGCGGTGTTACCTTAGAAGGCTCAGGCGTGCGTCGCTTGCTGAGGCGCGCATTTCGTTGTCGCGCCGAACGCTGCGTTGCTTGACGCTCACCGCGTCCGATGCGGGGCGCGTTGTCGCTGCGCCGTAGCCCAATACCCCTTGGCGGGTCGACGGGAACGCTGTCGCGTTCCACTCTTGAAGGCGAAGCTTAAGCGTCCTCCAATTTTTTATTCAATCGCTCGTAGCGAGGTTCCTTGTTTTCTTTTGAAACTTTTTTTATCTTCATCTTTCCGGTCCAGTACGTTTGATAGTATTGGCCTAGTGCAAAGCTTTGATTCTCAAGATTAACGCTAAGCTGCACGTCGCATAGCTTCGGCGCCAAGCTTTGTAGTCACGATTTATTGCCACAAATATCGCGTCGTTCCAGCCGACATCAGCAGCCCCGGCACTTATGCATGTCGTTAGTAGTGAAAGTTTAGCTAGTTGAAACCTTGACATCATTGCATTTTGTTCCCAGCGCTTCTTAAAACACTGGAAATATGCGAGAATATCGAGATGCGCTCCGCCGATCTCTTGACTTGCTTTACTTCATTGACGAACAGCGCCACCATTGTGCATTACTTCGCATCACAGACAGCCTCGGCTCTTGGACCACGCCCAAAAAATCCGGGACGCTTCACTTACACGACAGAACGTTACCATAAAAAGCCTACAGGCAATGAAGCCAAGGAATACATAAGGGCATTTAGCTGTGGTTGGAATTCAAAGGTAGAAACTAGTGAGTAAAACGGGCAATGAAAGCGGACGAAAAGTTAACTTGTCGCCTGTAGCAGAACTCGTAACCTCCGCATCAGTGGTGCGTTGCACTACAAATTGTCCTACGGCGACGGCCATCAATCCGTCTGTAACTAGCGAGGACGACGCAGCAGCATGATGGCCAGAACAAGAAGAACGATTGCTTTATTCAAGCATTTGATTATATAGGCGTGGGACCGTGCGCCGAGAGTATCTGCGCATTTAGGGTTCGCAGTCATGCTACAGTTGCCTTGTCGGATACATCCCTTTCCGGCAACAAACAAATTGCTAACCTTCCTAGAAAGTTGTTTAAAGTGCATCTCACCACAAGTAAGGATTATATAGACACTTGATTAAATAGTTCGTCATAATGAAGACGTTGCGGTGGCTTCACGGTTCGGGACGACCTTCCGAAGGCTGGCGGTGGTACAACCGGGGTCGAAGGGTTGCCCATTGTCGGTGGTTGACGCGTGATTGCCTGCGAGGTTGGAGCTGCCGCTACTGAACGGTAACCAACGTCGTTGTTCGCTGGGTTGGTATCGATGTAGTCATCGCTTGCCTCTAAAAGCCGTTCGCCGGTTTGCAGTAGGTGACGACAGTTGCGCCTGGGGAGCTTCTGGTCCTCCCTTTTTACCAGGTAAGACCTTGGGTAGGACATACCCATCACTTGAGCTTTTCGGGACCATAGTGTATCTCTGAGCCTCACGATGGTACCCTTTTGGAGAGGACGCGAAGGCCTTCCAGCTTGTTCTTGACTGCTTATTGACGTTGGTCACAGTCACAGCACTGAAATCCGGTAGGTTGGCACGAAAGCGCCTTCCTTGAAGGAGTTCACCAGAGAATCGCCCGTCCTCCATTGGGGTAGTGCGGTAAGCCAGCAAGCCCAACCAGAAATCATCCCCCGAGTCTGCAGTTTTCTTCAAGATTCGGTTCACAATCTACACACCTTGTTCCGCAAGCCCGTTAGACTGCGGATACTGAGGGCTGGATGTGACGTGTGTGAAGTCAAATTTTCTTGAAAATACAGCAAATTCATAGCTACGAAATTACGGACAATTATCAGTACATACTTCAACTGGCACGCCATATCTTGCAAAGATAGCACTTAGGACGGCAATGGTTGATTGACCCGATGTGTCTGGCAGTTTCTGGAAAGTTTGATAAGGCATCGAAAACAACTATGTACGAGTCTCCCGCGAACGAAAAAAATGTGAGCCCCAACTCTATCATGCACAACATGGCACGGGCCGCATTTAAATCGGTTCCTGCGGCTGTTTGTAAGCGTACTTGCGGCATGTAGGACACATTTGCAGCATAGAAGTGATCGCAGCGTTGAGCCCTGGCCAAAATACGAGACGTCTCGCTCTATCCTTGCATTTTTGCATGCCGAGATGACTTGCGTGAATTCTTCGCAGCATTATTTGACGCATGCTTTTTGGAATAACCACTTTCGATGCCTTTATATGCTTTTCGTTGACAAATACGAGTTCTTGCTCAAACGAACGGAGGTCACCTTGTACCGGTAGCCCCAGCGACAAACTAGTGATTACAGACTGCAGGTAGCAGCGACGAGCAGTTGCCGCCTGCAGTTCTTTCTGCGTTGCTGCCGTGACTCTGTTGCCTAGTAGATGGAATGCGTGAACTTCGACGTCGTCCGTGGCACCAGCCTTGTCTTGGTTGTCAGCAGTCGACCGGGACAGCATGTCAGCGAGCACAAGGTGCTTCCCAGGAATATACTGCAAGGTGAAATCATACTCGAACAATCTCAAAGGATCGTTGAAGACGAGGCGGCATGTCAGCGACTTCCTTTTAAGCAATTGACAAAAGTGGCTTGTGGTCCGTTTCGATCGTCACTTTCCGCCCATAGACGAACTGATGACATTTTTCGCATCCGAAGCAAATTGCCAGGGCCTCGTTTTCTTTCTTAGCGCGACGATTTTCTGCTTCAGTCAGGACTCGGGATGCGTAAGCCACGGGCCACCACTCATTGTGGCGCTGCAAAAGAGCGGCGCCGACGCAGTTCTGCGATGCGTCGCGAGATAACTGTTTCCCGTCGCGGGTCGAAGATTGCCAACACGGGCGCGGTGGTCAAAATTTACGTAACGCTTTCCCACTCTTTGGCGTGGTTTTACTTTCGGTCCATTCAAACTCCGTGCCAGCTTTGATAAGAGTTCTTAATAGCGCCGTTCTTTCAAATAGCTGCGGCACGAACTTTGCCAAAGTAGTTCAACACACCAAGCATACGGCGAACATCGGCCTTGCATGTTGTCACCGGGCATTTGAAACCAAACTTTTAACCAGCCGTGCGTTTGGCGATATGCCTTTTTCGCCTATGATATCGCCCAGAAAGCGTAGCTCTCTTACGCCGAACTTGCACTTCCGAGGAAAAAACTTTAACCCAGCTGTTTCAGCGGCTTTCAAGACAGCTACCTGGCGCTTATCGTGCTTTTCCTTCTTTGAGCCCCAGATCAGGATATCATCTACGTTGTCGCAGCACTGCGCGACTGAAGCAGAGAGAGAAGCAGAGTGTGCGCGCGTGATCTCGGGGTACTCTGCACCGGCTGGGCCTGGCCTGTAGCTTCCATCTCGGACCTCGTTTCACCCTGTAAATAAACATCATTCGTAACATCTTCGGTGGAGGTGCGGGGTTAATCTTGGACGATCCAGGTCGACCCAGCTCTACCAGCTGTCCGACTGAGTAGACGCTTGGCCGGTTTACGACCACAAGCAGCGGACATGGCCCATTCCGGAGAAGGTAATGACGACCCCACCTGCGGCGGACCAGACAGCAATCACGGAGGTCAGGCTGGCTACTGGACACCGCTGAGAGAGCCACCCACCTTTTCGGGGAAGGCGAACGAAGACGTCGACGACTGGCTTAAACATTACAACAGAGTGAGTCGCCAAAACCACTGGAGCACTACGAAGCAGCTCGATAACATGGTTTCTTTTTCTCGCTGGAACCTCGCTCCTCTGGTTTGAAAACCACGAGAGCGTTCTGACAATCTGGGATGATATTGTAGAAGAATTCACCAAGTGCTTCGGGGACCCGATTTCTAAGAAAAAGAAGGCTGAGCAGACGCTTTCCCGACGAGCTCAGTTACGTGGCGAAACGTGTACAACGTACATAGAGGCTGTTCTGAAGTTATGCGGAATCGTCAGCGCCACCATGACAGACGAAGACAAAGTAGGACATCTGCTTAAAGGAATCGCTAATGATGTTTATAATTTTCTTATAATGAAGGAAGATCTTAGTACTCCGTCTCATCTGAAGAAACACTGCCGGGCGTTTGAAGCGCTGAAAATGAGAAGGATTGGGCCAAAGTTTAGACGCTTGGACGATGTTACTACTATTGCAAGTGTGACCGTCCCAACCCACGACGACATCTCCTCGGTGACTCGGCAAGTGGTTAAAGAAGAGCTTGAACGCCTTAAAGTTGTTGACGACGCTCATGTGTGCCATCAGTGTGCATATGATCATCGCTGTCCTGTGCCATCGGTCACCTGGGCACCTCAAAGTTAGCGAGAACCTCGCAGGACCTATGCTGATCGTACGGAGAGCAGCAACTTGCCACCGTAACCGACAAGTCTGGGACGCCGACAAGATGCAGCAAAACTATTTGTTCCGCGGGCTCTTCCCTCCTACAACCAGCCTGAGAGTACGTTTCCACCCATGACACCCATGTCACCTGTGTCACCCGCGACAAGCCGCGACTCTCGCATTTGCTACAGCTGCGGTGTGCCTGGACACATTGCTATGTATTGCCACCGCCGCCAGCAGCGTGCTCCACGGTTCAATTCCTACACACCCCGCGTGCCCGCTGACGAGCCCTGGCCATATCCCAGTTCCTTCCAGCGGCTGCAGCAGGGACGCGCGAAACGCAGTGACTCCCCCGTTTCCGATCGCAGCCTCACACCACCACTGGCACGACAACGACGCTCTCCATCACCTCGTCGTCGCTCGTTATCACCGCCGCCGCTGGGAAACTAGCCGGTGCGACCGACGGCGGTGAGGCCGCAATATGTTTATCTTCATCAAGACCCCTTGTTTGAAATAGTTTAAAAACAAAGTGTGCGTTTTAGTTGACAATGTGAGTGCTTTTGCTTTAGTTGACACCGGGGCGGCAGTTTCTGTTATGAGCCTGTCCTTCAAAAATCGTCTTAGACAAAAAGTTCATATTTTCTTCGGATCGGAACGCTAACTTTCGTGGAGTTGGCGGGGAAATGTTACGCCCACTCGGGGTCTGTTCTGTTCCAGTTACGATAGGGGACCATACATTTCGAAGTGAATTTACTGTGCTTGAACGTACAACGCATGACATTATTTTAGGAATTGATTTCTTGCGTGAGTGGGGGGCAACTTTGGATTGTGGAAGTGGCTCGATTTCTCTTCGCCGCGACGCGCGAACTTCAATGACAGATAGCACCACTGATGCCGCCGATGTTCTCACCGTGTCACAAGATGTGTGTTTGCCCCCTAAGACTGCAATGTTTGCACCTGTCACTACTTCTCGCCCTCGTACAGGTTCTTGTTGTGGTTTAGCCGAGCCCGATTATAACAATGCGCTCAAGAAAAATGCGATAGTCCCTCGCTCCCTTGTTGTCACCACTGATGGTTATACTCGTTTGTGGACAGTGAACGTTTCAACCCAATCCATAACATTGCCGCTAGGACTTAAACAACAAGTTTTGATGAACAAGCCATTGTCAGCGGCGGAACGGTCGAAATGTCAACTGCCGAAAAAAAATCCACCCCGATTCCAACGATGATAATTCTGCTGACTTTAAGCGCATCATTAACAAGTCGCTGTCTTCTAGTGAGCAGTGTCTGCTGGAAGCTGTGCTCGCTCGCTACGCCAGAGTGTTTGATTTTGCTCAAGGCCAACGAGCGTCCCATACACTACCGGCGTCTCGTATGCAACACCACATCCACACAGGGCAAGCAACGCCAATTCGTCAGAAGCCCTACCGCGTTTCACCTTCAAAGAGAAAAGTCATCGCCGAGCAGGTCGAAGAAATGTTACAGAAAGGAGTGATCCAAGAATCATGTAGCCCTTGGGCTGCTCCTGTGATCCCAGTGAAGAAAAAAGACAACTCATGGAGATTCTGTGTGGACTACCGCCGCCTAAACACCGTCCCAAAGAAAGACGTTTACCCTCTACCACGAATAGATGACGCCGTCGACTGTCTCCACTCTGCGTCGTATTTCTCTTCTGTTGATTTACGGTCAGGATATTGGCAAATTCCCATGCACCCCTCAGACAAGGAGAAGACAGCCTTCGTGACACCTGACGGTCTCTTTGAGTTCAACGTTATGCCCTTTGGCTTATGCAACGCTCCAGCGACATTCGAGCGATTTATGGATACCGTGCTCGGCGGACTCAAATGGGAAATTTGCATGTGCTTTTTAGACGACGTCATTATCTACGGCCGGACATTTCACGAGCACAATCAGCGCCTGTCGATCGTTCTTGACTGTATCCAGCAAGCTGGCCTTATTTTAAGCTCGATGAAATGTCATTTCGGTGAGCGTCAAGCTCTCGTACTAGGCTTTCTGATGATGTGTGGTATTTTGTGGCGCAAGGGCCAAGTTTGGCCAAAGAGCGCCATGACAAGTGGTAGTGTTAACGATGTATTATGGAAGATGTGACTTGGCTGTAAAGTGGCCTAAAAATAGTCGCTGTAAAGTGCGTAAAATCTACGTGCTATAAAATTATGGCGATGACTATGAACATTAAAATCCATCGTAAAAGAATGATGCATTGTTTAAAATATGCGAGATGTTAAATTGCTTACAGCACTACTGCCTCACCCGAGCCCTTGAACCACAAGGGCCTAGAGGCATGTGCTATTCAAAATAATTACCGCAGCGGCATCCTCTGGAGAGAGGAAGCGCTACGAACGTGTGGGGCTAATAACATGCAACACAACATCTTTCAAAAAACCTTGGACGGCGCTGGTGTCAAAGAGTGGTTCTGGACCAAGTAACATAACAGGATGAACGGGGATGTGGTGGCGGTATGCTAAGAGAAAATGTTTTTTTCTTTCGGATTCGGCTTCCCGACACTCCAGTAGGACGGTCAGCCTTTCCCCGCATCTACCACAGGTTGGAGGCTCGTTTCCTGTGAGTAAAAAGTTATGTGTGCCAAAAGTGTGTCCTATTCTTAGACGGCAGAATAGGACATCTGTCCGGCGGGATTTTGTTACAGGAGGCCAGAAACCTAATTGTGGCTTTATTACATGCAGTTTATTATTTATTTCTTCGTCCCACATGCGTTGCCAGTGCTTTCGTAGTTTCCTTCTTAAGAAAGGCTTCAGGTCTGTGACAGGGACCGAAGCAGTAGAGTTAACTGCATGCAATGAGATTGATGTGGCCATCTGGTCGGCTAGAACGTTTCCCTCGATGCCCCTATGTCCAGGCACCCAGCATATGATCACATGTTGGTTAGATATATATGATTTGCACAGTGCGGAGTAGAGTTCATTAAATACTGGATTTTTCTGATTACGGAAAGACATCAAGGCCTTCACAACACTGAGGGAGTCCGTATATATACCTCATTTCGGGAGTTGTGATTTATTTATATGTTTTACGGCCGACAGCAGTGCGTAGGCCTCAGCCGTAAAGATACTAGTTTCCGGGTGCTGTACGTCGGATTCCGAGAAGGATGGACCGACGGCTGCATAGGACACCCCGTCGTGTGACTTTGATGCGTCTGTGTAGAACTCCGTGCAGGGGTATTTGTGCTGAAGTTCCCGGAAATGCATTAGGATTTCAATCTCTGGAGCATGCTTTGTGACTTCCACGAAAGATATATCACATTGTATGAGCTGCCACTCCCAAGGAGGTAGCAGCTTGGCTGGATGCATTAGGCGAAGCTCGAGGAGTGGAACGTGCATTTCTTCACTAAGCTCCCTCACACGCAGCGAGAAAGGCTGTCTTACGGAGGGACGATTGCGAAAGAGTGTAGCATATGTCATGTCATTAATGGTATTAAAACAGGGATGTTGAGGATTTGAGTGGACTTTCAGAAAATATGTGTGGCTGATGTATGTTCTCTGCAGATGAAGTGACCACTCATTTGATTCTACATCTAAACTTTGTATGGGACTTGTTCTGAAAGCGCCAGTGGCCAGTCGGATTCCTAGATGGTGCACTGGGTCTAGCATCTTTAGTGCGCTCGGGGCGGCAGAGTGATAAATCACGGCACCATAGTCTAGTCGCGATCGAATGAGGCTTTTATATAAACATTAAACACTTCCTGTCACTACCCCACGTAGTCTGGGACAGAAGTTTCATTATGTTCATTGTTTTCAGACATTTTTCTTTAAGATGTTTAATGTGGGGGACGAAAGTGAGTCTGTAGTCAAGTATGACACCTAGAAATTTGTGTTCTTTGTTTACAGGTATCTGTTGTCCACACACTTCTAAGCAGGGATCCGGAACCAGGCCTCTCTTCCTTGTAAACAAAACACAAGAACTCTTATGAAGATTGATTTTGAATCCATTTTTCTCTGCCCACCCTGACACCTTGTTCAAACCATGCTGTACCTGTCTCTCGCACACTGCGAGGTTACAGGATTTGAAACCCATTTGAATGTCGTCCACATAGACGGAATACAAAATGGCCGGTGGTAAGGAAGCACGAAGTGTTGTCATCTTAACAATAAAGAGTGTGCAACTGAGCACGCCACCCTGGGGTACACCGATTTCTTGTGCAAAAGGACGTGACAGCACATTGCCTACTTTCACCCGGAAGGTACGATTGGACAAGTAGCTTTTTATTACGTTTAGCATATTACCATAAATGCCCATTTCTGACAAATCTCTCAAGATTCCGTAGCGCCAGATCGTATTGTACGCCTTCTCCATAACGAGGAATATCGATAAGAAGAACTGTTTGTGTACAAACGCGTCACGAATATGTCCTTCAATACGTACAAGATGGTCGGTTGTGCAGCGCCCTTCTCGGAAGCCACACTGAGAGGGATCAAGCATTTTGTTTTGTTCAAGGAAATGGATGAGTCGCCGATTTATCATTTTTCAAATACCTTACACATGCAGCTTGTGAGGGCTATCGGGCGGTAACATGCCACTGAAGAAGGCCGGGTCTTTCCCTTGTTTCAAAACAGGGACCACAATGGCTTCTTTCCGGGCCGTTGGAAGGTACCCTGCGCCCCAGATAGTGTTGAAAAGTTTAAGTAGTGTTACTTGCGTGTCATTATGTAAGTTTTTGAGCATTTCATACATGATTCTATCGGATTCCGGTGGAGAGCTCTTGCATGCGCTCAAGGCAGCTTTCAACTCGGCAGCACTAAAAGGGCAATTGTGCGGTTCATTCTGTCGGCATTTATTGATGAGTGGCTTGCATTCGTCTATTTGTTTCTATTTTAGGAAGGATTGCGAATAATGATTTGAGCTTGATATACTCTCAAAGTGCTCCCCAAGTGAGTCGGCCTGATCTTTCAATGTATCGCCCTGTGTATTTACTAGAGGGAGTGAATATGTTTGCCGCCCTCTAATCCTATTAACCCTGTTCCAGGCTTTGGCCTCATCTCTGAACGAGTTAATACTCGCTAAAAACATGTGCCAGCTTTCTCTTCTGGCCTGCCGGCGGGTTCTCCTACCTTGGGATTTTATTTTTTTAAAGTTGACAAGATTCTCAGCGGTGGGAGAAGCTCGCAGCAACCCCCACGCCTTGTTCTCATTCTTACGGGCGGTCCGACATTCGCTGTTCCACCACGGTACACGTGGTTTGCATTCCAAACCACTTACTTCGGATATGCATTTTGATGCGGCATCTATTATGAATGCTGTAAGATAATCCACAGCAGCATCAATTTCTAAAGGAAGACAGGTCAGCCCATGAGATGCAAGAGAGAGTTCGAAATTTCTGCCAGTCGGCTGTGTCTATCTTCCACCTAGGAGCTTGTGGAGGATATTCGTTTTCTTTAGATGTTTTTATCAGTATGGGGAAGTGGTCGCTCCCGTAAGGATTGTTCATAACTTCCCATTCGAGTTCAGGCAGTATAGACGGGGAAACTAGGCTGAGGTCAATTGATGAAAATGTTCTGTTGGCGAGAGAATAATATGTGGGTGCCTTCTTATTCAGCAGGCATGCACCAGAAGAGAAGAGGAGCTGTTCAACAAGACGACCTCGCGCATCTATTCGAGAGTCGCCCCACAGGCTGTTGTGCGCATTGAAATCCCCAAGTACAACGTAAGGTTCTGTCAATTCATCTATGAAGGACTGAAATTCATGTTTGCTTAGTTTGTAGTGTGGGGGTATATAAATCGAGCAAATAGTGATAAGTTTGTTTAGCAAAACAATTCGAACCGCCACTGCTTCAAGGGCCGTTCGTAGCTGTACACGCTGACAGGCTATGCTTTTATGAGTGAGAATCGCAACACCACCGGATGATGAGACGACATCATCGCGATCTTTGCGAAACGTAACACACGTTCGGAGGAAGTTTGTGCGTTTCGATTTTAGGTGTGTTTCCTGTAAACACAGCACCTTTGGATTATGTTTGTGGATGAGTTCTTGCAAGTCATCAAGGTTTCTAAGGAGTCCTCTGATGTTCCATTGAATAATTTGTGTATTCATATTTAATGTAATAAGTGCTGTGTGTACGGAAATGGAAATTATGCCTTAGATTACAGAGCTCTTTCGAGGCCCTGTAATCGGGGTTTTGCCCTTTCTGGAGCGTTAGAGGGAGCCTCGCCGCTCCTTAGGCGCTTGGCGCGCCGTGAGGACAGGTGAAGTGTCCATTGCCTCTTGCGAGGCGCCGGACACATGCCCTTGCGAGCGAGAAGTTTTCTGTGAGGGTCCTGCCTCAGAAGGCAAGACCCCTGCGCCCACCAGCCCGGTGGTCGATGGGGCTCCCTGAGGGATCTGGCTGCGCCGGCTGTTGCCAGCGCTGGATGGGGCCGGGGAGGTTGGGGTAGCCTCGGCTGCGCCCACCTTCGGGGTCGTTGGCCCCGACTGCTGTGTTGGCGTAGCAGCGTTAGCTGCAGTCGCCGAGGGGGCGGATGGCGTCACTGCCGCCTCACTGGGTGTGGGTCGGACATCCGCCGGAGGCCGTTGTGGCGCTGCCCCCTGACGCGCCACTTCGGCAAATGTGTTCTTAGGCAGGTATGCCACCCGCCTACGTGCCTCCTTGAATGATATATTTTCTTTCACTTTGATCGTGACAATTTCTTTTTCTTTTTTCCAAGATGGGCACGACCGCGAGTACGCGGCGTGCTCTCCATCACAGTTTACACAATGCAAAGAGTTCGCGCAAGCTTCAGACGTGTGTTCATGGGCACTGCATTTTGCACATGTTTGGCGGCCTCGGCAGCTCTGCGAGCTGTGGCCAAAACGTTGGCATTTGAAACATCTCAGGGGATTTGGCACATAGGGTCTTACTCGGAGCTTGATGTACCCGGCCTCGATTGACTCGGGCAGGACACTTGAATTGAAGGTGAGTATTAACTGTTTGGTCGCGATTTCTTTACCATCTCGCCTCATCTTGATTCTTTTGACATTTATAAGATTCTGTTCACTGAAGCCCTCCAAGAGTTGAGTTGAGTTGAGTTGGGGTTAGTGGCACATAAGCAGCTTAGGCTATCATGCGCCAAACACTAGGTATAGATTCTTTTTTAAAAATTGGGACACCTCAATGAGTCCTTGTCTTGGCAAGAGCCCGGAGAGTCCCAACAATTTAACTAAAGACCTCGGCCTTCTTCTCAGGGATGAGAAGGTGGATGAGGTGTTCTGTAATATGTAGTTAAGCACTCTGCGAAGTTTTAAAGTTTTACGAGAACTCCTGCTTCTTTTAAAAATCTAAAAACACATGATATATCAATAAGCGCTTCTTCTCCTAAAATCAAAGCTGGGTGAAAAGGGATGTGTTCTTTGTAAAATATGGTAAAAAACGCCTTCCTCAGTGGTTCAAGTTTTCTGCATGAAAATAGGATATGGTTTACTGTTAGTTCATCTCCACATAGTTCACATTGGGGTTTGTCTTGCTTTGTTAGAATGAAGTTGTGTGTTAGGTGTGTGTGTCCTATGCGAAGACGGCACAGAATCACTTCTTTGAAACGTTCCTGGTGTGTGCAAGATTTCCATTCCCCTAACACGGGTTTTAACAGGTGTAATTTGTTGTTTACTTCATTGTTCCAAGCAGACTGCCATTTCTTTCTTAGTTTATAATGTATTAACTTCATGCAGTCGTTAGGAGGTATCTTTACTTTTGTGATTTCTTTGTGCCGGGCTTGTGCCGCGCATGCATCTGCTCTCTCATTGCCACTAATTCCGACGTGGCTCGGAACCCAGCATAATTTAATGTTCACTCCTTGTGTGGTGGCTTTTATTAAATTGTGTATAATGTCTCCTAATAATGGTGTGACTGCATTTCTTGCATGAAGAGCTGTGAGTGCACTTAGGGAGTCTGTGTATATGATGCTATTTGCGAGGTTCTCCTTTATTATTTTGTCTATGGCTATAGAAATGGCGTAACATTCAGCAGTGAAAATGGATGTGCACTGCGGAAGTCTTACCGTTTCTTCCCAGTTCCCTTGTATAACTGCGCTTCCAACATGTTCATTCGTTTTCGAACCATCAGTATAAAAGTCTGTGAAGCTGCTGTATTTTTCTTCTAGTGCAAGGAATTCCTGAATTATGTGTTGTGGCGGAGTTTGTGCTTTCCGGAACTGTGTTAAAGTGAGATCGGAAACCGTGGGAAAGATGAACCATGGGGGTAGTGGATTTTGTCTGTGGGTAATGCCAGGTAATGTGTCTACTATGCCAAGATTCCGACATATCTCTTCATATCGCAGGAGCAGTGGTCTTGTAGTTTGTGGTTTGTTGTTGAAAATTACTCGTGAAAGGCATTTTGTTACAAGGGGATAGCAAATGTGTTTTGGTAGAGATTGTACCTTAAGGATATATGCACAGGTTAGAGCGGCTCTTCTAGTTTCTAGTGGAGGTTCGTTTGTTTCTACGTAAAGGCTAGTTATAGGGGACGTTCGGTATGCACCGCATGAAATACGCAAGCCTGAGTTATGTACTGGGTCTAATTTTTTAAGGTATGTCGGTCTTGCTGAACCATACACTATGCTGCCATAATCTAAGGAGGAACGTACTAAGTAACGGTAAATGTGTAGAAGGCATGTTCTATCAGATCCCCAATGTTTATATGACAGTACTTTGAGTATATTTAGTGACTGGGAAGCTTTCTTTTTGAGAGTGGTTATGTGTGGTAAGAATGTGAGCTTTTTATCGAAAGTTACACCTAGAAATTTTTGTTCATTCTTTACTGGGAGTACGGTTTCATTTAGATGTAGGGTGGGGTCAACCTGTACGCCTCTTTTGAGCGAGAAGAGGACAGCAACTGTTTTTTGGGGTGAAAATTTAAACCCATTTTTGTCTGCCCAAATAGCGAGTTTATTCAATGTAAGTTGTATCTGTCTTTCGCAGGTTGGTAAGCTGCAGGATGTGCATGCTATTTGAAGGTCATCGACATATACAGAATACATAACGGATCTAGGAATGATTTTTGCTATGGAGTTCATTTTCACTATGAAAAGTGTCGTACTTAAAATACAGCCCTGCGGCACTCCATTCTCCTGGACGAATTTCTTCGACAGAGTTGCACCAAGGCGTACATGAAATGAACGGTCGGAGATGAAATCTTTCAAGCAGTTCAGCATCCTACCACGAATACCAAGTTCTGCTAGGTCGCGAAGAATGCCAAACCTCCAGGCGGTATCGTAAGCCTTATCAATATCGAAAAAGACTGCTAAACAGTGTTGCTTGTGTACGAATGCTTCTCGCACTGTATTTTCTAGGCGAACGAGATGATCAGTCGTTGAACACGTTTTTTTAAATCCGCACTGGTGGATGTCAAGGAGTTCACGTGACTGAAGAGTGAACGTCAGCCTAACGTTCAGGATACTTTCGAATGATTTTGCCAGGCAACTTGTGAGGGCTATAGGCCTATAACTACTAGGGGTGGTTGGTGGTTTTGCAGGTTTCAGGAATGGTACAATCACGGCTTTTTTCCAAGCCTCCGGTATTTTCCCCGATACCCATATTTTGTTGAAGAATTGTAAAAGTGCATTCACAGCAGCGTCTGAGAGGTGAGCCAGCATTTCATAATGTATTTCATCAGGGCCGGGTGCCGTCTGTTTACCTGCGGACAGTACTTTTTGGATTTCGTGAAATGTTATTAATGCATTATAGGGCTCATTTGTACAGCCACTTGTAGGAAGTTTTTGTTTTTCAGTTGTATGTTTGTGCTTCAGGAACGATCGAGTGTAGTGTGAGGAACTTGAAACATTAGAAAAATGTTCCCCTAGTACGTCTGCCTGTTCCTCTATACTTGTTTGTGTGCCAGGAGCTGTTAGAAACGGGATTGTGAAAGGGGAGAAACTGCCATTTAATTTATGTACTTGTTCCCACATTTTTTTGGATGTGGTTGAGCTGTTAATAGATGATATGTAGTTCTTCCAGGAAGTTTTCTCAGCATCTCGACGGATGCGGCGTGCGTTGGCTTTCGCCTTTTTAAAATTTACAAGATTATCATGGGTTGGGTATCTACGGAAGATGCCCCAGGCTTTGTTTTGTTTCTTTTTTGCTTCCCTACATTCTTGCGTATACCAGATTTTATGATTATGTCGAACCATTCCTGAGGACTGAGGAATAGCTAGCCGCGCGGCGTTAATAATACAGGTTGTGAACAATTTGTTTTGATCGTCGACATTTAGATTAGTTGAGAAAACTTTTTCCAGGCTCGCCTGTTCTTGGAACAGTGCCCAGTTTGCTAAGTGCAGCTTCCAACGACGTGGTTTGCTTGGGATGATTTCTGGTGGGGATGATAGGTTAATTGTTACAGGAAGGTGATCACTTCCGTAGGGGTTGTCAACAACATCCCATTTAAAATCTGTAAAAAGTGATGGAGAACTAAAAGATAAATCTAAGCAGCTCATTTTTCCTGAGCTCGGAGAGCAATATGTGTGTTTTCCTGTATTGAGCAGGCAGACGTTATTTGATAAAATAAAATCTTCTAGCATACGGCCTCTAGTGTCTGTTTGGTCACTCCCCCAAAAAGACGAGTGTGCATTAAAATCCCCTACTACTAAATATGGCTCTGGTAGTTGTTTAAAAAGTGCTTCTAAATCATGAAGTGTAACATTTAGATGTGGTTCCAGATACACAGTACATATGGTAATTGTTTTAAAATCAAGGACGGTCACTGCTGCAGCTTCATATTTCGTCTGAAGTCTGATTTCGTGAGTAGCAGCACCATTTTGGACTATAATCGCGACACCTCCAGAGAGCCTACTCGCTTGCTCTCTGTCACAACGAAATACTTTGTAGTTTTTGAAAATGTTCTTATGTTGTGGTCCTAAGTTCGTTTCTTGTAAACATAAAGCCACGGGAGAAAAAGTGTTTAGGATATCTTTTATGTCGCTATAGTTTTTTATAAGTCCACGACAATTCCAATGTACCAGGAACGCCATGTTTAATTATTTTGTAGGGGTGTGGCTATAAATGATTAGGTTCCTCGTGTTTGAGGACCTGTTATTGGGGTTCTTTCTTTTTTCTTTCTGTCGAATGAGTTCTGCCTCCGCGGTTGCGGGGGCGGATTGGAAGTTGTCTCCATGGCCTCTCCTGAGGCGCTGGAGCTCCGCGACACCGCGGGTGTGTGTGTTTTAGGCCTCTCCCGTTGGGAAGAAACCTCTTGGGCGGCCGACTTGAGGGCCGGCGGGCCCTGATTAGTAGGTGGCAGGGCAGCTTGCACTGTCTCTGCCTGGGGCGTGGGTGGCTCCGCTGAAGGCCCGGTAACCGTTGCCTCAGCAGCCGCCGAAGGTTGGTGTGGCGCTACGCCCCGTCGCACCACATCGGCAAAGTTATTTCTTCCATTGAAGGAGAATGTGTTTGTTAGTGCGATGCGCCTTCTGGCTTCTTTGAATGAAATGTTTTCTTTTGTTTTCAGCGTGATGATTTCTTTTTCTTTTTTCCAGGACGGACACGCCCTGGAGTACGCGGCATGTTCTCCTTCGCAGTTTACGCAGCACGCTGCAGCGTTACAGTTTTCTGTAGCATGTTCTTTCGAAGCACATTTTGCGCAAGTTTTGCGGCCCCGGCAACTCTGTGAGCCGTGGCCGAACCTCTGACAATTGAAACATCGGCGGGGGTTGGGAATGTAGGGCCTTACACTTATCTTTAAGTAGCCGACTTCTATTTGTTCAGGGAGTGTGTTGCTGTTGAAGGTGAGGATTAGGTGTTTCGTGTCGATTTCCTTGTTGTCCTTCCGGATTTTTATCCGGTGAACGTCTATAACATCTTGGTCGGTGAGCCCTTCAAGCATTTCTTTTTCTGTTAAGTGTACGAAGTCGATTTCTGATATTACACCGCGGACAGTGTTGAGGGATCGGTGGGATGTAACGGAGACAGGGATGTCCCCAATGCACGCAAGGTTTGAAAGTTTGGTGTATTGCACATTGTCTCGAAGTTCGAGCAGCAAATCGCCACTAGACATTTTTGACAGCTTGTAGCCAGAGCCGAGGGCTTCTGTCAAGGACTCTGATACTGTGAATGGGGACAAAATTCTTGCTGGCTTTTCTTTTACTTCACTGTGTATAACATGGTATTTTGGGAAGGTAACTTTTCTTTTCTGGAAAAATTCACTTGCTTCGGTCCGCCCTCTTTTAGAAGAGGGGCGATCATTTTGGGGGAAAGGAGGAGCCATAGGAAAAAATTGTATTGTTCAGCCACGGTGCCAGCCGCCCACCATGGAGCCCAACGAGGGGACGCGACAGGAACATGCGAACAAGTCCTGCACACGCCAGCTGTACATCGAGGCTATAACCTAATACGACGTAACCAAGGTAGGTTAGCCCCACAAGGTTAACCCTTGCCACCTACGAAAAATTGAAGTGAATAGAAGATACAAGAAGACAGGACAGGTGTGAAAGAAGAGGGTAAAGAAAAAGTGTGTGGAGGAAGAGGACAGGAAAAGGTGACTGCCGATTTCCCCCGGGAGGGTCAGTCCGGAGGTGCCGTCTACGTGAAGCGGAGGCCAAAGAGGTGTGTTGCCGCCACCGGGGGGCCGTAAAGGTCCAAACACCCGGCATTGGCTCAGCCCCCAGGATCCCCTTTTCCCCGGACACGGCTAAGCCGCGCACGGTTAGACGCGGGAGGGTCCAACCCTCGTGTGCTCGGGTACGTGGTGTCGCAACACACCAAACGCCTGCTTGCGCAGACGCCCCTGCGGGGGAAGCCCTCCAAGAGTTCAGCCTCAGAGAGCTCCAGCAAATCATCGTCCGAGACAACGCCGCGGGTGGTATTCATCGTACGGTGCGGGGTTACTACGATTTGGGTCTCCCCAAATGATACTAGTTTAGGCAGTTTTTCAAATTGTTTGTGATCGCGGAGCTCCAAGAGGAGGTCACCCCTAGCCATCCTCGACGCCTTATAGCCTGGGCCAAAAACTTCGGTAAGGGACTTGGATACAAGGAATGGGGAAATTATTCGCACTGGTTTAGCTGGTTTTTCAGAATGGATGACGTGGAAACGAGGGAAAGATTCTTTTTCCCGACCAAAAAATTTGAATATTTCATCGGTGCGCCCTCTTTTCTGAGGGCGATCAGGGAGTGGGGGGAAGGAGTTAGCCATAAGATATGTAAGATTTCGGCAGTAACGCCAGCCACCCACCGTGGAGTCCTACAAGGGGACGCTGCAGGACCTGTGAAACACGGCCTGCAAACGCCAGCTGTACATTACCACTATAACCAAATATGAAATAACCAAGGTTGGCTATCCACACAAGGTTAACCCTTGCTGCCTGGAAAAATTGGAAGTAAGAGGAAACCAGAAGAAGACAGGAAAGGTGGAAAGTGAGGGAAAGACGAAGATAATAGGGAGAGAGAGACAGGAAAAGGCAACTACCGATTTCCCCCGGGTGGGTCAGTCCGGGGGTGCCGTCTACGTGAAGCAGAGGCCAAAGAGGTGTGTTGCCTCCGCCGGGGGGCCTTAAAGGTCCGAACACCCGGCATCGACTCAGCCTCCAGGATCCCCCTTTCCCCGGACACGGCTAGGCCGCGCACGGTTAGACGCGGGAGGGTCCAACCCTCGTGTGCTCGGGTACGTGGTGTCGCAACACACCAAACGCCTGCTTACGCAGACGCCCCTGCGGGGGTAGGCTTTCTGGTCGACAAAGACGGCATACTACCAGACCCTGAAAAGATAGCTGCGCCAGGTAAAAAAAGTAAGCACGCCAGTTAAAACGTCAAATATCTAGCTAAGCGTCTGCTGAAACACCTCAGGTGCGGACGACATACAAAAGGGTAGCGTTAAGAAGCGGTATCTGCCGAAAGGTGATGCGAAAGTACAGATCTTGTACGTTTTCTCGTCCAGGGGCACCTGATGGAATCTGGCGTTTGAATCCGGACAGCTAAAACAGGTAGCTCCTGTTAGTCGTGCTACCATGTCCTCGCGCCTCCGTGATGGGAAGTGTTGCTTGTTGACATTCATGTTTACTCTTCTGAGGTCCATATCCCTTAGAGCACCGTCTTCTTTCTGTACTAAGACCAGAGGGCTTACCCAGTCTGTGGGCTCCCATTTTCTGACGATGATTGCCGCACGTGTCATTCGCTAGAGCTCTTTTTCCAGAGGTTGCTGTAAATGGAAAGCTACGGGCCGCCTGAACGACCGGAACAGCGCCTGGTTCCAGGACCATGTTGTACGGAGTCTCTTCAAGCAGCCCAACCCTTGGAAGACGTGCCTCAAATCTTTCAAAAGTTCATACTCAGGGGAGGCATTCACAGTATCCACCGAGCGTTGAAGCAATCCGAGCGCCTCACTGGCATCGATTCCTAGGATGCCTTGACGCCCATTCTTTACGACGAAAAATTTCATGCTAATCTCGGTGGATCCAACTGACACTTTCTGCGACGTTGCCGCGTAGCTTGAAATTACACCCTCATTATATGCTCGCAGCACTGAGCAGGTAGGTTGTAATGCTTCTTTGGCTCGAAGCTTACGGTATGTTGAAAATGGTAGCAAGCTTGCCTGCGAACCTATGTCCACCTTGAACGTAACTTCACGGCAACTTACATGTGCTTTAACTGTCCAGTCCTTCCTGTGACCATTTTCGGAGCTTATTTCAAGAATCTCAAAGTCATTCTCGTCGACTTTACCGAGTTCACTGACGGCGTTCGACTTCCGGCAACAATTTGCAAAAGTGGTGGAACTTGCGGCAACAATGACATATCTTACCGAACGCTGGCCACTCTTTAGGCCTATGTTTACTCTTGCATTTCCTGCAGCAGTACTCATGATTATCGCGACACTGCTTTTGATCGCGTTGCTGCTGTGTTTTCGTTGACACTGTGCGACTTGAAATGTAGTCAACGCAGTCTTCCGACGTATTCCAAAGCTGGCTCCTTAGTGCCGCCGATTCTGCTGCCTTGCACAATTCTTCACCGTTTAGTAGGGTTAAGTCTCTCTCTGCGAGCATTCTTTCACGAAGCTTTGGGTTGCTCGTACCAAACACAATTTGGTATCTAAACAGTGAATCGTGCTGATCCCCAAAATTGCACTGGGTTGGCTGTTTCTTTAAGTCGCGCACAAATTTCTCAAAAGGTTCCTTCTCCACCTGGCTCCTTGTACCAAATAGATATCTTTCATGAATTGCGTTGCTCACCTCGGAGAAGTAAGCGTCGAACTTCTGCACCACAGTTCCGTAGCTTTCCTTGTTTTCACCGGGTTCGTACTGGAAATTGTGGAAGATGTCGAGCGCTTCGTCTCCTGCGAAGCTCAGCAAGAGTGCAGCTTTTGAAGCATCACTTGTCGGGACCTTCTCTACTGCCGTTGCTTGCAGATACAGCTCGAACCTTTGCTTGAAGGGCTACCAATTTCCCGATAGGTTGCCCGACAGATGCAAAGGCTCCGGCATCTGAAGTAGGTCAATTCCGTGCAGTTACTTCTGCGCTTCGGTCCGCGGCGGCCACTTCTGACACCATGTAACTAGCAAGGACGACGCAACAGCATGATGCTCAGAACAAGACGAAAGATTGCTTTATTCAAGCATTTGATTATGTAGGCGTGGGACCGTGCGACGAGAGTATCTGCGCATTTAGGGTGCGCAGGCATGCTCCAGTTACCTTGTCGGATACACCGTCCTCTATCTTGGGCATCTATGTGTACCAGATCTAGCCCTGGGAGTGTTAGCGAGCACCACTCTGGGCCATAGCGTGTGGATAGTGAACATCGGTATTTGCCCGATGGCGTCATGTGACATGTGAACTTGAGAGAGCAGGCATGCAGCTAATAAACCCTAGCATGCTAGCTAATGGCAACGAGGCTGCCAGATACGATAGAACATTGTTTTATACACCTCGACACTTGTGCAGGTTGGCTCCGGAGCCCGCTGATCTGCACCGTCAGCGTAAAGTTCACGAATGTCAGCAGCATTCCGGGCGATGGGCTGTGCGACTTCATCTTCTACGAGTCGTTCTATCTGAAGAACAACCCGACCGGCTGGAGCGACTCAGGCCTGGACCACTTCCTGAGGCTCAGCAAGAGCATGCGCATGACGGGCGTAGGCGCCTCCTTCTCTCCAGTGTGAGTGTCAGCAGACGCACCAAGCAATCGATGTGTGTTACTTGTTCAGCATACCGTGAAGAGCAAGCGACTCCATATCTGACTGAGTGCCGAGATTTCCAATTCTGCTTCCTCTGAAATTCTAATCCTTGCTGTTTACGGCGCTTTCGAACTGAATATATGTCAGAGTTCACGAAAGAAGGTTTAATAAGTATCGTTAATGTATCAAGCTTGAAATACGAGGACATGCGTTGCGATAAGCTCGCAAAAACAGCCGTTTTTAATAGTGCAAGAAAGTCGCAGTTTCGCTCGAAAGGTGAAGCATGGATTGCTATAGAAAATTAGTGGACAGATCTACGAAGTAATGATGGTGGTTTTATCGGCCGTTTAAACTTGTAAGCATAGACACACTAACTAAATTGACAAGCATGGTGTGACGCGCGCACGAGCAAGCATGAACACATCTCACTCGACGACCGCGGAAACTCGCTGTCACAACGCTGGAGCGAGGAAGCGCGGCAGCAGCAGTGAGCGAATTCGCTTTCGTGCTGCGTCTCGCATCAACGCGAACTCAGACTCTGTACCAGTCGCAGGTCGGTTTCAAGATACAGCGCTCGCGGTGCGCGGATTATCTGGGCGGCTGTGCGTTGGAACTTGCGCTAGAACGACCAACGACCAAGTTCACGCGTCTACTGCTAAAGTGCTTTTTAAATGCTGCTATTAAGATAATCAGAAGATTAGAAGTAGCATTGTTAATACTGATTCGATATTATGTATTACTCATGCAGTATAACCAATTTTGCTAGAGCGAAATTTCATTGCGGTTGCGCATGTAAAGGGACACTAAAGGCAAATATGTCAACGGGGAATGTTAAATTACTATTGCAGAAACCTCACAGCGCTTGTTTCGTGCCATGAAATGCCTATGTTTTAGATAAAATCACGTTTAAAGAGTCCACATACCTTTAGTGCAGTTCAAGTCGCCTGCCTACGAGCGGAGAAATGGTTACGTCGCACGCGCCATCACCGCCCTCTACTTGCTGCCGTCGTTGAGTGGAACGGCGCCCGACAGACGGCGCTAGTTTTCTTCGCGAAATGCAACTGCGTGGCCTTGGAAAAACCGAGCCAAATCAGAACGTTGTATTCGCCCCTGCAGCTGCTTTCGGTCAAGTGGCCTGAACTGTTCGGATATCCTGCGACATCACATGCGCGTGGAATTCCTGCTGCTTGCAGTTTGTGTCAGTTTCGCGAGCCAGTAGATCCAACGCATCACTACGCGATAACTTAACTACTGAAATGCGAAAGCCCGAGTGGCGCAGAGGGGCGAGCGAAAAACTTGAATTAGTAAAGAATGCAAGGCGCAGAAGACCAGGACTCAAGAAGAACACAAACCACAGGACCGGCGCCGGTCCTGTCGTTTGTGTTCTTTTGTCCTGGTCTTGTGCGCCTTGCCATTACTATTTCAAGCATGAACCAACTAGCCCAAGCAAGAGTTTTACTTGAGCGAAAAAGCAAACCTTACCACCGGCCGCGCCGTTGTCAATGGTATTGTCAGTGAGTTCTTTCTTTTAAACATCGAATAGAGCTGATCAAGTAGCATTTTCTTCCGTCTTATAATGCAATGGAAGGATTTGTTTATTACGAGAGGCTGAGTGCTAGTCACAGAATTATAGTAAGGCGTGTCTACGCCATCGGACACGTCAATGAATGTCACGGGTTAGTCGCAAACCGTGCCCTGCATTTACCTCGATTTCGCAATTACCAAAACTTTGTTCGCGATAATTAGACGTCCTTAGACGTCCTCGAGCATTAACCCATCACTTCGTCTTGACTTAATATTTGGCTTTAGTCTCCGTTTAATTCAACGGCTGCGAGAGTATCTTTCACGCACAATTTGCACCACGCTTGCATCGTCACTCCCTACCCTTGTTCTTACAGTAAGGACACGCTGTTCTCCGATGCCCTCAGCGGTAACCTAAACGCCGCTGTAGACAACCTGCGTAGGCGAGGGGTGTCCCATTTCGGCATGCTCAGCCTGTACCGCCGGTACATCTCATCGCCCAAGTTCTTCGAATGCCTCAGGATTCTACAGGTGCGCCATGCAAAACTATCAGCAACCGTAGCGACGAAGACAGCAACAGAATCTACGAAGACCCTCTGTGTTAGTACAGAAATAGAGGGAGCGATTTACTTAGAGAAAGGCGGAGATGTCGGCCTCAGCTATAGCTTGCTTTCACTGGCGTTCTCCACTGCACTGTGGAAGAGTGACGGAAAGCAAAAGCGATGAGTGGTCGCGACCAAATAAAAAGAAAGAAACAAAAAAGAGGTGCGTAACTACAAGTCCAATAAGTTGCGGTATATCTACAGCCGTTTGTCGAGTCCACTGGCTAGTAGAAAGGCAAGAGTTGCCTTACAATACTCGAGGCTGCAATGTTTGCGTCAGGCCAAGAACGCAATATCACATAGCGGTTTGCTGTCAGTGCGTGCGATTGAAGAGGCTAGCTAGGTGTACTAAATAACAATAACTGTGTTTAGCTCGATAAAAAAGCTATACAGCATTTTTTTCATGGCAAAGGATTGGTAACAGGGGGCTATAAGAACCAATAGTATTTCTCTTGAATATGGCACACAAATTTGGAAAAAAAGGAAGATGTTTAAAGACATGCTCATTTGGCCACCTGGCTTCTTTAACATGCTACGTGAACAATCCTTGTCTACAGACAGTTCACTGCCATCATATAAGCGGATGTCTTGAAAATCCGTGACGTCGGGTCGAACTGGCAGACGAACGTCGATATGCCGCTGCCACCCGCATTGCTGTTTGGCTTCTTTTCTGGCTCGATCAAGCGTCCTCTCACCGTGAGAGGGACCTGTTTCTGGTATTTCGGAAGCGCAATTTAATACTGAAGTTTAACGTAATATGTCGTTTGTGCGCTTCTTTAACACTTGTTGCCGTAAAAGCGGTCCTTTTGCAGATTTACAGAAGAACAACAATAGGTTGGAGCAGGCATTACCAAATCCTTACTTGGAGCTTACTACTCTCGTTTAAAAGAAAAGTGTGCAATCATTGCATTCTACTAGTGCTAACATGCCCACGAATTCTGGACATTCTCCTTCGGAACTTCACAGCACCGCACAAGTGTAACTCAATGGGAAATGTTTTTTTTTTTTAATTATATTTCAGAATATCGGCCGAGGGTCAAAAAGTTTCAGCTGACGGCAACAAGAGGGTAGCCCCCTCTAACAACATATGCAGTTTGGCACTTAGTCGGAACATTGGTGGTGCGTTAAAGCTGTCAAAGCAGGTCAGACAGAGGCGGTGAAGTCCCACGACAGGAGGGAATAGTTTTGCCCCCTCCCGCCAGATGGCACATTGACTTGAAGAAGCGCCAAATTTGTACCGTAAAGCGATTTATTACAGTTGGCATTGGGAAGCTAATGGTAGAGGGTGTGTTATGCAGCCTGTTCGCACGCGCAGGTTTTTGAGAAGCAGGCGAGATGGTACAGAGTGGTTATGCGTGCGCATGTTTGGAGCGTGCCTGGGTGTGGGTGTATGCGCGTGTGCGCTCTGTGTATGAGTGTGCGGGCGTGTGCCTCCGTATTTGCGTTTGCATGCGCGGGAGTGCGTGTATGCGTGTGTGAGCGTTCGTGGCGTGTGTGCGTGCCTGCGTGTGCGTGCGCGTGTGCGCGCGCTTGCGGTGCATGCGTGGGCGCGTGTGAACGTGTACGCGTGCCAACGTGTGTTCTCGAATTTCAGCATGCACGATTGCGAACAAATGTGTGCGTGTTTGCGTGCGCATGGATGCCTGTACGTGCGTATAGTGTGCGTGCGTGTGTATGACGTATGACGGATGGAGAGAGAGTACGTGCGTGTGCGGGGGAGACAGAATGTGTGTGTGTGTGTGTGTGTGTGTGTGTGTGTGTGTGTGTGTGTGTGTGTGTGTGTGTGTGTGTGTGTGGGTGTGTGTGGGCGTGCGCGAGGGAGAGAGTGTGGATGGGCGAGGGAGAGGCTTGCGAGGGTACGGTGTGTGCGCGTGCTAGTGCCTCCGTATTTGCATATGCTTGCAAGCGAGTGTGTGTATGCGTGTGTGAGCGTTCGCGGCGTGTGTGCATGCCTGCATCTGCGTGTTAGTGCATTGTGCTTGCGTGCTTGCGGCACATGCATGGCGGCGTGTGAATGTGCACGTGTGTGACCGTGCGTGTTCGTGTTTCAGGATGCATGCCTGCGGACAAAAGTGTGCGTGTTTGTGTGCGCATGGACGTCTGTGCGTGCGATGGAGAGAGCGTGTGAGTGCTTGTGAGGAAGAGAGTGTGTGCTCGTGCGAGGGAGAGAGGGTGCGTGTGTGTGCGTGCGAGGGTGTTTGCGTGTTTTCGGGTGTGAGCGAACATTTTCCTGCTTACACCTACTGTTGGAAACACACGCGATGTGGAGACTTAAAACTCGTGTTTAAATCCTCGAGAGAAGAACGAATGACACTGCATTTGCAGTATTATTTATTTCTTAAAGCCAAACCGAGGGAAAGAAAAGCGCCTGTGACGTCAGTATTGCCGCCCTTGGCTGGCACGGCCGCGTAAGAAGGTGCCAAGCAGTTCAACTTCGTTATCTTGCTTCCGTCGGTGGCAGCGCAATGACTTGAGGGCAATGACCAGTGGCGTAGCAACAGGGGGGGCCGGGGGCCCGTGGGCCCCGGGTGCAAGGGGCCAGTCGGGGGGGGGGGGTGTCATACGCCTGAAGACACCCCTCTTTCTGCCGGCTGGACTGGGCACAAATGGCAAAAAATGCTCCAGTATCCAGTAGCCCGAGCTCATGTACCCGACGCGTTGAGCCGCAGAATTGTCGGCTGCAGCTCTATCAACACTCCACGAAATAATTGCACGAATGTGCGAGCTAAAAAATTTAATTCGCAAAATGGTCGCTAAACTACTCGCCCTAGCGGAACGTTTCATGTGGGGTGCGCTCGTGCCGTGCGTTGATGCTGGGAGCAGGCGTCGCTAAACATACAGTGAGGCGTTATAAGGCGTTGAGGCTCTTGGGTCCCTCTTCCGTTCAGAACGCGCAGCGAAGACGAAGAAGGGCAGTAGAAAGAGGGCGTTCAACCAGCGCGCCCGGCGCTCGCGTTTACGACGAAGCGTTCGTTGAGAGCGACGTTGCATAAGTGCGGCCGTCAAACGTCGCGCATGGTATTCTCTGGATCGTCTTCAAACTCGGTGCGGCCGAAGAGTTTGGCAGCGTATGACTCGACAGGCCGTATATAGTCGCGGGCGCCGCGATGTTCAACTTGCCTTTTACTTCCCCTCTCGCGCTCGCTCCGAGAAGCCGCTGCGAAACCTGCCGTTATCTTTCACGCTTTCCTTCCTACCCTCGAAAGTTTCAGAAAACTGTTGTTGTTGTTTGACTTCATGTCACAAGTACAGTGTCTGTGTCAGGTGCACAGAATTTTACAAAAATAAAAACGTGAATTTTGTAAGGATATTTCCCGATACTCTATCAAGTTATATGTGTCTTTGTGATTACTAGGAACTCAGTAGCGCGAAAAATATGGCAGATAGGTAATAACCATATCCTTAATAATTCCTTAATTAGTAGTTTTAGAGGAAGCACTTCAATTCCAAGAATTGAGGACTCAAAGTCATATTATTACCTCAACAAAAATTTCTTAAACAAAATCGTTTTGGGTGCTACGACCTACAGTACTTTGGCACAGCGGGTGGCGCCCAGTGTGGCAGTAGCGAAAGAAATATGAAATAGTGGACCAGTGGCGTTGATCCCTCAACCCTCTCCATTGCGAGTGCAGACGAACATGTTTCGCTGGCACGGGCTTCATGGTGACGCCAAGAATCGACGCGAAGCGTGCTCTATTCGTTTCCCAATCTTTTGGTGGAACCGCAGCTCGGATAATCACGTTTGTCCGCATAGCAGCAAATAAAAACAAGGCTTTATTGATCAGAATAAAGAGAACTCGTAATTGTCATAGCATTGGCGCCCGCACAACAGGGAGGCAGATGGCGTTTTCCGTTTTTGTAATATGCTGGGGAGATCAGCGTCATTGAGACACAATTTAATTTTCGTTTTCGTTCAGGGCTTCCCACAGCCAGAATACTGCGGGCCATAGTACCTACGACGATTTTTGTGAAGTTTTTGCTGGGCAAGATATGAATGTCGGCCTTCAATTTTGCAAATGCAATGTTGCCGCTAAAACTGGTAATTAAAACTTCATAAAAATATTTTTTTTATTTGTGACGTGAGCCGTATTTGCCACGATGCCGCATTTGTATTGGTTGCCAAGCCTTACAGTCTGACAGAATATGTGCACATGTGCTTATCACAAGTTATCAGTGCAGCACCCTGTGTTATTTGACATAGAAAAAACAGCGTGCACTGGCCTCGAGCTGCACCACTGGAAAAGCTGGCGACACCGTCGGCGTGACGTGCTATTAGGGATCACGTGGACATAGCGGCCGCGTCGGCTGCTTCGGGAGCGCCGAAGCGAGCCGGAAACGAGAGCTTAAGTTCCCTCGTACGCCGCAGCCCTCATTTAGTGGCGAGATTTTCCCGCTTCGAGTGTCTCCTTTACAACGATAGAAAGCACAACAATATGTAGTGGTTGCCTTTGAAGAAGTGCAACATGGTAGGCTACTGCTCGGTGCCGGACGCACGCGACGGAGCACGGTGTCAGCCTTATTCACACGTAGCCGCAGGACAAGAAGCTGTCGGAAGCTTGGCTCGCGAAACATAAAACCGGCAAACAGTCATCGGCTACAACTCGGGTGTGCAGCAAGCACAGACGCGAGGAAGATTTCTGGTACCACACCGGGTCTGCGATGTTCGAAAAACGCGCACTGAGATGCTCTCCCGAGTCCGCTGCCCGACTAACGTCATGAAGGTTTGGTCTACGAACTTATGGATGCTATAGATACTGGCAAGTTTGCTGGAGTGGAAAGGGAGCGACATAAAATAAAGCATGGCATATGGTCGTGTTTGTGTTGTGAAATAATGCACTGGATTACAAAAAAAGCAGCACCGGGAAAATCGCACGCTGAGAACGCCGATAAACGTATAGTGCGATGCAACTCGAGAAATAATATTGAAACGTCCAAGAATTTAGAAAAAAATAAAGATTGAATCGTCGCGACGGCACATCACAGTCCCCGTAGGCGTCGAAGTCTCTACTATGAAATAATCTTTGAACAGCTCTGATAGCGCCGACGCAACAATGCTTGCTTGTATACTGTCAAATGCTCATATTCTGCGGCCTAAAGCTCATGGCACGGTGCGAAAACGCGCGCGCGGAGAAAGCGAAACAGTGCGCGGACAAGCATGCAGACGCGCAGTCGGTCGCTGCGAAGCTGTGCGATCGCTGCATTGAGGCTTCATTCTATTATGCTCAATTTAGTTATACAAACACTATAAGAACATATTTCACATAGTTTGCTCTCAGCGTTTGCCTACCTTTCACGCAAGAAGCCGGTTCGGGAGACTCCATCGCGGCGACCGCGCACAGTGGCGTTCACTGTACGTATTCGGTAAAGAGATAGCGTCTGTAAACCATTCGGTGCTTTCAGTTAGCCCAAGATTATAATTTAGACAGTAAAAACCTTCTCTCGCTTCGAAAGTACTTACAGAAATGTCCGGGAGAGCTCGCGCGTGGTGTTTTCAGTGAGCGCTGAAAGCAAAACCTATAAGAAGCGCGCCGCGTGATCCTTCATACTATGCCAGCGAGGCGCTTCCGATAGATGGCGACTGCCTAACTCCTCGCCGCCAATACCTGCTGCATTCGCGATCTCTGGGAAAGAAAGCGAAGGAGAGGGGGATCCAGGGGACTTGCGCGGTATCGAAGACGGCTGTACTGGTGCTGAAACCTGGAAATTGTCGATATCCTCGCCTTCCTCGACTACAGCCGGGCGGGGGGGGGGGGGGGGTGACAGAAGACCTATGGGCCCCGGGTGCCAGACAACCTAGCTACGCCACTGGCAATGACGCGCTAAATCTGGACTATCATTCAATCGTGTATAATTCCTGTGACAAAGCAAGCTTTCGGCAGCGCACGTTCGTTGCTACATTGACATTTCAACTTTAAACGGCTTGCCTTCGGAAAAACAAAGTGAACAAATATCGACAGTCGTCTGATCGCAAGGAACATGCTCACGGAACCGTGCCATTCATGACAATGTCTCGAAAGGCTGGAAGCGGTCAGGTCGATGTTACCCACGATCTTTGTCCGCGTCAGTTAAGCTTACAGGGAGCGGTTAATTGTAAAATATTTGTTCTTAGCTCTTACAGGAGCATGTTTAATAAGCATATATTCGCTCAACTACACAATGTCGAAGACAGGCTCCAAACTACTCATTTGCTTTAGCCACCCAAAATTAATTATTTAAAAGATAATTAACATACCTTCGTGAATTACGCACACTACTCAACTTGCTCCGTATCTGGAGGTTTCCATCTGAACACTCGAATGATAACAATAATGTCAGGAAGATTTACATTGATCTATTTCTTAAAATTTCGAGCCGGTAAAAAGACCACTTGTATACTAATAGTGCAGGCACCTAATAAAGCAGGTGCGAATGCTCGGAGAGGTTTTCTTAACGCAATTCAAGTTTATCAACTTAGAACACATGCACCCAACCGTCCATCTCTGTCTTTACGTTGTGTTCTGCTACGTTGTACAAGAAACGCCTCAGCTCCACGGTACACATCACAGAAGGTGTGCGGGAGCATTATTTGCTGTCCCTAATAGGTTTCTGAGCATTCGTGGCATCAGGCTTGGTTTCCTGGCGTCATCAGGAATGCAAGGAGCACATACCTAGCAGCCTAAACAGGTAGACTGCTTCCGCCACTGGGTCGGCGTAACATGACAGAGCGTAACATGACTGACTGACTGACTGACTGACTGACTGACTGACTGACTGACTGACTGACTGACTGACTGACTGACTGACTGACTGACTGACTGACTGACTGGCAGGCAGGCAGGCAGGCAGGCAGGCAGGCAGGCAGGCAGGCAGGCAGGCAGGCAGGCAGGCAGGCAGGCAGGCAGGCAGGCAGGCAGGCAGGCAGGCAGGCAGGCAGGCAGGCAGGCAGGCAGGCAGGCAGGCAGGCAGGCAGGCAGGCAGGCAGGCAGGCAGGCAGGCAGGCAGGCAGGCAGGCAGGCAGGCAGGCAGGCAGGCAGGCAGGCAGGCAGGCAGGCAGGCAGGCAGGCAGGCAGGCAGGCAGGCAGGCAGGCAGGCAGGCAGGCAGGCAGGCAGGCAGGCAGGCAGGCAGGCAGGCAGGCAGGCAGGCAGGCAGGCAGGCAGGCAGGCAGGCAGGCAGGCAGGCAGGCAGGCAGGCAGGCAGGCAGGCAGGCAGGCAGGCAGGCAGGCAGGCAGGCAGGCAGGCAGGCAGGCAGGCAGGCAGGCAGGCAGGCAGGCAGGCAGGCAGGCAGGCAGGCAGGCAGGCAGGCAGGCAGGCAGGCAGGCAGGCAGGCAGGCAGGCAGGCAGGCAGGCAGGCAGGCAGGCAGGCAGGCAGGCAGGCAGGCAGGCAGGCAGGCAGGCAGGCAGGCAGGCAGGCAGGCAGGCAGGCAGGCAGGCAGGCAGGCAGGCAGGCAGGCAGGCAGGCAGGCAGGCAGGCAGGCAGGCAGGCAGGCAGGCAGGCAGGCAGGCAGGCAGGCAGGCAGGCAGGCAGGCAGGCAGGCAGGCAGGCAGGCAGGCAGGCAGGCAGGCAGGCAGGCAGGCAGGCAGGCAGGCAGGCAGGCAGGCAGGCAGGCAGGCAGGCAGGCAGGCAGGCAGGCAGGCAGGCAGGCAGGCAGGCAGGCAGGCAGGCAGGCAGGCAGGCAGGCAGGCAGGCAGGCAGGCAGGCAGGCAGGCAGGCAGGCAGGCAGGCAGGCAGGCAGGCAGGCAGGCAGGCAGGCAGGCAGGCAGGCAGGCAGGCAGGCAGGCAGGCAGGCAGGCAGGCAGGCAGGCAGGCAGGCAGGCAGGCAGGCAGGCAGGCAGGCAGGCAGGCAGGCAGGCAGGCAGGCAGGCAGGCAGGCAGGCAGGCAGGCAGGCAGGCAGGCAGGCAGGCAGGCAGGCAGGCAGGCAGGCAGGCAGGCAGGCAGGCAGGCAGGCAGGCAGGCAGGCAGGCAGGCAGGCAGGCAGGCAGGCAGGCAGGCAGGCAGGCAGGCAGGCAGGCAGGCAGGCAGGCAGGCAGGCAGGCAGGCAGGCAGGCAGGCAGGCAGGCAGGCAGGCAGGCAGGCAGGCAGGCAGGCAGGCAGGCAGGCAGGCAGGCAGGCAGGCAGGCAGGCAGGCAGGCAGGCAGGCAGGCAGGCAGGCAGGCAGGCAGGCAGGCAGGCAGGCAGGCAGGCAGGCAGGCAGGCAGGCAGGCAGGCAGGCAGGCAGGCAGGCAGGCAGGCAGGCAGGCAGGCAGGCAGGCAGGCAGGCAGGCAGGCAGGCAGGCAGGCAGGCAGGCAGGCAGGCAGGCAGGCAGGCAGGCAGGCAGGCAGGCAGGCAGGCAGGCAGGCAGGCAGGCAGGCAGGCAGGCAGGCAGGCAGGCAGGCAGGCAGGCAGGCAGGCAGGCAGGCAGGCAGGCAGGCAGGCAGGCAGGCAGGCAGGCAGGCAGGCAGGCAGGCAGGCAGGCAGGCAGGCAGGCAGGCAGGCAGGCAGGCAGGCAGGCAGGCAGGCAGGCAGGCAGGCAGGCAGGCAGGCAGGCAGGCAGGCAGGCAGGCAGGCAGGCAGGCAGGCAGGCAGGCAGGCAGGCAGGCAGGCAGGCAGGCAGGCAGGCAGGCAGGCAGGCAGGCAGGCAGGCAGGCAGGCAGGCAGGCAGGCAGGCAGGCAGGCAGGCAGGCAGGCAGGCAGGCAGGCAGGCAGGCAGGCAGGCAGGCAGGCAGGCAGGCAGGCAGGCAGGCAGGCAGGCAGGCAGGCAGGCAGGCAGGCAGGCAGGCAGGCAGGCAGGCAGGCAGGCAGGCAGGCAGGCAGGCAGGCAGGCAGGCAGGCAGGCAGGCAGGCAGGCAGGCAGGCAGGCAGGCAGGCAGGCAGGCAGGCAGGCAGGCAGGCAGGCAGGCAGGCAGGCAGGCAGGCAGGCAGGCAGGCAGGCAGGCAGGCAGGCAGGCAGGCAGGCAGGCAGGCAGGCAGGCAGGCAGGCAGGCAGGCAGGCAGGCAGGCAGGCAGGCAGGCAGGCAGGCAGGCAGGCAGGCAGGCAGGCAGGCAGGCAGGCAGGCAGGCAGGCAGGCAGGCAGGCAGGCAGGCAGGCAGGCAGGCAGGCAGGCAGGCAGGCAGGCAGGCAGGCAGGCAGGCAGGCAGGCAGGCAGGCAGGCAGGCAGGCAGGCAGGCAGGCAGGCAGGCAGGCAGGCAGGCAGGCAGGCAGGCAGGCAGGCAGGCAGGCAGGCAGGCAGGCAGGCAGGCAGGCAGGCAGGCAGGCAGGCAGGCAGGCAGGCAGGCAGGCAGGCAGGCAGGCAGGCAGGCAGGCAGGCAGGCAGGCAGGCAGGCAGGCAGGCAGGCAGGCAGGCAGGCAGGCAGGCAGGCAGGCAGGCAGGCAGGCAGGCAGGCAGGCAGGCAGGCAGGCAGGCAGGCAGGCAGGCAGGCAGGCAGGCAGGCAGGCAGGCAGGCAGGCAGGCAGGCAGGCAGGCAGGCAGGCAGGCAGGCAGGCAGGCAGGCAGGCAGGCAGGCAGGCAGGCAGGCAGGCAGGCAGGCAGGCAGGCAGGCAGGCAGGCAGGCAGGCAGGCAGGCAGGCAGGCAGGCAGGCAGGCAGGCAGGCAGGCAGGCAGGCAGGCAGGCAGGCAGGCAGGCAGGCAGGCAGGCAGGCAGGCAGGCAGGCAGGCAGGCAGGCAGGCAGGCAGGCAGGCAGGCAGGCAGGCAGGCAGGCAGGCAGGCAGGCAGGCAGGCAGGCAGGCAGGCAGGCAGGCAGGCAGGCAGGCAGGCAGGCAGGCAGGCAGGCAGGCAGGCAGGCAGGCAGGCAGGCAGGCAGGCAGGCAGGCAGGCAGGCAGGCAGGCAGGCAGGCAGGCAGGCAGGCAGGCAGGCAGGCAGGCAGGCAGGCAGGCAGGCAGGCAGGCAGGCAGGCAGGCAGGCAGGCAGGCAGGCAGGCAGGCAGGCAGGCAGGCAGGCAGGCAGGCAGGCAGGCAGGCAGGCAGGCAGGCAGGCAGGCAGGCAGGCAGGCAGGCAGGCAGGCAGGCAGGCAGGCAGGCAGGCAGGCAGGCAGGCAGGCAGGCAGGCAGGCAGGCAGGCAGGCAGGCAGGCAGGCAGGCAGGCAGGCAGGCAGGCAGGCAGGCAGGCAGGCAGGCAGGCAGGCAGGCAGGCAGGCAGGCAGGCAGGCAGGCAGGCAGGCAGGCAGGCAGGCAGGCAGGCAGGCAGGCAGGCAGGCAGGCAGGCAGGCAGGCAGGCAGGCAGGCAGGCAGGCAGGCAGGCAGGCAGGCAGGCAGGCAGGCAGGCAGGCAGGCAGGCAGGCAGGCAGGCAGGCAGGCAGGCAGGCAGGCAGGCAGGCAGGCAGGCAGGCAGGCAGGCAGGCAGGCAGGCAGGCAGGCAGGCAGGCAGGCAGGCAGGCAGGCAGGCAGGCAGGCAGGCAGGCAGGCAGGCAGGCAGGCAGGCAGGCAGGCAGGCAGGCAGGCAGGCAGGCAGGCAGGCAGGCAGGCAGGCAGGCAGGCAGGCAGGCAGGCAGGCAGGCAGGCAGGCAGGCAGGCAGGCAGGCAGGCAGGCAGGCAGGCAGGCAGGCAGGCAGGCAGGCAGGCAGGCAGGCAGGCAGGCAGGCAGGCAGGCAGGCAGGCAGGCAGGCAGGCAGGCAGGCAGGCAGGCAGGCAGGCAGGCAGGCAGGCAGGCAGGCAGGCAGGCAGGCAGGCAGGCAGGCAGGCAGGCAGGCAGGCAGGCAGGCAGGCAGGCAGGCAGGCAGGCAGGCAGGCAGGCAGGCAGGCAGGCAGGCAGGCAGGCAGGCAGGCAGGCAGGCAGGCAGGCAGGCAGGCAGGCAGGCAGGCAGGCAGGCAGGCAGGCAGGCAGGCAGGCAGGCAGGCAGGCAGGCAGGCAGGCAGGCAGGCAGGCAGGCAGGCAGGCAGGCAGGCAGGCAGGCAGGCAGGCAGGCAGGCAGGCAGGCAGGCAGGCAGGCAGGCAGGCAGGCAGGCAGGCAGGCAGGCAGGCAGGCAGGCAGGCAGGCAGGCAGGCAGGCAGGCAGGCAGGCAGGCAGGCAGGCAGGCAGGCAGGCAGGCAGGCAGGCAGGCAGGCAGGCAGGCAGGCAGGCAGGCAGGCAGGCAGGCAGGCAGGCAGGCAGGCAGGCAGGCAGGCAGGCAGGCAGGCAGGCAGGCAGGCAGGCAGGCAGGCAGGCAGGCAGGCAGGCAGGCAGGCAGGCAGGCAGGCAGGCAGGCAGGCAGGCAGGCAGGCAGGCAGGCAGGCAGGCAGGCAGGCAGGCAGGCAGGCAGGCAGGCAGGCAGGCAGGCAGGCAGGCAGGCAGGCAGGCAGGCAGGCAGGCAGGCAGGCAGGCAGGCAGGCAGGCAGGCAGGCAGGCAGGCAGGCAGGCAGGCAGGCAGGCAGGCAGGCAGGCAGGCAGGCAGGCAGGCAGGCAGGCAGGCAGGCAGGCAGGCAGGCAGGCAGGCAGGCAGGCAGGCAGGCAGGCAGGCAGGCAGGCAGGCAGGCAGGCAGGCAGGCAGGCAGGCAGGCAGGCAGGCAGGCAGGCAGGCAGGCAGGCAGGCAGGCAGGCAGGCAGGCAGGCAGGCAGGCAGGCAGGCAGGCAGGCAGGCAGGCAGGCAGGCAGGCAGGCAGGCAGGCAGGCAGGCAGGCAGGCAGGCAGGCAGGCAGGCAGGCAGGCAGGCAGGCAGGCAGGCAGGCAGGCAGGCAGGCAGGCAGGCAGGCAGGCAGGCAGGCAGGCAGGCAGGCAGGCAGGCAGGCAGGCAGGCAGGCAGGCAGGCAGGCAGGCAGGCAGGCAGGCAGGCAGGCAGGCAGGCAGGCAGGCAGGCAGGCAGGCAGGCAGGCAGGCAGGCAGGCAGGCAGGCAGGCAGGCAGGCAGGCAGGCAGGCAGGCAGGCAGGCAGGCAGGCAGGCAGGCAGGCAGGCAGGCAGGCAGGCAGGCAGGCAGGCAGGCAGGCAGGCAGGCAGGCAGGCAGGCAGGCAGGCAGGCAGGCAGGCAGGCAGGCAGGCAGGCAGGCAGGCAGGCAGGCAGGCAGGCAGGCAGGCAGGCAGGCAGGCAGGCAGGCAGGCAGGCAGGCAGGCAGGCAGGCAGGCAGGCAGGCAGGCAGGCAGGCAGGCAGGCAGGCAGGCAGGCAGGCAGGCAGGCAGGCAGGCAGGCAGGCAGGCAGGCAGGCAGGCAGGCAGGCAGGCAGGCAGGCAGGCAGGCAGGCAGGCAGGCAGGCAGGCAGGCAGGCAGGCAGGCAGGCAGGCAGGCAGGCAGGCAGGCAGGCAGGCAGGCAGGCAGGCAGGCAGGCAGGCAGGCAGGCAGGCAGGCAGGCAGGCAGGCAGGCAGGCAGGCAGGCAGGCAGGCAGGCAGGCAGGCAGGCAGGCAGGCAGGCAGGCAGGCAGGCAGGCAGGCAGGCAGGCAGGCAGGCAGGCAGGCAGGCAGGCAGGCAGGCAGGCAGGCAGGCAGGCAGGCAGGCAGGCAGGCAGGCAGGCAGGCAGGCAGGCAGGCAGGCAGGCAGGCAGGCAGGCAGGCAGGCAGGCAGGCAGGCAGGCAGGCAGGCAGGCAGGCAGGCAGGCAGGCAGGCAGGCAGGCAGGCAGGCAGGCAGGCAGGCAGGCAGGCAGGCTCTAATGGCTGAAGTGTAGGCAAATAGTGCTATTTACCTTAATGACAACTGTCTGGCGGAAAGCATTGGTTAATTTTTTTCCGTAATTCGTAACAGATGGGGCAGTGCGGACCCGATTAGATCTGGGTTGGGACGGAAAATATCGAACATTTAGGATGAGGGCTTTGCTGCAAATAGATTGATGGCCTAAGGTGAATTATAATAAATTTTTCGGTTTTACCAGCAAAAACGACGATATAATTATGAGGCACGCCGTAGTGGCGGGCTCCCGATTAATTTTGACCACCTCGACCTTCTTTCAACTTCCACACAATGCGCGGCACGCTACACTTAGTTGGATTTGGTCGCCCTGGAAATGTGGCCGCCTCGGCTGGCATTCCACCCCACAGCCTTGGGCTTAGCGGCGCGACGCCCAAGTCACTGCTTGAGGGTGGATAGAACTGGGAGGCGAGAAAACCGGCCTCGATCGCTAAGCTTGTCGGGATGCGCGATCACTTCAAAATGGCACTGTCGTCGGGGGAGGGGGAGGTGACTGGATAACAGTGAATTAGGGTCTGATTTATCTTGCATGCGCAATAGATGGTCTCCGGACTGATGTATGATGGCGACATTCTGCCACTAGCACACAATGCATGTGATATACACACTTGGTAATATTTGTGGCAACGCAGCGATAAACCTAGGCCTTTAGTTTAGCACAGAGAAATCGGGAAATATGATCTTTAATGAAAGGACGAATAATTACATGGTGTCAATTCAACAGCAAGTCATACGCATAGTGAAACAATGTATATACCTATGCGTATATACAGGGTGTGCCACGTAACTTGAGCCCGACATTAAAGATATGCAAATACGACGTAGCTTTCATTGATTACGAAAAAGCGTTTGATTCAGTCGAAACCTCAGCAGTCATGGAGGCATTGCGAAATCAGGGTGTAGACAAGCCGTATGTAAAAATACTGAAAGATATCTATAGCGGCGCTCCACAGCCACCACAGTCCTCCATAAAGAAAGCAACAAAATCTCAATAAATAAAGGCGTCAGGCAGGGAGATATGATCTCTCCAATGCTATTCACCGCGTGTTTACAGGAGGTATTCAGAGACCTGCATTGGGAAGAATTGGGGATAAGAGTTAATGGAGAATACCTTAGTAACTTGCGATTCGCTGATGATATTGCCTTGCTTAGGAACTCAGGGGACCAACTGCAATGCATGCTCACTGACCTGGAGAGGCAAAGCCGAAGAGTGGGTCTAAAAATTAATCTGCAGAAAACTAAACTAATGTTTAACAGTCTCGGAAGAAAACAGCAGTTTACGATAGGTAGCGAGGCACTAGAAGTGGTAATGGAATACAGTCATGTGCTTAGGACAGGTAGTTACTACGGATCCGGATCATGAGACTGAAATAATCAGAAGAATAAGAATGGGCTGGGGTGCGTTTGGCAGGCATTCTCAGATCATGAACAGCAGGTTGCCATTATCCCTCAAGAGAAAAGTTTATAACAGCTGTGTCTTACCAGCACTCACGTATGAGGCAGAAACCTGGAGGCTTACGAAAAGGGTTCTACTTAAATTGAGGACGACGCAACGAGCTATGGAAAGAAGAATGATAGGTGTAAAGTTAAGGGATAAGAAAAGAGCAGATTGGGTGAGGGAACAAACGCGAGTTAATGATATCTTAGTTGAAATCAAGAAAAAGAAATGGGCATGGGCAGGACACGTAATGAGGAGGGAAGATAACCGATGGTCATTAAGAGTTACGGAATGGATTCCAAGGAAAGGGAAGCGTAGCAGAGGGCGGCAGAAAGTTAGTTGGGCGGATGAGATTAAGAAGTTTGCAGGGATGACATGGCCACGATTAGTACATGACCGTGGTAGTTGGAGAAGTATGGGAGAGGCCTTTGCCCTGCAGTGGGCGTAACCAGACTTATGATGATGATCGTGACAACGTAGCTGAACAGACTCAAGGTAATGTTGTTTGCCATCGCTTGGAGATACTCATATAATTTTTATGCGGCTGAATTAGATAATTAGCCTTCATGAATTTCTCAACTTCTTAAATATTATAATTTGATGAAAAGTGTCAATGAGAAAATTGTATAGCAGCATGAAAACTCCCGATCAAGCAAAATATGCGATGCCTCAGCCCAGTAAGACAGGCCAACAGCACTCAGCAAAGTGAAACGAACAGTGCCTAAATTCTTTCTAATCACGCATACAACATACAAAACAGCATGTTGAAAAATGTAATCATCAACGGCTCATATCCGCGTGAGCAATCGCTCAAACCCCAGTAAGCAAGCAGAAAATGCAATGACTCATAGTCCCGTAAGTTTCATGGCTACTCACTTTGCGTGAATCTGCTGCTATGACACCACCTCTCTTGTCGTTGTCGGCGATACCACTGTGTATGTGTGCCTACCGAAAAGGGAGCGGTTTACGCGTTCCGTGTTGCAGACCCATCCCTTATGATGCCTCACTGATCCGGCCCAACCGGCCACCCAGCGGCGTACGTGCATCGATTTGACTTTCTCAAAGAATGTGATTGCAGTTGCGAGTGAAATAATGATGACCCATCAAGAGAATTAATGAGTTTGTACCTTTTGTTCAAAATTATGTGTCGCCTCCGAGTCGTGTGCTAAAGAGCTTCGCTGGTGAACCACGTTACCCCGCAGGGGCGTCTGCGTCAGCAGGCGTTTGGTGTGTTGCGACACCACGTACCCGAGCACACGAGGGTTGGCACCTCCCGCGTGTAGCCGTGCGTGGCTTAGCCGTGTCTGGGGAAAGGGGGATCCTGGGGGTTGAGCCGATGCTGGGTGTTTGGACCTTTGAGGCTCCCCGGCGGAGGCAACACACCTCTTCGGCCTCTGCTTCGCATAGACGGCACCTCCAGACTGACCCACCTGGAGGAAATCGGCAGTCGCCTTTTCCTGTCCCCCTCTTCGATCTTCTTCTTTCTCTCTAGCCTTTTTCATGTTTCCTGTCTTCACTTCTCCTCACTTCCGTATTCTGGGCGGCAAGGGTTAACCTGGTGTAGTTATCCAACCTTGGGTATTTTATATTAGGTTATAGTGGCGATGCATGGCTGGCGTCTGCAGGCTTCCAATCTTGTAGCGTCCCCTTGTTTGGCTCGGTGGTGGGTGGCCACCATCGCCGCCGAATTTTGCTATTTTTTATGGCAGAAGCTTTTCCCCTATTACCTGATCGCTCCCTGAAGAGGGGGCGCACCGATGAACAATTCAACTTTTGTATGCAACCGAAAGTGTCCTTTCCTAAATACCACGTTGTCCACAGTCAGCACGAGACGAAGACAGTCCTAATGATATCACCATTTCTTGTAACCAAATCTATCACTGAAGCAAAAGGCCGAGGTTATAAAGTAACGAAGATGGGAAGTGAGGATCTTCTACTCGAAGTTCGCGACCATGCCACAATATGAGAAACTCTCAAAACTCGTAGCATTTGGGGACATTCCCGTTTCTGTAGGACCACACAGGTCGATGAACACAGTGCGCGGTGTCATCTCGGAAGATGACCTTCTCGAACTGAACGAAAGTGAATTACTAGAAGGATGGCAAGAACAGAACGTCGTCAAGGCACAAAGGATAAAAATAAGGCGAGATGACAAAGAAATACCAACCAGACATATAATCATCACTTTTGGAACTAGCAACTTACCAGACTCAATAGAAACAGGATACTTCAAACTGTGTGTAAGGCATTCCTAACCCACGCCGATGCTTCAAGTGTCAGCGGTTCGGGCACGGTTCGCAAAGCTGCCGAGGGCGCACTACTTGTGCAAATTGTGCATCAAACGAGCACTCGTCCGACACTTGCACTTCTACCACACGTTGCGCTAATTGTGAAGGGGATCACCCCGCATACTCTCGTTCTTGCCCATCATGAAAAAAAGAAAAACAAATCATCTAAATGAAAGTAAAACTGAACCTTTCCTTCCAAGAGGCGCGCAAACGCTTGTCCATCAATTAGTCTAGGCCATCCTACACCGCTGTGGCGCGCCGCGGGGGCAGTGCTACATCCTTCGGCGCACGCCGAAGTCACACGGAGTGTGACGGCGGTTCATGACCACGCACTTTGCATTGGTTAGCCGCAATGACACTACCCTTGTGATCACCATTGGAAACTTCAATGTGGGCATTTCAAAACCAGAAAAGAAATGGTTCACTGAGTTTGTGCAAGAAGAATTTGGTTTGAAGTGCCAGACCAATCGAAGTAACTCAATCAAGTAACAACGGCCGTCTATAGATTTTACTTTGGCCAAGATTCTGTCTAAGGTTGTAACCGGGCCAACCCGTATATATCACAGTAATCACTAGGCTATCGTCACTACCATTACCAAATGGTGAAAATAAATACATGACCCCTTGTCTAATCCTGTCTGATGAGCTTAGCTGGTCATCCATCTTCACAGAGTGGAATGGCTCCTCATATTTTTTTTTTCTGTTTGCGTCGGTTTCGCTTTCAGAAAGTGATAATGGTATAAAGGCAGCACCATTCGTTCTAGATAGTCTAGAACGAATGGTGCTGCCAATAGTCTAGAGGAATTCGAAATCCCGAAGGTAACACCGGAAGAAGTAAAGAAAGCCTTAGGAGATATGCAAAGGGGGAAGGCAGCTGGGGAGGATCAGGTAACAGCAGATTTGTTGAAGGATGGTGGACAGATTGTTCTAGAGAAACTGGCCACCCTGTATACGCAATGCCTCATAACCTCGAGCGTACCGGAATCTTGGAAGAACGCTAACATAATCCTAATCCATAAGAAAGGGGACGCCAAAGACTTAAAAAATTATAGACCGATCAGCTTACTGTCCGTTGCCTACAAAGTATTTACTAAGGTAATTGCAAATAGAATCAGGAACACCTTAGACTTCTGTCAACCAAAGGACCAGGCAGGATTCCGTAAAGGCTACTCAACAATAGACCATATTCACACTATCAATCAAGTGACAGAGAAATGTGCAGAATATAACCAACCCTTATATATAGCTTTCATTGATTACGAGAAAGCGTTTGATTCAGTCGAAACCTCAGCAGTCATGGAGGCATTACGGAATCAGGGTGTAGATGAGCCATATGTAAAAATACTGGAAGATATCTATAGCGACTCCACAGCCACCGTAGTCCTCCATAAAGCAAGCAACAAAATCTCAATAAAGAAAGGCGTCAGGCAGGGAGATACGATATCTCCAATGCTATTCACAGCGTGTTTACAGGAGGTATTCAGAGACCTGGATTGGGAAGAATTGGGGATAAAAGTTAATGGAGAATACCTTAGTAACTTGCGATTCGCTGATGATATTGCCTTGCTTAGTAACTCAGGGGACCAATTGCAATGCATGCTCACTGACCTGGAGAGGCAAAGCAGAAGAGTCGGTCTAAAAATTAATATGCAGAAAACTAAAGTAATGCTTAACAGTCTCGGGAGAGAACAGCAATTTACAATGGGCAGCGAGGCACTGGAAGTCGTAAGGGAATACATCTACTTAGGGCAGGTAGTGACGGCGGATCCGGATCATGAGAATGAAATAATCAGAAGAATAAGAATGGGCTGGAGTGCGTTTGGCAGGCATTCCCAAATCATGAACAGCAGGTTGCCGTTATCCCTCAAGAGAAAAGTATATAATAGCTGTGTCTTACCAGTACTCACCTACGGGGCAGAAACCTGGAGGCTTACGAAAAGGGTTCTACTCAAATTGAGGACGACACAACGAGCTATGGAAAGAAGAATGATAGGTGTAACGTTAAGGGATAAGAAAAGAGCAGATTGGGTGAGGGAACAAACGCGAGTTAATGACATCTTAGTTGAAATCAAGAAAAAGAAATGGGCATGGGCAGGACATGTAATGAGGAGGGAAGATAACCGATGGTCATTAAGGGTTACGGACTGGATCCCAAGGGAAGGGAAGGGTAGCAGGGGGCGGCAGAAAGTTAGGTGGACGGATGAGATTAAGAAGTTTGCAGGGACGGCATGGCCACAATTAGTACATGACCGGGGTTGTTGGAGAAGTATGGGAGAGGCCTTTGCCCTGCAGTGGACGTAACCAGGCTGATGATGATGATGATTCGTTCTTGTCGCTGTGCATATATATATATATATAAGATTCATGTAAACTCTATATCCGCTCCGCGCCTGCTTAGTGTCTGTGGTGGTGGGCTGCTAAGCAGGAGGTCGCGGGATCAAATCCTGGCCACGGCGGCCGCATTCCGTTAGGGGCGGAATGCGAAAACAGCCGTGGACTTCGATTTAGGTGCAAGAGCCCCAGATGGTCGAAATTATTCCGGAGTCTCCCATTACGGTGCGCCTCATAATCAGATTGTGATTTTGACACGTAAAAATCCCAGAATTTTAGCGTCGACAGTTCATTTGCATCCGAGAGTAGGTGCAAGTAAGGATATGCTAGCTTCACACATACACCTTTACACACAAACAAATATTCACCACACTCTCTCTCTCAAGCATAGAGACGCACAGGTTACTGGAATCTTCGCCTCCACGCACATTTACACGCGCCCACGCATGTGCACACAAAGATAATTGTGCGCACGCACGCACGCACACGGAGATGCATGCATACACAAATGCGCGTAGGCTCGCAGACGCATGAATGCGCTCGTGCGCACGCAGATTCAAACACGGAGGCACAAGCGCGGGCAAACACACAAACTCATATACGCGCGCATGCACGATCAAGACGTGCACACGCATATACACTCCCTCTCCCTCCCTGCTGCCTCTCGAGAGCTGCGTGCAGAGTGCTACGTGAAACTGACGGGTGCAGCTTGAGAGGTTACGCTGCTAGAACGACCGGGATTGCGATTGCTCTACTGACCTTACCGACGGAAAGGAATTTACTTGATGTGACGTAGATGGTGTCCTTCTCGCTTCTCTGCTTGTTATAGGTGCGCACATCTATGTGATGAGCGACCAGCTTCGTAGACAGCTCCCTTACGTCCTGACACGTACGGCGCCCTGTCTTGTGCGAGTCGCTTGCGGAAGAACACTGGCCACAATAGGAATGTGTGCCGCTCGTGTTGGTGTCTTTGGCCGCCAAACATCAGTTTTGTTTACTGTTATTTAAGAGTGTCCCCATGATGTTATTCTAGGCCTTGACTTCCTATCCGTTCACTCCGCCCTTATCCACTGCTCCGCTGGAGTTCCCCTTTATTTACTTTGTCTTGACCCTCCCGAGGAAGTTCCCAGCAGGCTCTGCTTCGCTGAGCACATTCGACTGGCCCCACAAGCCCTGACCAGCGTCCTGCTTTATACAGATTCATCTGTGCCTGATGGTGTTGTGTCTCATCTCGCGGAAGTCCTCCTTTCTCATCACGTTGCTCTTCCGCAAACCATCCTCAGTATCAGCAACAACTCTACCAGCCTTCAGCTAGTCAACTTCGCAATCAGTGACCACGTCCTACCACAAGGCATAGCCTTAGGTACGCTGTCTTCTTCCCAAGTTTGCCTGTTTTCAGCCTCACCCGCTTACATTACGTCGACTCCCGTTGACTCTTCTTTGCCGGCTGTCCTTCCTCAGCTCAGAAACATTATTGCTCCGGAATTCCGCCTCACCACGCCAACTACTTATGCCAGCTCCTATCCGCGTTCAGCCACATTTCTGACCTGGGTCGCCCTTTAGGCCAGACCTCTCTCACGACAAACCATACTGACATGGGTGACGCACACCCTACTCACAGACGACCATACCGTCGTTCTTTGCACGAACAAGGCATTCAAACAGAGGTCTTGAAGATTCTCTCTCGATGAATCGTTGAACGATCATCCAGTCCTTGGGCGTCCCCTGTCGTTCTAGTTAAAAAGGACGCCAGCTGGTGCTTCAGCGTAGATTACCGGCACCTCAACAAGATCGCCAATAAAGACGTTTGCCCTCTACCACGCCTTGATGATGCCCTCGACTACCTCCATGATGCGAAGTACTTCCATCGACCTTGGTTCCAGTTACTGGCGGACTGCGTCGACGACATGGACGGAGAGAAAACCGCCTTTATAACACCCGATGACCTATACAAGTTCAAATTTATACCACTCGGCTTATGTAATGCTCCATATAGTTGTGAATGCATGATGGACACACTCCTTCATAACCTCAAGAGGTTCATATGTTTTTATTACTTAGATGACGCCGTCGTTTTTGCTTCTACATTTGCCACGCACCCGGAGTGCCGCTCGCCCGTTCTTTCTGCTTTTCCCAATGCTGGCCTTCAACTCAATTCACCTCAATGTCACTTCGGACGCCGGTAAATTACTATCCGCGGTCATCTTGTTCATTCATCTGGTGTGCGCCCAGACCGTGGAAAAGCTTTTGCCGTACAGAAGTTTCCCGTGCCAACATGTGCGAAAGATGTCCGGAGCTTCGTGGGCCTGCTCTCGTACCCCAGCCGCTTCATGCACAATTTTGCGGAGGTCACCCACCTTCTACTCTTGCTGAAGGCAGACGCTTCATTTTCTTGGAGATCTGAACAAGCAACTGCCTTTTCGAAACTTGTCTCTCTGCTTACATCTCAATTCCTTCTTGCGCACTTCGACCAGACTGCTCCAAGAGAAGTCCGCACTGATGCCAGTGGTCATAGAATCGGTGCCTTTTTTTGTCAACGTCAACGGCGTCACGACCGCGTCATTGCCTACGCCAGCGTCTGCTTTCTCCAGCTGAGCGGAATTATCTGAGCGAACGTGAGTTATGACAACGCCAGAAGAAGCCATCTGTGCTCACTGCTTGTTTACTCCTACCTCTTGGCGTTCCTACCGAACCCTTCTATCGCGCTGGTGTAGATCTCTTGGCGCCTTTCCCCACATTTGACTGATGCAACAAGTGGATGGCCGTCGAAACAGATTATACAACTTGGTTCGCGTTCACCAGAGCCCTTCCAACAGGCGTAGCGTGCTTCCTGTTGCACATCATTATTCACCACGGCCCTCCTCGTCTACTTCTTACCGACAGGGATCGCTCCTTCCTCTTTACAGTTGTGGGTGACTTCCTTCGTTCTTATTCTACCAAGCACAACTTTACTAATGTATGCCATCCGCAGACAAACAGTCTTGCGGAGCGGCTTAATCGAACAATAACAGACGTGCTCGTCATGTATGTTTCTGATGACCATCGTGACTGGGATACTGCTCTCCCGTTTGTCATATTTGCGCACAATTCATCGCGCCACGACACTGCACGTTACTCACCATTTTATTTGTTGTGTGGCCGAGATCCAGTATTGCTTTTTAATACTATACTGCTTACCCCTCAAGAGTCCGTGTCTCAGTATACAAGCGATGTCATTGCTCGAGCCCAAGAAACACGCCAAGTCGCGCACCGTCGCCTTTGTGCTTCTCGGAGCAAGCGTAAAAGCATATGTGACAGTAGTCACCGGGACGCCAATTATATTCCCGGGGATCTTGTCCCGCTGCGATCTCCCACCCGCTGTTCCGGCCTCTCGGAAAAACTGATATCCCGCTACTCCGGCCCTTACCGGGTCCTCTGTCAGGTAATCAACGTAAGCTACGATTTGTCTCCGGTCGCACCTATTACTTGCTCCATCCACTTCCTATCACGTCGTTCAGGTCAGCCACCTAAAATGCTACCAGCCCTTTTCTGTCTAAAAAGCAGTGGGACGGCGCTTCCGCGCCAAGTCTAAATATGTTGCGCAGCCCTGCACAAAGCTGAGGAAGATGAGCACGAGCTTAGGTCTGAAGAAGTGAACGCTTTAATGACTAGCCTGCTGTAGGGTTGGCTTTGTCAATTACTCTAAATTACTGTACATTCTGTAAGTCAAAAAAATAAATTACGAGGTTTTGCGTGTCAAGACCAAGATCTGATTATGAGGCACGGCGTAGTGGGCGAATGCGGAAAATTTCGACCACCTGAGTTTCGTTAACGTACACCTAGATCCAAGTACACGTGTGTCTTCGCATTTCGCCCCCATTGGGCTGCGGCCGCCATAATGTATATACGCTACCCGTCTTGCTTCTTCTCTCAGCAAAAATACTATTCTAAGCCTAACTTAACGGGAAGCTTTAGCTCCTACATGGTGTTGCGTACTCCAGGGTAGCGTACCGTACTGCTGCCGAGAAGTAGCGACGCCTGCCTATCGAAGCTCGACCGACATTACTTATGGGGTAGCGTGGCGTTGTCGGCGGGCTGCAGGCATCCGGTAGATCATGGCGACCAAGCAGGGGCGAGACGATGTGCTAGTGCGAAACTTGCACGGTTTATTCAAAGGTAGTTGAAAGAAAATAAGAAAAGCATGAAGTATGAAGTATCAAGTATGAAGTTTCAAGTATGAAGTCTCAAGTAAGAAGTATATCAAAAGTACATATCGGATCCCCTTAAATAGGCTCTCTACAAATGTGGGCGGGATCTTGCTTCCGTCGAAGGACACGTGACAGGCACGGAGAGAAGGCCCCTCCTCCTGCAATACCAAGCACGGGCAGGAGAGGTCGATCCTCTCATCGACGATTCCGGAGAGAAGGTAGGGTGAATGAACGCTCGCCACGTGGTGTCAGACGCTAACCCTAACAATGGGAAATCAGCAATCCTTTCTTCTTACAACCGCTGCACCACAATTCATGAGTTATGTTGAACTTGAAAGAAGCAGTTAAAATGAGATTTCAGAAAGCAAAGTTTTATTTAGCTGCCACTTTTCTTTAGTTCTAAAAAATGCGAAATTTCAAGAAACAATACTCGAAGTATACGACTCTGTACCTCAGCAACTAAAAATGATATCGGAATTCTGTAAGCTGCACCTAATATTTCATTTAATGCGGACAAAAGTGATATATCGTATGCCACCCTGAAATACTCCACTAACTCCTGAATATGGTATTCGCAAAATCTTTACAGGCATATTGTAACAACTTCACATAAGTTATGAATTCATACATCGAATTTGTCCGACTGAGATGCTCCAAGGGATGCAGTTTAGAGCCCGCCGTGGTTCTAAACTGCTCAGTGGCTATGGTGTTGGGCTGCTGAGCACGAGGTCGCGGATCGAATGCCGGCCATGGCGGCCGCATTTCGATAGGGGTGAAATCCGAAAACACCCGTGTGCTTAAATTTAGGTGCACGTTAAAGAACGCCAGGTGGTCGAAATTTCCGGAGTCCTCCACTAGGGCGTGCCTCATAATCATGAAGTGGTTTTGTCACGTAAAACCCCAAATTTATTTTTTAATGCAGTTTAGACGGATGCGATATCAGTTTTTATCCGAACTAACGGATTTGTAAACTTCGTACTTCTATTCTTTTTCAGATTTGTCGATTTTCGATAATTCTTGTCAATAATGCAATGGCCTAAATGAAAATTATTATTGCAGCGATCACTGTGATCTAACGTTCTCTCTCGAATGCAACAATTCTCATTCAGATCGGTTGAGCGATTTCCTCATAAAATCATTTATGCGTTTTACATGTATTTGAGCAGCCGGCATCGAAGAAGGGCCCGAGTTAAAGCTTCCTGTTATTGAATCACACCGGTTCTTAGAAAACACAAGAAAAATAACGCTGACTATACGGAAGCCCGTGGCCGCAGTGGTAAACAGATAATAAGGAAAAACAATGAAGAAAGGAAACCCAACGGAAGCTTTGCGGGAGCCGTTACCTCGACCAGACATCTTACCCGGAATGCCTACGAGCTGTCTGGCAAGGTGTCTAGCAAAATCGTCGATTCATTGCAAGTCGAGCAAGTAGCAGGTTGTCTTCACGATAAGGCTGATACATAAGCGCGCTCCTTTCCAAGTACCGAGCTGAAGCAACACTGTCAGGGTGTGCTTCTTTTTATTATGTTTTCTTTAGTTGTGCGTCATGGCATACGTCACGGCGCGAATTTGAAATCTTTAAGGTCTATACGCCACGTGGTGGCGAAAAGAGAAGCTAAACGCATGTCCAGTATTCCTGGGTATGCGTATTGGGCAGAAACATAGAGGTTAACAAAGAGCCTCGACAACAACTTAAGGACGATGGAACGAAAAGTGTTAGGCGCATGGTTAAGAGACAGCAAGAGAGCGATGTGCCAAAGATAGCAAACGGCGATAGCAGATGTTCTAGTATAGATAGCCGATATTCTAGATCGGTATCGCTCCGACCTAAATCGTACCGCCGCCGACACATATGAAAGCCTTCAACGAAAATCGATGAGGGATAAAGCATGCTTGCGTTGACGTCACATCTGCATCGACAAGCATCTATCTTTGTCACAATTTTATGCAATTTACTTTATGAAATTTTTTCCTGGGTATCCCTAAGAATTCCTAAAAACTGATAAATTTTCTCCTAGAAGCAAACTCCTACGCATGAACTAGTAAAACGTCGGCGCAGAATTGTTAGGGACCACCTTGAACAAAGCCGGTAGAAACGATCGAGACAATGTCTTTTGCTTTGTTTGGTTTATATAACTTATTCTCGCTTCTCTTTCTACTGGGATTTGAAATTATGAGTGCTGCTACGTACGCGCCTTTATTTTCCGAATTTTTAAATTTTTTTCTGCAGGATATCCGCGAGCACGTCAACTCTCAAGTACCGTCGAACATGCCCACTCCAGCGTTCTACACTGTCGTCGGCGCACTCTTCGATGAACCGCTCCTTTATCAGAACCTCGACAGATCCAAGCAAGTCGTTTACCGTTACATTTCTAAACCATCTGCGACATGTCGAGACTGAAGTTTCAGTGAACGGATAACAGATTTTCTAACTTTTAGTCTAATAGTTGAACTCTTGTCCTTATAACTAGTTTTTGTTAATATGTTTCGTAATAATTTAGTTCAAATATTTAAAAACAGCTTATAACAGTTCCTGTTGTCACATGCGTACAGGGTTAATGAATTTTGCGGTTGTTGTAATATTACGTTCAAACGCGTTTTTATTTGCCTATTTTTCTCAATTTCAGTGTGTGTTGTTCTTTCTTTGATCTTTCTTACTCTCCGTGTACAAGATAGATTCTGGATTAAAATTCAACTACTATTTGCTCCACCTGATTACACATGTTGCAACAAGATGTTAGTCATCCATAGGCAGAGCGGCCACAGCGCTGAAACCAGGCAAGGGACGAATAATTTGGGCAGCAACAGCGCTTGCGTAGGTCCTTGTTAATCGTCCCTTGTCTGTTTCAGCGCTCTACTAGGTGTCATTACGGTTTTTGATGAAATTAAGAAGTGTTCCGTTGCGAAACCCTACTGACTTTATTTTAGGTTTATTCTAGGAACCACCGATTTGACTAAAACTTGTATCGAATATCACTGGACATGCATTAAAAAAACTTCGCCTAAACAGTACCAAAGTGCGGCAGCACTCCCTGATATAGCGTTTTAGTCAAGAAAGTGACACATACCATCACCTCTCAGGTGGTAAAGGGCAAATGAAGCACACTTTCGGTAGAGTTGTTCGTTCCAGTGTCAGAATATTGTTACGGGAAGGAAGAAGAGTGCGTCTATTTACAGATGACTTTTAGTGGCTGAGCCAACAATCGTAGAGCAGCGATAGTGGTAAACTCTTCTTCGTCGTCTCCAAGGCCACCATCATCGTCCTCCTCTTCCCACATTACCGACTGTGACATCACCCCCGTCGGAAAGACCACCTTATTGGTGCGGCTCATCGGTCTGCGAAAGGCAGGGTTTGAGGCGGCTGACCTGGATGATGGCAGAGAGAGGTGAAGGCACCGTGGCATCCAGCGGAGACACTTTATGTGTGACAGGGGTCACCTGGCGAAGGATGCGGTAAGGGCCATAGTACCGCGAGAGGAATTTCTCCGAAAGACCAACACGCCGAGTTGGATACCAAACTAGCACAAGAGCACCTGGTTCGTAGTGCACTTCGTGATGGCGCTGGTCGTAACGGCACTTCTGGCGTGTCTGTGAAGCAGAAAGACGAATGCGGGCAATCTGGCGTGCTTGGGTCGCTGTGGCTATGACATCCCGAGTGTACTCTGTCGGCGAGCCGAGTGTGGTCGAAAGGAGAGTCTCGAAAGGCAAATTCGGCTCACGGCCGAAGAGGAGATAGAAGGGTGAATATCCAGCTCTGTCGTGGCGCGAGGAATTGTAGGCGAACGTGACAAATGGTAGAGCAATGTCCCAGTCGCGATGATCGGAGGAACCATACATTGCTAACATGTCAGTTAATGTGCGGTTCAGGCGTTCGGTAAGACCGTTAGTTTGAGGATGGTAAGCGGTAGTAAGTTTGTGTTTAGTAGCACATGATCGAAGTAGGTCGTCTATGACTTTGGCAAGAAAGTATCTGCCACGATCGGTGAGAAGTTGACGAGGTGCACCGTGGTGCAAGATAACATCGTGAAGCAAGAAATCAGCGACGTCTGTGGCACAGCTGCTCGGTAGGGCTCTAGTAATGACATAGCGAGTTGTATAGTCCGTAGCGGCGGCAATACACCTATTTACGTCATTTGATATAGGGAATGGTCCGAGAAAATCAACGCCAACGCGAAAAAAAGGGTCGGCCGGTATATCCAAAGGCTGCAGCAGTCCGACGGGAGGCACAGCTGGCCTTTTCCGGCGTTGACACGACTCACACGAGGCAACATAGCGCCGGACGGAGCGATTGAGGCGGGGCCAGAAAAACCGTGGCCGAATTCGGTCATAGGTCCGCGTGACGCCAAGGTGTCTAGCGGTGGGAACGTCGTGCAGTTGCTGCAGTACAATCTGTCACAGATGAGACGGAATGACGGTTAGGAGCTCGGGCCCGTCGGGGTGCCTGTTGCGGCGATACAGGATGCCAGTTTGCAGTACGAACATGTGAAGGGATGGGTCAGACGGATCAGAGAGCAGGCGTTCGATAATGGGGCGTAACGACTCTTTGCGTTGTTGTTCAGCGCCAATGTCTTGCAAGGCAGATAGCGAAAGAAGGCAGATCGGTGCGACATTCACTAAACCGTCCGGTACATCGACAGGATGACGAGACAGGCAGTCGGCGTCCTGATTTAGACGACCCGACTTGTAGACCACAGTGTATGTCTATTGCTGTAGCAGTAGGGCCCAGCGACCGAGGCGTCCGGTGGGATCCTTGAGGGAGGAAAGGCAACAAAGGGCGTGGTGGTCGGTTGTAACTGTAAATGGTCGACCATATATGTAGGGTCCGAACTTGCCCACCGCCCAAATGAGGGCGAGACACCCACGCTCAGTAATCGAGTAATTGCGCCCTGTGGGAGAGAGGAGGCGGCTGGCGTAGGCGATAACGCGGTCGTGACCACATTGGCGTTGAGCTGAAACCGCGCCGATGCCGTAGCGACTGGCATCAGTGCGGATTTCTGTCGGAGCGGAGGCGTCAAAATGAGCGCGAACAGGTGTGGTGAGCAGCGTGATGAGCTGCGAGAAAGCAGGCGCCTGTTCAGAGCCCCAACAGAAAGGAACGTCTTTCTTCAGGAGGTCAGTCAGGGGATGGGCAACATGGGCGAAATTTTCCACAAACCTGCGGAAGTACGAGCAAAGGCCCATAAAGCTGCGAACATCTTTGGCACAAGTTGGTACGGGGAAATTCTGCACAGCATGAACTTTACCGGTGTCGGGGTGAATGCCTGACGAATCGACGAGGTGTCCGAGCATGGTCATTTGGCGGTGACCGAAGTGGCACTTGGACGAGTTGAGCTGTAAGCCAGCGGTGCGAAAAACAGAAAGAATAGATGAAAGTCTTTCAAGATGCGTCGCAAAAGTTGAAGAGAATACGATGATGTCATCCAAATAGCACAAACCGATGCACCATTTCAAACCACGTAAGAGCATATCCATCATCCGTTCAAAGGTCGCCGGGGCATTGCACAAGCCAAAAGGCATTACCCAGAACTGATATAGGCCGTCTGGTGTGGCGAATGCGGTCGTTTCACGGTCCATTTCATCCACGGCAATCTGCCAATATCCAGAGCGAAGGTCTATAGATGAAAAATAAGTGGCACCGTGGAGACAATCCAGAGCATCGTCAATGCGGGGAAGTGGATATACATCTTTCTTAGTGATCGTGTTTAGATGACGATAGTGAACGCAGAATCGCCAGCTGTTATCTTTCTTTTTGACGAGAACAACAGGGAACGCCCACGGGCTGGAAGTGTGTTCAATAATCCCTTTGGCAAGCATCTTGTCAACCTCGCTCCGGATAACTTGTCGCTCAGAAGGCGACACCCGGTTGGGTGTCGGGCGAACAGGTGCTGCATTGCCGGTATTTATACGATGCTTCACGACCGTAGTTTGACACAAAGGGCGATCTTTCAGATCGAAAATGTCGGAGTAGGACTCGAGGAGGCCACGGAGCTCTGCGGCTTGTTGGGTTGAGAGGTCTGGTGCAATCATCTTTGTAAAGTCGTCGGTCGGGGCTGATGCGGAAGGCGCAGAATGAGCATTGGTCGAAGACGGCGCAACAGATAGAGCGGAATTGTGGCACTCGTACGTCGGTGACAACGTGGCCAGAGACATGCGTCGAGGAAGTACTTGTGGGCACTGTCCGAAATTTAGGATGGGAAGACATGTCTGATTGTCCCCAACAGAAACGATATTGTACGGGAAGGAGACATTGTGAGAAAGTAGGACTGAAGTTGCGGGAGTAAGGACAGTCTCCGTCAGGTACAGGTGGGCAGGCTAAGACCGGGATGCAGGTTGCTGCAAGAGATGGCAGGCGTATAAAATCCGCGGCAGGCGTATAAAATCCGTTAGCCCGTTATTGCGCAAATGCAATTACGTATACGCGATTACCGGACGCGCTAAAACTCTCTAATGACTCGTTATGAAACTGCAGTGGCATCACCGAGCCATCATTCTATGTGGCCCTCACCCACGTGCCCTACGCCGACAGGAAACGCACAGACTGCCGCATTCTGCCTATGACCATGCTGAACTTCCCCGCTGATCCACCGCGCAAGAAATTCAAATACGGCATCTCCATCGTAAGTGTGGCTTGCTTTCTTTACTCTTTACGCGTCCATTTGGCAGGTTAGCTGCGTGACAACCCAGCGCAACTGTTACCTTGGTAAAAAGGGTGACCTGAGAACTGAGGGTATTATCATTTACAATGCCTTCTATATATATGAAGCATGAATGCCTATGCTATCGAAATCGTCAACTACCCTTTCTTTTGCGATGACCGAGCACCATTCTGCGTTTGCAAATTTCCCATAACAGACTTCGTCTGCCGTATCGTGAATGGCTTTGCGTTGACCGAGTCAGCGTAGCAGGAACCTGCGACGTACGATTTCTGCATACGCAATCCTAATCACGATTTGCTGCGTCTTGTGACACACAGTCTGAAAGGGACCGATTGTATATTTCATTTCAAGGCTAACGGTAACGTACCGTCTGACTTTAGATTTCCTCCCACATGCACCACTTGTAAGTGCGTCCGAAACTCAACCTCGTTTTACGATTTAGAATGTCTTCTTAAAGTATACGGAGCGATTATACTTCGAAAAGGGACACAAAAAATCAAAACACTTCTTGAAATTATTAACCAAAAAATCGTTAATTACCTTTTTAATTGATTACTTTACGGCACCTATTGAATTTACGAATTGTAACCGGTGAGTTTGCAAGAGGTATCGACTTTAAATGAATCCCCAGGTTGACAACAGTTTAGAGTTATTATTTCCCTAAGCGTGTGAAGAAATACATGGGTGTTTGAGGAACTTTTTTGCTTGAATGCATAAACAGCGCTCTTTTAAAAGAAGTGGAACAACAGTGCATATTTACGGCGCGTTTGATGGCGGATGCCTCCTAACTGGTGTCATTGCGAAAATTCATTCGAAGTGTATACGCCTTGCAATATCGCCGGCTATAATTCGTAAACTACAATACGTGCCAAAAGTAATTAATGACGAAGTAAATTAGTGAATATTTCTTTTTAATTATTTGAATGCGCGTTTCGAATTTTTCATGCAATTAATGTCCACCTTTCTGAATAATCGAGCTCGAGGACTAGACTTACATTATCTGCAACAGGCGCTTTTTTAAAAATTCGGAGATAACTTATAAACTATCACCCCGTATTCTTTAAATGGAACCTTAACCACCCCTCGGGCTCCGCGAGTATCATACGCTGCCGTGAACATCATCTCAGCCACGTTTTGCTGTCGTACACGCTGCGTGGTTCTCTCAAACGCTCTCTCTTCAACAGAAGGCCCTGCCTTCACTCTCTTCTGGGCGCTTTATTTCGTCATTGGACACTTCATTTCGTAATTCCCTTAGACCGCTGCCACTGGCCACTAGCTGATACCAGGCTGCGGTCGGCTACACGGCGTAGATACCGCGGCCGCCGCGGGGTGCCGCCACGAGTCCACTGGTTAAGCCACAGAACACCTATACAAACTTAGAGAAGGGAAACTGTACCTTCCACAGTGCTACGGAAATAAGCGTAGCGGTGGCGTCGTGAACTAAAGTATGCGACCACGGGTGGCGCTGTACAACAGGAAACGGAAACGGGGTTTTGCGCAGTTTACCAGGTGTTCTGTGGCTTTACTGGGTTTCTGGCTGCTGCGCCTTGATCGTGCTCTCGCGAGTTTAATTGCTGTGTGGCAAACGTAACGCCTATATATGTATGTAAGCGCTACGTTTGCCACACAGCAACCAAACTGGCGGGAGCACGATCGAGGCGCAGCAGAATACATGTAGCACTGAGTCATATCGAGTTAAGGCACACCCTCAACTGACTTTTAAGGGCATCCCGAGCGGTTTTTTGTTTATTACGCCGCCGTTACCCCGAGTTGTGCCGCCGCGCTCCAGCTGTTGCATTTCGTCTAGGGCTACTGACAGAATGCGGTTTCCAGGTGGCGCGATGGCCTCGACTGGAATAAACGCTCACGACACCAAAGATTGAGTAAGCCTGAAAATATTTTATTTGCAGTTTACAAGTACAACAAAAAGCACACGACTACGCATCCATACAAACGCGGTTACATAGTCAAGAACATAGTCAAGAAATGGCTCATTAATAAGGGTAGCACAAACGCACAAGAAAGAAGACCTAAGCTACAAAACGTATGGTCGGCTGCTAAGTATAATAATTTCCCTGTCACCGCGTGTCACTTTTATACAGCATCTTTACAGCACTACCAGGCCGGGTAGTTTGGCGGAAAGAACGCAACAGCTTACGGCCGTCAGCTGCCTCTTCCTTACGGGTGTCATAATTATCCTAATCTCCGCATCAACGTCGTGCAAGTCCGCATACATGTATCTGAACCATATGTGCCAGCTTAATACATGTGTAGGGAAATTATGATAACCACTGCGTCTTATCAAACGTATTGGTTTTGCAAATGCGCATTACAGCTGACGGAACGACATACTGTAAGTGAAGCACAAGAGAACAAGGACAAAAGGAGGATACAACACTTGAAGAAGAAATGAAGAATTAGTAGGCGTACAGCAAACAAGCGATGACGGAGAACACACAATGATGCATCGGGTGTTCTGTGACATCGGTTTGCGTACTTACGGTGTTATGGAGATCAACGGCATAAAAACGTACCTTCAAGCGTACTCCCTCAACCTCCGCCGCATTCATTATGATAATCAACGCCTAAACAAAATGAGGCACTATTTTTTGCCAAGAGTAGACCTCTTTACAGCAAGTCTATGTAGTGACTCGCAGACGAAACCAGCATGCTTTCGAAAATGTTTTACCGCCGTAGTATTCGAACGCCAACGGCCAGGAAAACACATCGATACCAATAGGCTGTCGGCTGTCGGTGGTTAATCAAGTACAAAAACCTTGACGCTATGACTAAAAAGCAGCTTCAACAATCAAATTTTAAAAAAATCAACTGCCTATTTGCCTAAGGTAAAAAAGCATCCTTAGACACCTCGATTGTTTATGTCAATGGTTTGTGTAAAGTAAAACATTCAGCATGTTCAGCGCCCCTAGCAGAGAAAGCACAAATTAAAGTATTCGACCAAATTACAGTAGCTCCACTTGCGCGCTTACGCTGAAACGCGCCTCGATTGATTTTTCGCCCTCTGTGGCCATTTGTTGAACTTGAGAGTGTGCGGGGCCTTGTTAAGCGCACTGCGGCTCGCCGAGGGCAACCGCGTTTGGCTTAAGTTTAGCGCATCGTAGGCACCAACGGCATTAGTCGTGGCGTCTACACTAACATCCAAAATGAAATTGTAACTGCGCGCCACGGTGACATTTAGAAGGCGGATCGTTGTGGGCAGGCCCCGCTTCGCCGTAGCCTTCGCAGCGCAAGACAAAGAACATTTGATTATAAGGTTTTACATGCCAAAACGGCGATCTGATTATGAGGCACGCCATAGTGGGGGACTCCGGAAATTTGGACCACCTGCAGTTCTTTAACGTGCAGCTAAATCTCAGTACACGGTCGTTTTCGCAGTTCGCCTCTATGAAAACGCGGCCGCCGAGGCCCGGATTCGATCCCGCGCCCTCATGCTTAGCAGCCCACACCGTAGCCTATAAGCAACCAGTGAAAGACATCGAAGAAGGAACCGCAGCGCAGCGGAGTCCGTGTTTGATTGCCAAGAACTCCGCCTCTGCTGAACGCATTGAAGTACTTTTTTGTGACAAAGTATTTCTGAAATGACATATTTCCACTTCAAATGCTTTTCTCCACTTGGATAAAAACTGGTTCAGGGCCCCTTTACAGTTCCTAGACCTTTGCTTTCTGTCTCAAATTCAGGAAATTTCATTATACTCCGTTTATCGGTTTCCCCGCACATGAAAGCATTTTTGCTTTGCTCGTATTTGAGTTGGAATATCGGAGTTGACCTCCACCTAAAGCTTCCTGTCGAGCAGCTTTAGAGCAGGACGCACCATTCCTGCTACATAACTAATCTTATTTACTGAACAACAAGGAGTTCTATGCTCACGTCAGGCGTGAAATTCACCTGTAGGAAGCTGTTCAGTCACGGTTAAGTCACCTACGTGGGCGAGTTGTTTTCAAAAGATCAGTTATGGCCAGGAAGAAAAGAAACACTCGTATTGGGCTTTCGAAAAGTTGAGCTCCCTGAGTTGGCTTTATTTTATCTTAACCTACAGAGTACTGCAACACACTGCCACTCTGGTGGATACGCTACCATGTTTGATGGGTCGTTCGACGTGGAGCGTTCCATCGGCGAAAAAAAAAAAATAGTCGTTTCTGCCTTGCAACACTTGCGGCTGATAGTTTACTTGTGCACGTGGTCGGCGCTAGTCTTTTTCTGAAAAGACGCAACACCCAATTGAGGGTGCCACAGAATGATAGTTAAGCGCTCCGAAATTATGAGAACTTAGTAGAAAATAAGGGAAGAATCATTGACCTGCGTTTAATATAGAGTCTGCTTTGCCTTGGAATAATATTATATAGCTTTGGCACATTATCTACAGCCCATCATAATCTGTGACTGGAGCGGATAGGTCGCATGGAGCATACAAGCATTCAAGGCAACCATAGCAAGTGAAAAATTATTTTTTTTATAACTGCAGGAATAATTACACATGAGGACCAAGTGTGCCATGAACTTCACGCTCTTAAATAGAGGACAGTGGAGTAAAATGGAAGATTAAGCAATGTGAAAGCGGTAACCAACGAAGAAAGCATGAATTTATTAAGAATTAAAGGTGGCATTGGCAGCACGGAGAATTATGCGGCGACAGCCTTAAACAGCTGATACGTCATTAGGAAACCACTTTTGCGTCTTTTCTGGCTTACAGTGCCTCTGATCACTGGAAGAATGGCCCGACGGTGCTCCGTACGCGCATTGTACTAATCTAGCTTCTTCACCTTTTTCATTAGCCCAACTTGTACCAACCGCAGAACGGAGATCTTTCCAAGCGACCTGCAGTTATCATCAGCTACCTCCACCCTTTGTTTGGAAATTTGTCACTCATATCATGCGACCTAAGCCTATGTCACCCTGATATAAAGCTTAAAGGGAGACGCAAATTGTGCTGTAGTGGTAAGCTACGCAACGGCACAGTTGCCACTGTTGCCTTCGGAGAGAAGGCAAGGTAGAAGTAAGCTAGAAAAAAAAAAAAGACGGAAGCCCGAAGGACGGGTGTCAGCGCCATCCTGATGTTCCCGCGCCACCTTGCCGTAACGTTATGGATGCGGACAGCGTCTGGTCGGATGTAATGTGGTTAATTATAGGTAAAGAAGGAGCGCATTGCTTTTTTAAAAAAATCACGTAACCCACCCCAACAAGTCTGGAGAGAGAGAGAACGTTCAACGAGAACAAAAGGAAAGAGAAAAGCGTGTCGCCAGAAGAGCGTGTCTCAGGACTGCCACTCCACGCCAGGTTAAAGCGGAAGGGAGAAAACAAAGTCGAGGTGGATTAGCAGTGATTGCGGAAACGTCCTTCTGTCCGATCAGTCAACATTTAAACAGACCAACTTGATCATCCAAAGTGGCCAAAACAATAGAAAACACCTTGAAATTCGTGACGTCACACGGTGCGCGGACGTTGAGGTTGTGCCGCGAAATTCAGAACTCGCAAGCATATCTTTCGTTGTCACCGTTATGATTGGCTGATTCGGGGTTTTTTTACCGCTCCAAAGCTGTACGAGAGATGCAGTAGCAGAAGGCACACGGCATTAATTTTGGCTACCTGCAGTTCTTTGACGGGCACATCAATCGAAGTATACAAAAGCATTTGTCGCGCTTCGCCGTCAAACCCCTCGCCCCCGTCAAAATGCGGCCGTCACGGCGGGGATTCGAACCCGGAATCTCGTGCGCAGCAGCGGGACACCACAGTCACCGACACGGAGGCGTGCTCCCGCAAGGGCTGCAGAAGATTGCGTCAACCTTTCATTTTCCTTTTAAGAACCACTTCTCTCTCACCACAGCCACCAACGCGGCGGGTGATTTCTCCGCTAGGCCTAACTTTTACTTTTCCTCTAAAGTATTGGCAATAGAGCCTTAAAGAATACTTGACACCTCTAAACTTCTAGCGTCCTTCTGACGTGATGCGTCGTCTCCCTGAACCCTTTCTCTGTCGAGCTAGAAGGAAGCCATGAGCAACCTGAAGTGGATGCAGAGCCACAAGTGGGACTTCACGTGGATGGCCATATCTTTCTCCATGCGCGGCCACATCTATGCGCCGACCAACACCAGCGGCGGGAACAATGCGGGCGACCTGTTCCGCCCATGCAAAGACTTCAGTGGCCCCCGCATCGTGTACAACGTCCAACCACAGATGGTGAGCTCGCCTAACCTTCTTGCTATGCCAGAGGGGCAGAGACGCAAGAACCCGCGATTTAGTAAACCGTATTCAGGAAGTATACTGAACCAAAAGCCACAGGGGTGGTCCTTTTATGTGTTTGTTACTGCGAAGTAGTCCTGCAGAATATAGACAGCGATTGTCAGCGCTTTCTGTTTCCTGGTGGAGATAACGAGGTTTTGCATTTGCCACAACACGGATGATAAAAGTGAAAGATAAGTAAGCCTTCACATCGAGCGCTGTATTTTGTGTCTTGTTTTAACATAAGGGCATTAGTAAAGTAGGTGCATACTGCTTTATGTTCCCAGTACAAGCTAACGCAAAGGCAACTTTGAGACTAATTTCAGGAGCATCCTAATCTGTGCACACTTTGCCTCCGTAGCTTATCTTTCATCGCCAGAAAATGGTATCCGCAAAGACGGTTGGTGCATTTCCAGTGGTCGAGACAAAACAAAGCCTAAGAAATAAACAAGAGATATAACGGATGAAGAGAAACAGACAGGAGAGAGCGCCGACTAGTGCACTTCAATAACTTAAAAGCACTTCTTGTTGGGCTAGTTATCTACTTTTGTAGGACGCTATTTTAATGTGTGAGGGGTGGAATCAACTTTGAAGCAAAAGTGCGTGAACGTTTGATAACGGTCAATATTTAAGTGCTTAAAGAGTTGTAGTTGGCACTAGTTGCTTTTCAAAAGATAAACAATATATGTTATGAAATGGCGCTTAGTGCAGAAATAAATAACAAATAAAGAATAAGAATGGGACGGGCGCCCTGTCCCTTTCTCTTCTCTTGTGTGTGTCCATTTATTTCGCGTCCTTATATTTTATATTGGGCTTTAATAACTAGTTGGCTCATTACACTCGGAATAAAGATGGGCGCAATATGTAGTGCGGCTACAAAAAGGGACCTAAAGGGCTAGCATCGTTTTCCAACTGCTTACTGCAGACGCGGGACTGGGTAGGTACAGCTGCTCGAAGAAACTCTTTAACGCGACTTGGAACGCTGGGTTTGTGCCACTTGTTCTGTGCTAGTCTACAATGAACATCTTTGATGCCGATTGGCGTGACTGTAAACTGGATTCTGCCACTGGAAATCTGCCGCTCTACAAGGTCGAAAACGATCCCTTAAATTTCTCCGATGCTGAGCTGAATCGAGCCAACGAGAAGATCTGCGTCTCCTAATTACTTTCGCCGCATAATCCGAGCGATTACACTGCGTGGACGCAGGGACTACATTATCGATCCCTCTTGCACTTCATTAGATCAGCAAATCTTTTTTTCATTCATTTAATCATCCTTATTCACCCCCATCCCATACCCCTGTATACCCTGGGGCATTTACCCTCGCATTAAAAAAAAATGGTTCAGCATCGTCAATAGTATTTTTCGCGCCTTTCTCTCTGTTGTTTCTTCTTTTCCGCGCCTCAGCGCACTCGCCACCATGACAGTTGGCCGTCGAGTGGCTGCGGCGACGCATTCGCAAGGATTTGACTGGTGTGGCTAAGTTTCGTGGCTACCCACGTCACTGGAGAACTCTGCCTTAGTTTTATTTCATGTTAGGGATTGCTTTTAAAGGGATGCTGAACAAGTATATGAAAAAAAATTAGGGGAGGGAAGCAACGAAATTCAACTCGCAAGACTTTACTGTTTAGAGAAGCAATGTTTATTTCACATGTTCTTTAAAGGGACCCTCACCAGGCCACACAGCAAATATTGGTTATACGCTAGATGTTGTCACGTGTCCCCTACGGAGCGTTCAGCCGCAAAAATTTTTCCAATCGGCTTATTAATAGCCGAGATAGGAACATTTCAGTGCCGCGAACCCATGATTTCAAAAGGTCAGCTTCACCGCCAACAAAGACGCTCTCGCCATTTGCCCTCGCTTAGTCTCCGCAAGCGAAATTCCTTCGTGTGTGTGTGTGAAGTGATTTTTGGAAAGGAAACGGAAGAGATGAGTGCAGCGCCGTAACTGTCTCTCACAGGAGGACACCTCAACAGCACTGCACGGGGAAGGGGGAATGGGAAGAAAAGGATGAAGGAGAGAAAGACTGGACGAACGTGGGAAGAGGGAAAAAAAGAATGTGAGTGCGGGGCTCACAGCCGCGCTCTCAAGTGCGTCGCATTGCAGTAGTCTAGCAGTGCCGAGAGAGCATGCTTCACGATGGACGAGTGGGCTGCAGGGAATAGCAGCGCGGTCGCCGTATCGTAAGTCAGTCCCAGTCGCCGATAGACTGTACACAAGTCCGTGCGCTCCACATCGAAGGCAGGGCAGCGAAGTAGCAAGTGGTCGAGCGTCTCCGTATCGGCGCAGTTGCTGCACGCGGGGTCGCCAATTCCCTGCGTTCTCCCATACCGGAGCTCGAGGATCGCGTTGACGCTTACGTCATGGGCCCCGCCTGCATTTATTTTTCCTAGCTTTTTTGTGTGTGTGGCGCGGCGCACTTCCGGTGGCGGTGTCTCGCGCGAGCTGTTGTGATTGTATTGTTACGCGCTGCGCACGATTTTGCGCGCTGTGCACGAGGACCCGACTACCGGTACAAGTCAGTGCTAGACGAATACTGAGGCAGACACAAGCGGATCACAGAGCTTGGTCGCGCGCTGGAACACGGTAGAAAATGACATAGTTTATGTGTATGTGTGCGTGACTGACTGTACAGCGTGGGAACAAGCAGACGAAACGGAAGTGCATCTCTCTTCTTGCGGTGCGAAGTAAAACAAGAGCACTCAGACATTCGGTTTTGAGTTTTATTATGTCACTAAGCTATAATTCGTGCATTCAAGCAACATAGTACAAAAAGAATGGTGCCTTGAATAGTTCTCGAAGTCACGTGTCAGCATGAGAGACGTCACAGAACAAGCACGTGTACGTAGGCGCAATAGCATGTGCACGTCACCCTCCGGCTTGAAGCGCGGCAAGCAGAAGGGCAAACGAAGTTGGGTTTGAAATTTCATATCTTTCTGCGGCGCGTAGCGATGTAATACTTTCCAGACACAGTCGTTATCGCGCATTGTATGCTATGCGCTTGTCAGCTCAAGATGGCCAGACCTGGTGAGGGGCCCTATAACAGATGGCTGTATTTTTGGGCGATTGTGAGCAAGCGGCGGCTGCGCACAGGTACGTGCGGGGCAGCGCGCCGACGGTCGTGACGTCATGTGTGCCGGCTTGCAGCAGCAACACAGGCGGGAAGCCGGCGCGCAACCGTGGAAGGTGCGAGTGAAAGCGACTGCACGACTGGCGCAGTTACACGGAAGTGCGACCTGAACTTGCTCTGTAGTAGGTTTATGACGACCCGGAGCATAGTCCAAGTGCACAATTCCAATAATGAGTCAAGGCACAGTTTGGAGCGCGGCTGAAGTTGGAAAACAAGGCGTTGTACTTTCTGAACACAGTACAGAAAGAGGGCGGCGATTTGCACGTTGTGCCGATAATATGGAGACACCAAAAATTGGAGGACGCTTAAGATTGGCCTTCAAGAGTGGAACGCGATAGCGTTATCGCACCCCTTTTTTTTGGGCACACGACGCAGCTTCCGAACGCTGTGGTTGGATGATGCATCGGCTCCGTCTTTTTTCGTGTGCTGTGTCCAAATTCTTGCCTCGACTCTTGTGATTTTTGGATCACTGGTGCTGTAAGTGACCCGCTGTCGAACGACACCTCTTCAGCGGAAATCGGACCTGTCATCTTCAGCTCATCGCCAATTATTCGAAACATCCAAACCCCTGCGCCCCTGCCGCGCAACGCCGGCAGCGTGCGTCGGCGGTAGCAGCTGCAGCAGCCATGAGTCAGGACGGCGTCGTCGACAGCGTCGACATGACTCCGGAAGAGATCCTCGATTGGCGCGAGAAATTTATTTACTCAGACACCAAGAAGCCTTCGCCAACCTCGCCCAGCGCCCTCAAAACTCCACCGCAAGTAAGCCACATTCTGCCTCGTCCTCCTCCACTTCCAGCCGCAGAATACAAAATAATTCTTCGTGTACACGGTGGAGTCAACTGCGCCAACATACATCCAGTCTCTCTCCGCGACATCGTCATCAAGTCCACTGGTCTCTCCAGGGCTGCAGCGTCGCTAGATCGACTCCGGGCCAACGAGATTAACAACACAATCATCATAAGCACTCCCTGCATGGACAGGGCTGAACGCTATTTCAAGATCGCCACCCTCACCATCATGGGCAAGAGCTACGAAGTCTCCACGCACGTGGCCGACCCTAAAAATTCGTGTAGGGGTATCATCAAGCTGCCGGCCTCCCTGGTAGAAGGGAACGTGTTGGCTAACCTTCGAGAGTCCAATCCAGCAATCAACATCCTAGCTGCTCGAAGAATGGGCTCTACAGACTCCATCCTGGTCACTTTCGAAGGCTCAAAGGTCCCCTTCTACATTGACTACCTCCGCACAGACCTCCGCTGCCGACCATATCGACAAAAAGTCGAGGCGTGTACTAAGTGCCGGCAGCTTGGCCATCGCCAAGACGTCTGCCCCAATGTGACCATATGTCTCTGCCCAAAATGTGGCACGCCAGATCCTCCTCACGACCACAGCTGTACTCCCACTTGCATCATCTGCAACGGAACACACGAGACTGGTTCCTCAGAGTGCAAACTTCGTTACAAACCACGGACACCGCTCCCGGCACCTCCAGAGTCTAAACTGACGCTTCCGGCCAGGAACGCTGTACAGGCCCCCAATCAACGCACTGGACAAGAGACGCCGCAGAGCAGCTCTGGCCGCAAGAACACTGCAGCATCGGCGCAGCTCCCATCATCGAAGCAAGCTTGGCCTCCGCTGACCCCACGCAACGAGGAGACACCGCCCATCAACCATAAAAAGGTGAGCTGGGCAGGAGTAGTCTCCCACAATAGCAGCTCCTCACAATATGCTGATAGCTCTCTCATCAAATACATGCTAAATCAGAACGAAATGCTTAAAAACGAAATCAAGCAGCTCAAAGCAATGCTCCACCCCCCCATCGATATCACTGACACTCCTGCTGCTACTTCCAAACCACTCCCACAAACGCTTGCGCCAACACTCACACGTCCTCCGACAGAACACATGGACACACTTGCATCCACTGCTACGACGGAAGCCGCAACTCCAATGCTGCCTTCATCACACACGCAGCCCCCACCCGCAAAAAGGAAGAATACCGAAATAACAGACACCGAGAACACCGTTGAAAACGCCATATTTGTCCTCACTGACCACATGGACATTCTGGAAAACAAACTTGTTGCCCTTGAAAATCGACTACAAAGCAAGCTTGATGCATTTATTTGTGAGGCATCTGCACAGTTTTGCCGGTTTCAAGATCTAATCGACAGCTGGGGAAGACGCTCCGCGACGTCACAAATTCCCGTCCTTCAAAATGACAATAATGATGAAGCCAGCCCGTAGTCTAGTCATCTGGCAGTGGAACTGCAGGGGGTTCCGCAACAAGCGCGCATCTCTAACACTATTTCTACAGAGTCTTAACGAGCTCCCTGACATTATAGCCTTGCAGGAAACACACGGGAAAGTCACACTACCTGGATACAATACGTTTCAAGACCCTCACATAGACAAGCCCAACACTGCCATACTTGCAAGGCGACATCTTTCTGTTAAACGGGACACATTCAGCAGTACTGAAATCCCCCACGATTTCATCAAAATTCTACCTCAAAGCCGCACACAACCCACCCTATGCGTGTTGAATGTTTATAGCCCTCCCAATGCTCGACACCACCGCTTTGAGAACATGCTTGCCCAGGCCAAAGCTAACGCCAATAAACAGTCGCTAGTCGTAACGGGCGACTTCAACGCCCCCCATCAAATGTGGGGCCACTCCGCATCCACTCCTAAGGGAAGAGCTCTATGGCAGCACATACAAAATCAAGGGTTCACCATCTACAATGACTTCACTCTTCCTACCCGGCTAGGAAATAGCGTCAGTAGGGATACATCCCCTGACCTCACCCTAACTCACCGCATCACTCAGGCGACGTGGCAAAACCTCCAAAACAACTTGGGAAGCGACCATTACATCCTCGAACTCCGTGTAGATTTTAAGCACAGACCGTTAGCCACGAAACCACTAAGGCTTACGAATTGGACGGAATTTAGAAAATCTCGCTGCAACACTAACGAAGAAACCATTACCGACATCGAGCAATGGGCGAACGCCTTGCAAGCAGACGTAGAGGCCCATACCACCACCCTCCCGCTAGACACACCCTTGGCCACAATTGACTCCAAGCTATTACACATGTGGGAAGCGAAGCAAGCTTTACTTAGGAAATGGCTAACAGCACGTTACAATCGTAAACTCCGAATCCGAATCGCCAGATTAGACTCTCAGATCCAACAATATGCTATCAAATTGGCGGCACAGCAATGGACTCAGGTTTGCGAAGGCGCGCATGGTACTCTCAGCACTAAAAAGACTTGGCAATTGCTCCGGCACCTGCTCGACCCCACCACGTCTAGGACGCACAATAACCACCAAGTGAATAAACTGCTGCATGAACATGCAGCCGACCTGCCGACCATGTTCAGCAACCTGGCTTCCAAACATATGCCCCCTCCTACGCAAATACCCATGCCCGACTATGCTGGTGAACCCAATCAGGAGCTTTGCAGCCCCATCACAGAAGCGGAGGTTCGACATGCCCTCAACCAAGTGCGAACCACCACGGCACCAGGCCCAGACTCTGTGACTAATAAAACGCTTCGCAACCTCGATGAGCAATCCATAAGCAAACTCACCGAGTATTACAACCACTGTCTCGAAGAGGGAGAGATACCCCAACAATGGAAAGCAGCCAAAGTGATCTTCATTCCAAAGCCGAATAAGCCAATTCACATTGATAACTTCCGTCCAATTTCTCTGACTTCATGCATAGGGAAGATCTTGGAGCACGTAATCCACCTACGCCTCTCCAAACACATCGAACATAATCACTTGTTCCCTTCGGAAATGACTGGCTTTCGCAAATCTCTTTCTTGTCAGGATGTCATGTTAAGGCTCAAAGAAGACATTATCGAACCGAGCGACGCACGTGACACACAAGCGTTGCTCGGCCTCGACCTCAAGGGCGCCTTCAACAACGTGTCCCACTTGGCCATACTACGCGAACTTAGCAGTATAAACTGCGGGGAGCGAATCTACCGCTATATACGCAGCTTCCTCACGAACCGCACTGCGACGCTACAATTAGGCAGCGAACAATCTGGCCAAATAAGTTTAGGAAGTACTGGCACGCCCCAAGGGGCAGTACTTTCCCCCCTCCTCTTCAATTTGGCTATGCGACCTTTAGCTTTCACTCTCAAGAAGATTCCTGACCTCCGATTCACACTGTACGCGGACGATATTACGCTGTGGATGACCGGAGGCTCTGAAGGGCACATCCAAGACACCCTCCAAGCCGCAATTGATCAAGTCGAACAAGTGGGTCACGAGTTGAATCTCAGGTGCTCCCCCACCAAATCACAGCTCCTCCTTCTACGCCCCACAAGACGCTTCAGGACTTCACCCCCGAATATCCAACTCACGATTGAAGGGCACCCTATACCCCAAGTAGACAGGATAAGGGTCCTAGGATTACACCTCCAATGCAACCGAGCAAATCAGCATACCTTGCAAACAGTACAAACAACAGTAGATAATACGCTCCGCCTGATAGGGAGGATCTCCAACAAACACGGAGGGCTTCGAGAGAAGGAGCTAATTCAACTAATCAAGGCTTTTGTCTTAAGCAAAATCACCTTCGCACTACCGTATCTCTCACTCTCTAGGCAGGAAGAGGATACTGTGAATTGCTTGATTCGCAAGATACACAAAGTCGCTCTTGGTGTTCCAATTAGAGCAGCCACACAAAGGGTGATGGCCACCGCCACACTAAATACCCTTCAAGAATTAACCGAAGCCCATCTATCATCACAATACCATAGACTCACCACCACTGAAGCTGGGCGTGAGATCCTGAGACAACTTCATCATGCTCCACCATTCAACGAGATTAGGCGACATCAACTTCCTCCGAACATACACGGCCAATACCACATCCAGCCCCTACCCAGAAACATGCACCCCGAATTTCACGTCAAACGCCGCAAACATCGAGCCAAGGCGCTACAACGCAGCTATGGACAGGCTGAAGGAGTGTACTATGTGGACGCTGCAGCCTACACCCCTCAACATCGTTATGCTATAGTGGTCGTAAACAACCAGGGCAACACTGTTTGTTCAGCATCAGTCAAGACCACCTCGGCGGGTGACGCGGAAGAGGCCGCCATTGCACTTGCATCGGGGCTACCCAATTGCGACGTCATTATTAGTGACTCTAAGACTGCTATCCGGAACTTCAGTAACGGCTACATTAACAACCTCGCGCACTCTCTGCTTGTAGCTCACCCACCAGAAAAAGACATCGCTCTCGTATGGGCTCCAGCACATCAAGGACTCCATGGCAACGAAATGGCTCATGCCGCTGCTCGAGGATTCACGGACCGAGTGGCCGCAAATATGGGCCTAACTCTAAAACCCAATGACTCCCAACAACACACCAATAAAGATACACTCGTCACATTCCATGAAATTTGCACACATTACAGAAACCAACGCCTATTGTATCCACCTCTCTCTGTGTCTAGAACGCGCCAGAGAGAAATACTGTGGCGACAACTACAAACTCGCACTTTTCTTACCCCGCGCACTTTGCACTTATTCTTTCCCGCCACATACCCGACACCCAAGTGTCGCTTTTGCCCTGTCCCCATAGCAGATCTCTCCCATATCATGTGGCAATGCCCCATCAAAACTCCCCCCCCGCAAGCTCAAACCATTAATTAGTAGCGAGGAGCTGTGGGAGACTGCCCTGCGCAGCTCCGACCCCACCCTACAGGACCGAGTCCTGAGGTGGGCTGAGGAGGTAGCGGAGGCCTACCACGACTGGTAGACGGACTTCTAGCCACATAATGTGGTGATGGACGCCTGCTGGGACTGAAGTACTTAGACCTCCCTCTCTCCCCCCCGGCTCCTCCCCTTTCTTAAAAGGGGAATAAAGTTCATTCATTCATTCGTCGCACCCCTTTCGCACCGTCCACTCATTCGCTCGGCATGCTCTTGAGTCACACAAAGACGAAACGTGCGCCTGAGAACGCGGAACGAACCAAAGAACTCGGTGTCTATGAGGGAGGAACGATCTACGCGAGCCAAACGTCGTTATCCGCACGGACAGCCGGGCCGTGACGCGCCATGAAGGCGGACGCGATTATGGGGCCGACGCCTCGATGGGATCGTCCTCTATCTCGCTTGGGAGCACCACGCAGACGCATGACTCCTCGCCAGCAGCACGGCACACATCGCAGGGGACGCTTTCCCACCAGACGGGCTACGGCGCAGCGATCACGCCAGAGGCGTCCCGCATCGGACGCTGCACCTAAGAATGGCGCTGTGAGCGGAAAGAGAGGAGCCACGTTGCGTAAACCGAGGGTTCGAGTTACCCACGCTGGAAGTTGGAAGGGGAGAGAACGAGAAAGCTTATTAAACGCAAGGGTATTGGGGCATCCTCGCACCGGTCCCCGCACGGCCCCAATGCGCTCAAACGAGACGAAGGGGAGAAGCGGGCGAGTGGCGCGCCACCTGTCGCGGCATCGCTGTACACTGCGAGGAGGGGGTCTTTTGTGTTTGCCGCAAGATGGCTCTGCGTGTGCGCCAAGCGCAGAAGAAATGTAGCGGAAACGTACTTCGCTATTCGTTTAACTGTGACTTCTCTAATTTACATGCTCATAATTACCTATATACACTGCAGTATAACTTTCTACGGTGCGTTTCTAAGGCAACACCGCATTCACTAGAGGCGCTTTTGTCGCGCTTTGAACCATCGAAGTCATGGCTGAGTCGTAGCGTCTCCGTCTCACACTCCGGAGACCCTGGTTCGAGTCCTACCCAGCCCATCTTGCAAGCTGTTTTTATTTATTAATTGCCTTCCGGGATTTTTCGCTCACGGCCAACGCCGATGACACCGGCTTTTCTGCGACACGAGCTCCTTATCGCTGTCGCGTAAATACGGGCCGTCGACCCTCGCGCTACAGCGAGCGTACGCAAAGAACGCTTGTGGCGTCCATTCGGCGTCCGCTCCAGTCCACCTACTTGCGTCAGCGTTGGCGTGCTTCCACTGCGGACGCTATACGAAGCTCTCCCATAGCGTTACGCGGGCTTCATGACCAGATGAAAAGTATTGAACGACTCTGCTACTACATGCCGCAGCCAGCACCGCTCCAGAGAGCGGCATTACGAAGATGGCACGATTTCATTTCTCATCGCCCGCTGATCTGGTCTTCGTTTTTCCGCTGTACAATAAAGAACTAAGAAGCATAACTCTTGTTGTCTTCTCGAATGCACCTCCGCCTGCTCCGTTCCTTTCTTGTTTCAACTTTCTAGAGAAAATGGAGAGGACAGCGCCAGTATTTGGGCGCTGTCTTTTCGCTAACATGCCACAGCTCTGCTGCAAAGCAGAGCTCGTCTGATAGTCGCTGTCCTCGAAGTATTCAGAGGACACAAGGTCACGCTTTGGCGGTGCGTATGATGGCCGAGATCAGTGCGTACCGGGAATCCATATTCTTCGAAGCTTCGGCTCTGCTAGAAAGGCATGACATGGCTCGTCTCGCCCGACAATACTTTTCCCCGCACCCTTGCGCGCAGCAACGTAGAGGCATCCTCCTGCTTCACTGGTGCTTCACTGATCACATTGCAAAGCAGCACACAGCATAAACTGTGATATTGAAGACTTCGGCACAAGCTCCGCTAGCGGAAACAAGTGTGCGGCCTGGAGCAACTCTGTTGTTGAGGCGCGGTTCGTTTGCCGTCCGGTGCCGTCCATGCGGGTGGAGAGAAGCGTGCGACGGTTGGCGCGCCGGTATCCGGCACAGACGACATCGCAGGAACGTCACTTCCTTTAGTTCACCGCGCCGCCGCTAGACGCGGTACTTTGCGAAAAATGCATGAAATTCATTCTTTTCCGCTAGTTTCTGCCTGAAGACAAGGCTGTCTCAGCCAATTTCAGCCCCCAAGCTTTCATCTGGGCTAGAAACCTAGGCGGCAAAAGTTCTTTAGTATCTATTTAAGGGTACTTTAGGTACAAAAACGTACGAACAGAGCTTTTTTTTCTTTTCGTTCACGTGGCTCGGAGCTCAGGCATGGGTAGCTGATGGATGGCTGCCATTCTCGGTGCTCGTTCAGATTCTTTTTGGCCTGATTGAGCTATCATCAACACGTTTATGAAGCTATGGGGTGCGTAGGCTGTTTTCTGTCATATATCGTGTTAAAAACCTAACACGCGTTATTATTGTACTATGCAGAGTGCGTGGGTTTGTCAGTCCATGCTTTTGTAAGGCGTTGCAAGTATACTTCGCAAGCGGGAAAACCAGTTAACGAGCTTTAGGCTCGCGCTGCAGCGCAAAGAGCCAACATTCGTGAGGTGTTCAGTGATGTAAACTATTTATACGCGTATCTTTCGTCCTTGCAAACGCTTTGTTTACAAATGAAGTACAGGTTGCACTGCGATGTTTGTGCTTGAGAGCCAGCAGGACCACTTTGACATAAAGCCGTAGGGCTACCTTCACTGCGTGCAGAGATGACAGCGTCATGACGAACCGACGATAACAGCTGAGATGCCCCGGTTTGATCGCGCACATTTCTACATGACGCTCGCGTTTTTCAGGCGAATATGTCACTCGCGTTAGTTTCGGTCATCGCGGTGCTAGCATGCTTACATTATGAAGCTGAACAAGCTCGACACACGGCAGCCGATTGGGTACGCGCAGTTATACACGTGCGCACTTAAGAGCTGCGCAAACGCATTGAGTTGTTGAATCTGTAGGTGATATACATAGTGGCACACATGCAAACGCATCGCCGTTCGCGTGTACCGGAGAAACGTAGACTTCATCACAGCCCTATCACGCCGGGCACGCGCCTCTGTGTAACCAAATCAAGAACCTGATAAATGCAATAGAAATAACCCGTGAAGCGACTTGATCTATGCAAGCCGCGGCGGTGTTTTCGGCTGCAGGTACACTGGTCGTGGATGACATAACACTCAAATAAATCTCTGGCAGGTACAGGAGCATCGTGTACGTTACGTATACATTATTGGCGAGACAAAGAGGTCTGATTTTTGTGCTCGTAGTAAAAGCAATTTGTCCACGAAACTAGCCTCGGAAGGCTTCTAACTGGAAGCAGGCAGCCAACCCCATGCGGCAAAACAAGTGCGCAACTACCGTGACGTAAAAAAAGCACGAGGATCGTCTGCCTCTCCAGTTTCGTGGCATTCCATCATCGCTCCTTGCACTGCACACAAGGTTTAAATACGGTGAAATCCATGCGCAAACACCCAACGACAATTTTTCAATGTCTCGCCTCGCGTGACTGTATGGCCGAACTCGGGGTTGCTAATGCCGATGAATGATCAATCTATTAAATGTATCCCGCCAAACGATTATAGTTCATCTATGTCCACCTTTCGTTTAATCGACTTAATCGATTAGACCCGGTTCGATTAATCGCTTTACACAGTTTGACAGGAGTGGCGCGAACATTCTCAAATCGTACTGGAATGGCGGCGCACGAGAAGTGACTGCCGCTCTGGCAGAGCGACGGTCCACTGTTTTTCCGAGCCCCGAGTGATGCGGAGCTGAGCGCGTCCCCTCTCGACCCGCACACCGCACACGCCGCCCCGAACCGGAGGCCTGAAATGCCCTTGCAGTTCAAGACATAGTGTAGGAAACCCAGCAGTTGATGGTCTTGCCACTCCCAGTCCACTATAGACGTGGCACAACATCTATTTGACAGCATCTATTTGACATAGCGCAGCATCTATTTGACATAGCGATGTAGTTGATGTCCATGTTGATTCCATAAAATCATATCTATAGCGTCCGAGCACCTATTCTCGCGTGCTGGCTGTGTGGCTATTCCAACAAGGTGTTTGCTTCACCCGACCAGCCCAGCCAATAGACATTCCTTCGCTTTATAGAAAAGAGCAAGTGGTTTAAAATCCTAAAGCAGTAATTTTCTTTTCCGCTGTGCATATTGCTATTTCTTGCATATTTCAGTGGAGTTCACCTTTCACTTTTGCCATGTTATTTCTTGCTTAACTGTACTGTCCAGGGATTCACTATAGTGCCATGCAAGTCTCTTATTTATTTCTGCACTAAGCGCCATTTCATAACATATATTGTTTACTTTTGAAAAGCCACTAGTGCAGGCTATAACTCTTTATGCACTTAAATATTAACCTTTATCAAACGTTCATGCACTTTTGCTTCAAAGTTGATTCCACCCCTCAAACATTAATATAGCGCCCTACAAAAATAGATAACTGGTTCAGCCTTTCTGAAGCTGCCCGACAAAATTTTCGATTAATAAGTTTTTGAATGAAACACCCTGCATCGAAAGCCAATAACCGATTAAAAGCTAAAATGAGGAATTATTTATTGTTAATAGAACAATAAAAAATTAATCGACCATCCTTAGGGCGAATACGCGCTCTCCGGAGCGAGCGACCAAACTGCGAGGGCGAGCGACGCGGCAAAGCACGAGTGGCGAAGACACCAGGAGAAGGAGAGGCCGGGCGAGGAGGAACATCCCTGCCTTTAGTTTTATTCAGGAGGCTCGCACGCTTCTCGTCTCGCACGCCACGCACTTTCCTACGTGGCAGTGCCGCTGGATGGCACAGCGTGTCAGAAGGAAGCGCGAGTAGCCCGGTTTTTGTGGACGGTGCGTTTCTCAGCGTTCGCACGCACCTGCACGCCATGCGTTTCGGAGGCCGCGCGCAGGCTTCGCAGCGGCGGCGCTAGATGGCGCCGAGCGTCCTTAGGAAATCGCGAAAGAGGAGACCCGCTCCTGTACACGCCTCATACATACTTCGTTCCGCTCGTACGTTGTGTGGTTATATTGATACAACGCTATCGCATCACTGTCGACTGTCATAGTGGCCTCGGCTGTGCCACAATTTTTTTTTCTATAAGAGAAGCAAACGCCAATCAGCAGCCAAGAGGTCATACCTGCTCCCTACGGTTGCATCGAAGGCCTGAACTTTTTCCGATCCCTATCCTCTGACGCAGCGCTGCCCCTCTTCCTACGGATGGACGTACCGTTTTCGAGACGACGTGGTCGGCGAATATAACTACAACGCTGTCGAGGGCCTGACGATGGTGTTCGACTCCGAAATATCAATGAGAAAAAAGGTGAGTTCGGGTCACTTCGCCTAGTCAGCTGTTGGAAAACGAAACTACGTGGGCTTTCGTCATCTCACGAAAATAAATGTCGTCAGACCCAAGGACGATTAAAAAAAAGACCTGCAGCGAAGATGTGGCCTTGAAATTGAAGCTAGGCCGTGACCATATTATTCAAGGCACTAAAGGACGTCAAGCCGCAGCAGAGAGTAGGAAACGCTGTTTTGATGCTTCCTGCGTGTTTAAGATGGCCAATGTCTTTGTGTCACTTGTTTTAGGAGGAAAGCTGAATGTGTCGGCAAATTTAATGGGATATCATATTATCAATACTCAGCCCAAGGTAATATTTTAGCTTGAATTAAGTTTTATTAGCCGGTTTTAGACCAGGAAGGTGCACAACTGATAGCCTAGTCCTACTCGATAGTTATATACGAGACTCATTTGTTCATAAGCAGTACTGTCTATCAGTATTTTTTGATCTCGAAAAAGCTTATGACACTACCTGGAGGTATGGCATATTGCAAGACCTCGCGTCGTATGGCGTGTCAGGTAACATGTTTAACATAATAAAAGCTACCTGTCCGAACGAAAGTACTGAGTAAGGGTGGGAACTGCAGTGTCGAGAGTCTTTGTGCAAGAAAACGGTGTACCACATGGAGGAGTGCTCAGCTGCACACTATTCTTAGTTAAAATGAACACACCACAAAAAACACTCCCATCCTTTGTGTCCTACTCAGTCTATGTAGATGATATACAGATAAGTTTTAAATCATGCAATCTGTCCATATCCGAGATGCAGATTCAGCTGGGAGTGAACAGGCTTTCAAAATGGGCTGACAAGAATGGCTTTCGCTTTAATGAAGAAAAGACGACATGCGTGTTATTTCCTCGGTAAAGAGGCATGCATCCTGTACCGAATATTACGATGAACGGATATGTGCTTAGTGTAAAAAAGGAGCAGAAATTTCTTGGCGTTATATTGGATGATAAGCTCTCGTTTGTACAACATAGCAAACACATAAAAATGAAATTTTAAGAACTATGAACATCCTCAAAATTCTTTCGCACCAGTCGTGGGGAGCTGACAAGAAATGCTTGCTCTCGCTCTGTAACAGTTTGATTAGGACACGTATCGATTACGGGAACATCGTTTACCAATCAGCTTCACGTTCTGTTTTAAAAATTCTGGATCCTGTACATAACCTTGGCATGCGACTAGCCCTAGATGCATTCCGTACTAGCCCTGTTGCAAGTTTGAACGTAGAAGATAATCAGTGGAACCTAGATCGACAACGTAAGTATTGTAGTTTTATGTACGCATTAAAGATTAGTTCTAACCGAGAACACCCGTGTTACAAAATGTTGAAGAGCACAGAAACGCAAACCCTCTTTGCAAAGCGGCCAACATTAGCAAAGCCATTTCTACTGAAATCACTGTCGCTATGCCAAGAAAACGACGTTCACCTGCATAACACTAACGAGTTAGTAGCACCATGGGAATCAGTCACCATACACTGTGATTTCTCGTTCACAGAAACAAACAAAAAGCATACGCCTCAAGAAGGTGTAAAGCAACACTTCTTATTACTACAGAGTAAGAACAAGTGTTCAGAATTTTACACTGATGCTTCAAAAACTGCTGAAACAGCATCATGTGCTACAATTGGTCCAGATTTTGTAGCCCATTTAAGATTAAACAAACACACAAGTATCTTCACTGCTGAATCTCATGCTATACTCCTCGCAGTTAAAAAAATAACAATAAAACAGTTCAATCAATCCATAATATACACATATGCCTTAATTGTGGTCCGGTCGATACACCTAGAAAAACAAAGAAAGAATCCGGTGATAAACACTCTCATGAGCAGCTCATCCTTAGCCTGCAAGAGAGGGCTACATATTATAATCTGCTGGGTACCGGGCCATACTAGTATACTTGGTAATGAAGCGGCAGAAGCAAATGCGGCTTTAGCAGGTCTAAGGCCCCAAATAGATGTAAGTTATATTCCATATACAGATATGAAACCTGTCCTTCGAGTAATACTGCGTCACGCATGGCAAGAAGCTTGGGACACAGAAAATAATAACAAACTTTACATCATCCAACCCTACATCACCCAAGCACCTGTACACCGGCATAGACAGGAGAAAGTAATCATGTCGAGACTGAGGATAGGACACAGACATGCAATACACTCATACTTGCTAACCGGTTCTGATCCACCGGTCTGCATTAGATGTAGAAGTCAACTCACAGTCATGCATGTTCTTATGAAATGCCCTGGCATGGAAGCCAAGCGAAAAAAATACTTTCCTGAACATTACCGCACCAATTTACCTATGCACCCTGCATTTTTCTTATCGGCTGAGCCGATGTTCCCCCTCGACTGGCTGTTGAGTTATCTTAATGATGTGAACTTTTTGAAGAATATACCTTACCGCTTTTAAACTCATCTGCCCTACGCTACCCAAAATCCTACATAATCATCCTAAATTCTCTCAAGATATGCAAGCCTTATGTTTTTAATTCCTAGGCCTTTACAGCCACCGCAGTACATCACAGGCATTGCAACCCATGATACCCGCTGCCATGTTTATAATATTCTACCGCACTACTAAACAATATTGCTGGCGCTCTTTGGCCGTTGTAGGCCTTGCGCCATAAAACACGTATTAATTATATTATACTTTCATTATATGCTTTCATTGATTACGAAAAAGCATTTGATTCAGTAGAGATACCAGCATTCATAGAGGCATTGCGTAATCAAGTAGTACAGACCCCTTACGTAAATACCGCGGAAGATACCTACAGAGATTCCACAGCCACCTTAATTCCACACAAGGAAAGTAGGAAGATCCCTATAAAGAAAAGGGTAAGACAAGGAGACAAAATCTCTCCAACGCTGTTCACTACGCGCTTAGAAGAAGTATTCAAGCTATTAAACTGGGAAGGCTTAGGAGTAAACATCGACGGTGAGAACCTCAACCTTCGGTTTGCCTATGGCATTGTTCTATTCAGCAACAATGCAGACGAGTTACAACAAATGATTGAGAACCATAACAGGCGGAGTAGAAGAGTGGGGCTGAAGATTAATATGCAGAAGACAAAGATAATGATAAATAACCTGGCAAGGGAACAAGAGTTCAAGATCGTGTCAGCCTCTAGAGTCTGCGGAGGAGTACGTTTACCTAGGTCAACTAATCACAGGGAACCCTGACCATGAGAAGGAAATTCACAGAAGAATAAAAATGGGTTGGATCGCATACGCCAGACATCGGGATCTCCTAACTGGGAGCTTACCCTTATCATTGAAAAGGAAAGTATACGATGAGTGAATTTTGCCGGTGCTGACATACGGCGTAGAGACTTGGCGGCTGACAAAGAAGCTTGAGAACAAGTTAAGGACCGCGCAAAGAGCAATGGCAAGAACGAAGAATGCTAGGCATAACTTTAAGAGACAGAAAGAAAGCGGTTTGGATCAGAGAAAACGGATATAGACGATATTCTAATAGACATTAAGAGAAAAAAATGGCGCTGGGCAGGTCATGTAATGAGCATACTAGATAACCATTGGACCATTAGGGTGACAGAATGGGTACTAAGAGAAGGGAAGCGCAGTAGAGGACGGCAGAAGACTAGATGGGGCGACGAAATTAGAAAATTTGCGGGTGCTAGTTGGAATCGGTTGGTGCAGGACAGGGGTAATTGGAGAATGCAGGGAGAGGTCTTCGTCCTGCAGTGAACATGAATAGGATGATGATGATGATGATTATTATTATTATTATTATATACATATCAGTGAAGCGTTGAATCACAGGATGCGGCGGTGAACTAGTTCAACGAATAGAAGAACGTAGGAAAAAAATAAGACGACACTACTGCCGTTCCGGCCGCGGGAACCTGAGCAAACTCGCGTTATTTTCATGCACCAAGATTTAGGAATATGAAACTGCAACGCAGCTGGACAGAATCAAGGTGACGTTGTTTGCCGTCGCTTGGAGATATTGTTCTTTGCATTCAGCCTAATTGAATAACTCATTTTCATTAATTAATCAACTTCTCAAATATTATAATGAGATTAAAAGAGTCAATAAGATAATTGTAGAGTAACATGAAAAACTCCCAATAGAGCTTTCTGTTGCTCAATACGTGCTACATAAATGTGTCCTTCCGAACGTGAAAGAGACCCGCGAATACACACAAAATGCCTCGAGCGGCCAGTCGTGCTCCAATTCGATCAGGTCCGTGGGACTTGCCCCTGCTGAGATCCTGTATAGCCATATATATTTCTCAAGTTGCGGTGAGGGCCGTTAAGCCTCTCGAACATGCAGAATGGGTGGCGTGACGCACTAAATATACAAGCAAAATATATTGGCTCCCTCTCTCTGCACGGTAATTGACTGTGCGTTAAATTCTCAATTGCAGAGGCAATTACCTAATAATCCCTAGCTATGAGTGTGGGAGCGTTCACACCGTCGCGAGAAATGTGAGAGGGGGGGGCGATGATGTCGCACGCTTTTTGTAAGGTCTAAATGCCTACGACAAAGGCCCCACAATAACAAGCATCTTTTGAGCGGTCTGTGATGTGAGCGAAGGCGGTGCCAGGAATTCCCCAACTGAAGAACAGCCCAGTCGTCAAAAGCTCACAGAGGCCAGCGTATTGACAGTGCAGGATTCAACAAAAACGGTCATTTGATGGAGAGCTTGCTAATTGCCGGTGCGCGTGTCACTTCCGGTATTCTATGAAAGCCGGCCTGTGGACAAATTACGCTGAAGTGTGACGTCATAAATTAGAGGCACTCATGCCACGAGGAATCGCTAAGAGCGTGGGAATATGAGAGAGAGTGAGAGAGAGAGAGAGAGCCATGATGGGAAAGAGTGCCGAACGCTTGCCTAAAGTCCAACAATTCTGCTAACGATATTAGGCAAAACCCAATAGGTGGTTAAAATTCAGTTGTAACCCTATTGGATAGGGGAATGTCCAGGCGGGCCAGCATTTGCCACCTCCTCCTTTTTATTGTTTACTGAGGTGTACTTACGGAATGGCAGGAACCCGTTCCTTTCAGTATACTAGTCTGTAATCACTAAACTGATAGATCAGTAAGAGTCCGTACGATGCAACGCTAGTCTGGGCCGTAGCCGCCTGGAGGTCGAACAGTGAGACTCGGTCGGTCGTATCTAGGGACAGTTGTCCTAGGCTCTAACCTGGGAAATGTAGACGAATAAGGCCCTGTTGTGTGTTCCTCATCAGTGTTGTGCAAACTGCGCATTTGACGGGGTAAATATTTTCGCTGAAATATATCCGAGTTTTGTTATCTCCAACCTGCCTCCTGCTTCATCAACGCTGATTATAACCTTAAAGAGACTTGATCAACTTCAAGGATAAAGAACAAACTTTACTGGGGGTTTCAAGTCTTTCTATCACTGTATCGTCCTAAACAGGCATCAATAACAAAAAGAATCCTCAAGGCCATTTTTTACTTGCATATTTTGTCACATCAAGGTTCGATAGTACTCGACAAAAGCATTTCTCAATTTGCTTCCGGTGCTGCTTAACTTCTCAGTATCGAGTTTCTTTTATTTGTTTCCGTGCAGCGTATCTTTTTTTTTTTTTTTCATCACTTGGCGCACGTTTTGTAGGCACTTCTCGAAACCACAATCGTTCAGCACGCGCGCGAATGACGGCACCGGGATACTTATCCTTATCACCTTTAGCTGTGCACCCACGTTTCTTATTTCGTCGCTGAAGTTCCCGGGCTGGTCACACTCGACATGAAGAAGTCTAGTTCGGATCGCAGACTTCATTTCTTGCGTTTCGCTCTTACGTAAGATGTACGATCTTTCTGTAGCGTTTATTTCATTCTTAAAGTCTTCCCATATTGCAATGGCGCTTGGGTGGACCCCTTGTGGTCCCCGTGAAGTAGTTTCTTTTTCTTTCTGAGCTACGTTTGCACCGAATGCTTCATCCGCATGTAGTCTCTCGTTCAGCTTCTACGTTTCCCAACTAAACTTTGTTTTTTTGGTTTTTGTTTTGTTAATAGTGATGGCGGCTAGGCTGTGGTCACTAAAAGGAACATGTATTACGCCATAATCTCTGCACAAGGGAATGAGTGTCGCCGAAACGTATGCGCGGTCTAGTCTTGCCATAGAATTGCGTTCATAGAGCGTGAGAACGGCCCAATCTTCAGGGGACAGCACTTCTCCAACGTGCTCTACGTTATGCTTCTTACGAACGAATGCAGTAGTAACGCACTTTGGTCCCTTACTAGTGCGTGCTTAAAGAAAGAAAGGTGTTCACCCATTTTCTCTATTTGTGAATGCGCACATATAACACGCCACTTAACAGTCGAGAACAAACAATCACATGCTGCAAGTCAACCTGTTTCACACACAGGTGCAAGTTGTACGGTTATGTCAAGTGAATTATTAAGAAAAATGATGCAGCCGCCCCACGTGCCGTCAGTATGACACACGCATGCATTCTAATGTGCTATAAAAGGCTTCAGCATACGGTCCGTTTACTCTTGGCTTGCGACCTTTTTTTCCTGGAACGCCACCACGTGTAGTTCGTTTTCCAAAATAAGGCCGCTTGGCTGGAACGGCCGCCGCCTCGAAGTTAGTCCTCGAACGTTAATCGTGTCTACGCGCAACGCACTTCATGTTTTGACGCCATGACTTGTTTGAGAGCAAGAAGACTGCGTGGTGCCTACCCTGTGACGGCGCCCACGGAATGCCTTCCTCAGCCGTCTTGCGACGACCCTGCCTGGCTGTTGGAGCCGTCTTAGGGTGACTGACCCGTCATCGTCTTGCGGTCCGACAACACGTTCGGTTTGGGCCGAAGCGAGCTGTGCCGTGCATGCAGCCTAAGGTTTATTTCGGTGGTGGTTCGCCACTGCCAAAAGTGTCGACGGCGTCTGGTCTTTCGCCGGCTGTTTCCTCGTTCGCCCTCTTCACGACGGTTCTCCTTTGGTAACCTCCATGGCTACTTCTGGGTGTTCGACGCGGGTGGCTAACACTACCCTGTTTGTAGGTTTTCTCTCAGACGCGGGTGCCGAAGAAGCGTGCACGCTGGCCGCCACGGGCGCATATTGCTTTGTGGGCGCGTCTTCGGGCGCATCTTGCTTCACTTACATGGCGGTGTACAGGGAAACGCGTTAGTGGGCGTCATCTCGGTCTTCTCGCCGACTGTCCCTCCAGCGTCAGCTTCGTCCATTGTGTGCTTGGAAAAGGGACCTTCGCGGCACCCGTCACAGTCGCGTGCATTGTTATGCACACCGTCTCCACATGGCCAAAACGGCGGCAAGCACTGCATCGCGGCATGTGGCACTCACGTCTAATAAGCCCCGGGGGATGGTAGCGGAGGCACAGAAGTAGGCTTACGGGCACTTCGACCACTGCCAGATCCTCGGCGACACGCAGCTGGTGGGGCAGGTCTTCCGCCGTGATGCCAGCCTTGAGCTTAAGGGTGACGCACCTTGTCGTAGTGCCTTTGTCGATGCAACCTTGCACGCGCCATTGTTCCCTTGAGATGTCCGTCACTTAAGCCAACGCTGATAGCACAACCTTGGCGCCTTCATCGTGGACATTGTGCAAGAGCCAGTAGACGTTGAAGCGCAGGTCTTGTTTTCCGAGGTCGATGACGATGCACTGCTCTCCTTTAACTTTCACGTCTGCCGCAGCAAGCATTTCTTTTACTTCTTGTGCATTCTTGAAAGTGACTGCCCACGCGTGGTTCATTTGGTACGCACCCAAGGCTTCATCCTCGGGGAGCAGAGCCAAACGAACCAGCCTGTCTCGATAATGTTCAATCCTGTATGACCGGGCTTTAATATAAGTCAGCGTGCAACAATACCGTGTTCAGCGTTCTTCGTTCTGAAGTCAGTTGCAGCAAAATCACGTTATAATCTGGTAAAGCAGAAACAGCGTACCAATAGCCCCGGCTCTCACGGGCCACTGGTAACGCTCCTGCGGAGCTCATCATTCCGTGTCCGCACGCTAGCGCGCTCGGAAGTGAAATCCAGGCCACACATACGTGCATCAAGAAGCGGAATGCAGAACACCTTCACGAATTTTCCACGTGCAAAACAGTGCGTTGAGACACTTGGTGCGTTTTGCGAACTTCAACGGTTTCCCCTCGGTCTGACTCCGTGCGCCATCGAGGTGCCCCACAGGGGCACATGCGTCTGTAGGCGTTTGGTGTGTTGGGACACCACGGGCCCGAGCACACGAGGGTTGGACCCCCCAACGCCTAGTCGTGCAAACATTGTTTAACTGCGCGAACAAACGGACCACAGAGACAGCATGGGACAAGGACGGGCACAGTTTGGGCGAGTTGGTACATATTAGCGAACATTGTTTAACTGCGCGAACAAACGGATCACCGAGACAGCATGGGACAGCATGAGCATGTACCAACTCGTCCAACTGCACCCGTCCTTGTCCTATGATATCTCTGTGATCCGTTTGTTCGCGCAGTTAAACAATGTTCGCTAATATGTACCAACTCGCCCAACAACAAGTTCTTCTAAACTACCTAGTCGTGCGTGGTTTTGCCCTGTCCCGGGAAACGGGGATCCTGGAGTTTGAGCCAATGCCGGATGTATGGCCCCTCGACGGAGGCAGCACACCTCTTTGGCCTGTGCGTCACGTAGACGGCACCCTAAGAGTGACCCACCCGGGGAGAATCGGTAGTTCCCTTTTCCAGACTTCCTCTCCAGTCTTGGTCTTTCGTTCTCTCTTACTTTGCATCTGTCCTGTCTTCTCTTGACTTCCTTTTACTTCCGATTTTTCCAGGCGGCTAAGGTTAACCTTGTGTGTGTAGCCAACCTTGGTTATGTCATATTGGGTTATAGTGGTAACATTAGCTAACGTTTGCATAACCTCTTTTGCAGGGCCTGCAGCGTACTATTATAGGAAGCCAGAGTGCGTATACTCGCAGAGAACTTTCTGTGGCCATGAAGTGAAAGCTACGAAGGCAAAGCGCGCACAAGTGAGAGCACGTTAGTTTAGGCTCCGTAATACTAACCATAAACACCCTATTAGCAGCAGTTCAACGAAAGAACACATCACTGAGCGCAAAGGTTTGTTTACTTTTTGACTTTTTCCTGCCGCGTCTGGGGAAACGCGAAACGGTCGCTCGTGGAAGCTGCGTCGATTCAGCGTCTGTTCCGAGCTACCGAAAGCACTGTCGAACGCTGCCGTACTACTTGACGCGGAAACACAGGTGCAGCACCCACGCGTCTGTAGCATTCCCTTCGTAGCCACAGAAAGTTGTCAGCGGGTATACCTGGAATTGCTGCCGAAAACTGAAAGTTCCTATTGGGAATTTATTTTCATAATCTCCCTGATCGCCGTCAGAAAGGAGGGCGCACCGAAATATATCAATTTTTTGGCCTCCATCGAGAAAACTTTCCAAGGTTACAAGGCTACCCAGCTATCTAGCGGCGACCTTCTCTTGGAACTGCAGGAGAAAAAAACTGAAAAATTACAGAACCTTGTCTCTTTCGGGAACATTCCTGTTACCGTGACCCCCCACCTAACTAAGACGCTATCCGTGGCGTTATTTCCGTTGACGATCTGATGGAGTTGACTGAGGCCAAACTTTTCGAAGGCTGGAAGGAGCAAAATGTTATCAATGCGAAGCGAATTAAGATGAGGTGCGACAGAAAAGAAATCCAGACAAAGCATCTCATTGTCACCTTCGGATGAAGTATGCCGCCCAAGACAATCGAGGCCGAATATGTCCAGCTCCGAGTCAGACCTTGTGTCCCGAACCCTCTGCCAGCGATTCGGCCACAGTTCACAGAACTGCCGAGGTCTCCAAACTTGTGCAAAATGCAGTGTTCACGAACACTCCTCTGAAAAATGTAAAAGCTCTCTCGCTGTGTGAACTGCGATGGGGAGCATGCCGCATACTCGGGGTCCTGCCCATCATGGCAGAAGAAAAAAGAAATCGTAACTAATATCGTGAAGGAGAATATTTCATTTAATGTAGCAGGAAGGCGGGTGTCATACCTGCCGAAGAACAGTTTTGCCGACGTGGTGCCTGAGGGGGCAGCCCCACACCGGCCCCCGGCGGCTGTCCGGCCCACACACAGTGTGCCGGTAGTGACGTAATCCACACCCTTGGCTGTTGCAGCCGGCGCTGCTCCGCCGTCGCAGACGGGGCCATCGGCCTCAGGGTTCGTGGCTCCCAGGGCCTCGTCTTCGGAGGCGAGGCCTTCAAGGCGTACAATCCACTCGAAGGAACGGGTGTCCAGCGCCCCTGAAGAGGCGATGGACACCTCTTCTAGCCAGACGGCACAGCAAGTGCCTAAGGTGCGGCGGGAATATCTCGACCGCTCAAGAGAGAGAGAGAGAGAAACCCCGCATACAGGGCACAAAAAGGGCTCTGTAGGTTAAGTCAGCTTTCTTTTTTCATATATTATACACACAGCACGATGCTCTTCTGCAATGTGGACATGTTAATATTGCAGTGCAATGGCAAGGGACTTCTACGCGGTCTTGATGATGTTAAATAATTTCTTCATAAACTAAGCCCAAAATCGTTGTGTCCAGGAAACACACTTAGAATCTATACACACGAGCTTTCTTGCACAATATGCCATTTTCCAGAAAGACCACGACGACTCTCACGCGTCGTCGGTCGGTGTGCCTACAGTAGTAGATAGAAGTATTGCCTGCAAGCAATTACAACTCCGAAAGTCCCTTGAAGCAGTTGTCGTCCGAACACTGTTGTTTAATAAGCTGGTGACTGTTAGTGCAATTCACATTCCTCCAAGCTATCAACTTCACAGAACAGAATTTGAGAGCCTTATCGATGTACTTCCGGAACCCTGTATGCTCGTAGGAGATCTAAATTCGCACCCTGCGGGGAGACTCACGTTGTGATGCGAGAAGCCGCCTAATAGAAAATGCATTTTATTCCTCAGGTGCGTGCCTCCTTAATAAGAAAAAGCCAACATTTTATAGCGTTGGACATATAACATTCTCCTCAATAGACATAAGCATAACATAAGGTCCACTTATGCGCTACCTAGAGTGTAACGTCATCGAGAACCCTTGCGGAAGCGAACATCTTCCCTTTGGTATAAAGTTAACAAAACCGGATGAATGCTATCCACAAGCTTCCAGATGGAAAGCGGATTCAGACGGCTGGATGCGGTTCCGCCACCTTATGCAACTGACCTGGAATGATGTTCGTGCGCTCGGTAGTGATGAAGCACTTGCATACTTTACAGGGTTTATTACTGATGCGGTATCAGTACGCGTCTCGCAAACTAGGTTCGGCTTCTAAACGACGCTTTCCCTGGAGGAACGAGGAGTGTAAGGAAGCACGTAAGAAACAAAACAAGGCGTGCTGTCTCCTTCGTAGCTCCCCCCCAATAACAGAAACCCTTATCAACTTCTTACATATTAAGTCGCTAGGAAGACTTCAGACATATTGAGTCCGGAAGACTGGCGCGACGTGCTGGTATGAGAGGGAGCTGCCAAAAACACATCTCGAACATTAATTCCTCCACACAAGAAGAAAAAGTATGCAACACGGTCACGAAATTACTAAGTCGGCCGTCTTACCGTTTGCCGTTGGTAGATCATCAGGCCAATAGCCTTGAAGACCAAGCCAACGCTCTTGGCAAACATCTTGAGCATGTTTCATGTTCGAAGAACTATTCGGCGTCTTTTCCAAACGCAAGGCAATGGCAGATTGTCTCGCTGCTGCTGTTGCTCTTTCTCACTCCAGCGTTGTGATAGCGAGTGTCCGCGGTCATCGAGTGAGATCTCTTGATGTTTGCCTGTGCACGCGTGACACCATGCTTGCTAATTTACTTAGTAAGCGAATGTGTGCAAGTGTACACGGCCGATAAAACTACTATCCTTACTTCGTATAACTCTCAATTTGCTATCGCAATCATTTGTTCGCTTTTCGGGCGAACCGTGACTTTTTTTCTTTTGTTGCAGTTTGCGCCTCGAAATAACAGAAAACCACAGTCTTATCATGCAGCAGAAAGATTTTAATTTGAGATGAATTTGTGCGGACTCGTGCCAAACAGCGCACCGCGACCGTCGGCGCCAACGAACTGAGAAACCGCGAATTTCCGACATGACTAATAGACGCGCTAAATTTAAAACTTTCCACAGCTTCCGATAGCGATAAAATAGCCTGCATTTGTTAGTGTAAATATGGTCTCACTGCGTACGTATGGGCTGCTAGCGCGTCTAAATTCCGTTTTGTTTCCCCGCGGGATTAGGGCCGGTGATACGCAAGGATTCCTTTTACTCGATTCTATTACCTTTTTTATCATCCACCGTTCACTGCCCTCTGATCCTGGCGATAACGTGAGCGAAGCGCCGCTGGGATTACTAGCGAAGTGCGCCAAGAAATATCATTGGAATAGAATGGCTACAATATGTCTGTCAAGGCGTTGGGCGAAACCAGAAGCGTGAAGGAAAAACTACACGTACTGTCGGCCAAAAAAGTTAACGGACCACGGCTTAGGTGGCCGGAGCGGCTGTGACGTCACACCGGGGCGCTGCTATCTCGCTCCACGCGCTGACGGCGAGAGTGCCCCGAGTGACGGCCGACTTTGCACTCACTCTCACGCGGAGCCTCATCATGTTTGATAAATTACTAGTGCGCCGTTCGGTTGCTCTGGTGCTGCCGGTTGCGACAAAGGCGACCGTGCATCGTCGATAGTCTACAACATGGCGCTGTCGCACAGTAACGGCCGGCAGCCGGGCATCAAACCGCGGCATTGAGAAGGAACGAAGACCCGTTCTGATTGTTGTTTTGCTTATATTCACTTTCTCTTTCGTAATAATGCATGTCGCCGGCTTTCACCGCTGCTCGATTTTACCAACATAGCGCAAGTAGCCGCAACGGCGGCTACGGTGATGCGCGCTCTTTCACGCCGGCGTGATTACAGACGCCAAGCTTTACTGAGGCCACGGCTTTCCTGTCGAGATTACGTTTCCCGCATTGTCTCCAGCAGTGCGTTTAATATTAATATCAGCGACGCCTCTGAAAACTGCTTTAATTAGCTACTACAATGCGTAGGCCGGTATGAAACTTTACAAAAGTACGGCCAGGAAGAGGTAATTGGGACGACGAATCGGAGTAAATAGTCAGTCGCGAAAGTTTATTCACGGAAGCATTCCATGGCTTGAAGGGGTCCTCAGTGCGATGAAAAGTTTCCGCCGACCGCGATGACTTTGCTTACTCGCCTTGGCAACGAGAGCGCCGCCGCTATTAGCCCCGAGAACGAACTACAGAGGGCGCTGCGAGCGCCGCTCGCGTGACGTCAGGGCACGGACTCGCGCCTGTCGTCTGCTGCAGTTCAGGCGGTGTCCGTAGTATGGTCCCTGGAATCCGGGCTGCTTCTGCAGTGTTTTCGTTTGTTCGCTCTCGTTCCGTCTGCTTGTATACTTATGGCGGTCATCTGAGATATATTTTTGCAGTGTCTTCGTTCGCGAAAATTTATTCAAAGGGCTTATTTCTTAGAGAACAATACAGTTCTGAATTACAGCGCTACAGTGTCAGCCGAAGGAGAGCAGACCAGCCAATTGCGGTTTTTTCATACTCGAATCGACAACCGCAAATACAAAGCATATAATAAACCAGTTATTATATCATACCTGCCGTGGTGCAACCACTATGTCACAAATACTGGCTATATATGACTTCTACAGTTGTTACCTTTATTTTACTCAGTTGCTTAGTGGCTATGGTGTTGGGTTGCTAAGGAAGAGGACGCGGGATCGAAACCCGGCCACGGGCGGCCGCATTTCGATGGAGGCGAAATGCAAAAACAGTCGTGTACTTAGATTTAGGGGCACGTTAAAGAACCCCAGGTAGTACAAGTTTCCGGAGACCCCCACTACGGCGTGCCTCATAATCATTAAGTGGTTTTGGCACGTAAAACCCCTTCATTTATTTTTAATTTATTTTAATCCCCTAAAACAGGTTTTTCACGGCGATTAATTTCTGGTATATTTTGAATTTTTGCATTTCTTCACAGAAGCGCTCGGCAGTAACACGAAGACTTAACTAACACTGCAGTTTAGATTCTACCAACGCCATTTGCTTTTCTAACTTCAAAATTAGGCGGCTAATCGCATGTTTATTTTAAATCGCGGTAATTTGAAGTAAAGCTAATGGAGGCGTGCAACTGCTTGCAGAATATGAAAAGGAATGTATCAATATATGTAATCCCTTTTCCGTGCGGCAGGGTCAACTGACTTGAGCAATTTACTAGTGTGTGTTGCTTGCGGAATATACATGACAAATCTGTTTGGCGAAATGATACAGGCGGCTCGGCCCAAATTTTTTAGTGAAATATGCCTTTTGGACCGTATGGCTGCAGCCAGAAAAAAGCCGGTGCATCACTCATTAGTAGTAGTATGGGACATGTTGAAGGTACTATTATTCCCCGGTGGAGGGTCAAAAATCAAGTGAAGTATGTAACGCTTGTGCTAAATCCCTTATGAAGGTTTGCCAGGTTCTCTTTTATGCACCGACGAAGCTCCGTTCATATAATTTTATATATAATTCATATATACGTTTGTATCATTAAAAAACGCTGCATTGAGACATGGTGAGGCAGAAGGTGCTTGAATTTTCCTTTTCTAGGCACCGCAGGCTGCGCTGTAATACCTCGAGTACATTTTAGGCATTGCAATTGACGCTGTCAAAAACTGCTTCATGGTTTCAGTTCGAAGTTGTGGTGAACTGAAGGGTTTCGCGAACAATGCGTGCCTCGCCTTAACGACAGTCGGTTGCTACCGTTGCTTGGGGGGTGCGTCATATTGCCGATAAAAGTTACTGAGTGACACTTTTTTGCACCACGAAACATTTCATCGCTTGCATTTGGTTGGCTCTTGATCTTAACCACAAACCTTTTCTTTCAAGTAATTACTACGATGGTCCTTGTGAATTAATTATATATGAAAATACTCTACATATGACGCGCCGTCGTGTTAGCAGCCATGAGCAACTCGTCTTATGGGGGCCTGTTACAGAGAGGGGTGAAAGTAGGAGTAAACTTTTTCGTACGAAATGACAAGAATATCTCATCACAGTAATAAGAATTATAATGACAGCTTCGCTGGGCAGTGTTCTTCTAACACGGATAACATGTTGACACCAATTACCGAGATTTTTCGTCCATGTAAAATGCAATGTCTCTCATAGCTAACTGCTATGCGAATGTTAAATGTTTAGCGAAGCATCATACACAACTCCGACATTATTTTTACGTAAAATTTATTGGCCGATACGGCGCATATATGCATTGCAAAATCGGTGTACCCCTTCAGCGCTTGCATAGCTTGAGATATCCAAGTCGCAAATTTTCATGACTCACGCGATTTTGAAGATGAAACTGCGGTTCAGCCATGACAGCAGAAATAATCCGAAATATTCTTCTGTAAGTACGGCTCGAGCCGCCAATAGCCCACGCATCAACGAAGGGAACGAGCGCGCGCGGCAGCCGAGCGAGCGGCGTCCTGGCCGTGACGTCACTCACGAGAGGGCGCCACTCCGTCCGTGCAGCGCTTCCCACTCTATGGCGCCGACGTGAAGGAGCGCGCGTCACCGTAGCTGCCGTTGCGGCTACTTGCGCGATGTTGCCTAAAATCGAGCAGTAGCGCACGCCGGCGACATGCACTAATATGGAAAGACAAGGTGAATATAAGCAAAACAACAATCAGAACTGGTCTTCGTTCACTCTCAGGGCAGTGGTTTGATGCCCTGCGGCCGCCCGCCACTGCACGACAGCGCCATGTGCTGGACTACTGGGGATGCATCGCGACCGTCAGCATCGGAGCAACCGAACGGCGCGCTAGAAATTTATCAAGCGCGATGAGGCCCCGCATGAGAGTGAGGGCGAAGTTTGGCGTCACTCGGGGCACTCTCGCCGTCAGTACGCGGAGCTAGGCGCTACGCGGAGCGAGATAGCAGCGCCCCCGTGTGGCCCCGCACTCGCTCCGGCCACCTAAGCCGCGGTCCGTTTACTTTTTTGGCCTATAGTACGCTTGCCGGCGCGCGAAAGCTCGCGCCCATGCGCCTCACTTATGCTGCAGGACACACCTTACGCGTGGGAGGGCGGCACTCGCCCAGGCATATTCTCCAGACAACTATCGGCGCTCTGGCTGCCTCGCAAAGATGCGCAACAGTGTCCACAAATGCGAAAATAGTAGGCCATGTGGGCGCACTCCCGCGCGCCTTGTAGGTTGACACCGCCATTACTCTAGAGGCGCGGCAAACGCAAGGCGCGTGGGCACGCGTTCGTGTAGTTCCGCCGTTAGGGCGTTTTCAACTCGCAGCCGCTGCAGGAGTTGTTGGTTCAAGTCCAGGCATAATAACTAAGAAGTGGATGCTGGAGTGTCCCTCCAGAAGGCTGATAGGTTTGTAACGGAATGAAGGTAATTCAGATAACACAGATTTGCCATTATCTTAGGTGGCATTTCTAACCACACTAATGCAATAGGGCAGCATCTCTCTGTCTGCCAATTTTTCCGTCCGTCCTTCCGTCCGTCTGTCTGTCTGTCTGTCTGTCTGTCTGTCTGTCTGTCTGTCTGTCAAAATTTCTACCCATGTTTCATCTCAGAATGTTATTTGCCGTTTGTTTTGTTTCTGCAACCAACAGATATGTGAGGCGAAGGCCGCTTATCCGGACGTCCCCTTCGGCATCGCCGCCTACGACGTCGAATACGACTCCAGTGCCGCGGACTGTCCAACTATGCAGATCGGCTCCGGTGCCTTCAGGCGTCTGAAGGCGCTGCAGCGGCTGAAGGAGTTCATTGAAAAAGAATTCAAAGACGCCTCCTACCTGCAAAAGTGCCTAAACGTGCCCGTTTCGTGAGAAGACGCCTCCTTTCGCCACAACGACTTCGTCTGTCGCTCGTAACTTGTGCGACTTACCGAAAATAATTGTTCTTGCCATCCATGGCACTATGTGCACTCTTCAAAATGGCGACAGCGAATATAAAGAAATGAGAATAACTGCAATGCTGAGAGCAAATATGTTCCAATCTTTCTTGCTTTTAAGCAGAATAGAAGTTTCTCCATTTTTGTCTTTATTTTCTTTTTCAATTTACAGTATGAAAGGAGAAAACTGGTTCGCTGACTGCTTCAAAGGCCCCTCGCCCCTTAGAACACTGACATAAACGGGAAAACGCGGGAACACCATCCATGTATTAACAATAAACAAAAATGACGAAATATCTAATGCAAACTAAAATACGAGATCTAAACAATTTATGTAAGGAATCACGCGGTACATTTTCTTGAATGACATGAGCGTACACTCTTAAAATTTTCACACCCTTCTGGGTGTAATGCGGGTGTACTTATCTTTTCACCCTTGCAAACACCCTTTCTTAACGGTAAAGGGTGTTCAATAAGAAAACACCCTTGGAACACCCAGTCTTCTTAATTTACACCCTAATTATAAGGGAGTAAGTGAACAAGCTTACAGTATATGATAAATGAACATTGGCGGTTAACGCGTTGACATTGCCTATACATGAAACGCGCGCTACCTGCGCTTGAATCAGGTAGCTGGAATGATTAGATCGGGACATCTAGGCAGCAGCGCACTGACTCCGAACAGCGGTCAAAAATGAAGTTTCCCACGAATGTTGATATCAAACGGATGACACTAACGCGCCGACTTTGCATAGCCAGATATCTGCAAAAGGCTTCGCATGATCAAGGGCAAAATGTTTACAATGCTATCACTGAATACTTAAAGGTGTAAGACCAGTTAGACTGGGAATGGTTAGGAGTGATGGCTAACGGTAAATAGCTCACCAACTTACGGTTTGTAGATTACATTGGCATACTCAGCAACGATACAGACTATTTGCAACAAACGTTTGTGGACCTTGGCGCAGAAAGTGCAAAAGTCTGATTGAAAGTCAGTATGCAGAAGAGAAAAGTAATGTTCCACAGCCTGGCGAGAGAACAAAATGTCATGGTCGGCAGTCAGCCTCTAGAACCTGCGCAGAAATGCGTTTATTGAGGTTAATTACTCGCAGGGGACGCTGATCAAGGAAATTAACAAACATCAAGAATTAGTTGGAGAGCTTACGGCAGGCATTACTAAATCATGACCATGGAACTTACTGCTAATCACTGCTTTCTACCGTTACTAACGTATGGGGCCAAAACTTGGAAGTTACCAAAGAAGCTTGGGAAGACGTTGACGACCGCGCAACGAGCGATGGAATGAAAAATATTAGGCATGACGATAATAGACTGTAAGACAGCGATGTGGATTAGAGAGAGAGCGGGGATAGCTGATCTTCTGGTTGACATCAAGAGGAATAAGTCGTGCTGGGCAGACACTGCAATGCGTAAGGGAGATAACTGCTGGTCTATTGGAGTTGCAGAATGGGTGCTAAGGGAAGGGAAGCACAGTCGAGGACGGTAGTGAATAAGGTGGACGTGATGTAATTAGGAAACTTGAAGACACGTCGAACCAGTTAGCACAAGACAGGGGTATTGGAGATCGCTGGAGAAGCTTTCGTCCTGCGATGGACATAAAAATAGGCTGATGATGATGATGATGATGATGATGATGATGATGTCACGACATCCATGCCAGCTTCGCGGCATGTCATTCATGTTATGTCATGCATGGGCGTCATGCACGTTCTGATAGCTCGATTTGCGTCGATTGCGGTGGGGTGGGCGAGTAGCGGCGTAGGCAAGGGGGGCACGCCGGGCACTTGTAACGCTCACTAACGGTAAATTTTTTTCTACTATGGCAATGGCCCCGCTCCTTCCCCCTCCACGGTCAATTGCAACCACGCCCCCCCAACTCGCACTGTGGGGAGGGGGGTATAAGATTGCTCTAGACCCCTCCTCCTAATTTGTAAACGGAAACGGGGGAGGGGAGCTGCCACTAGGCCGCAAACCTTAGGCAGCCCAATTGCCGGCTGCATTTCCTTTGGGACGTGAATACTGCTCTAATGTCATTACACAGTAGTATTCATGGCGGTTCGAGGGCATGCGACAATAAAAAAAACACATACAGCCATCAGCAAGTCTCAGCTTGAGCAGATCTTTGGGAGCTGGGCAAGACTCTCATAAAAAGAAAAGCTTCACACCGCTCTTACATGAATTGTCAACTCTGGGTCACCGCCGACTGCACATTTCCGGTAAAGAATCGCACAGGAACTACTCTGGGATTTGTCTGAGTATGCGTAAGCATTGTGACTCTTCCTCATCTACACGCTGTCGTTATCAATGTTATGAAACTTGATCCGACGAGTATAAGCGACAGCGCTGCGGCGACACGAGCTGCTGTGGTCGGCGGCGCCAAGTGAATGGCGCAAGTACTGCAGGTGGCGGGGCCAGGTGCGCTAGTGACGTTCCGTTCATTTTGAGCCGTTATCGCTCTTTAGCCCTTCTCATCCGCGTCGAACCATTATCAACCGTTCTCCGGCGGCGGCTGCTTGTGGCACGGCCGCCCAAACCGTATCTTGAAAGCGAACTGCAATGCGGACAGAGTGTGCCCACTGCTGAAAACTTCACGCGCTGTGTTCTCACCGTTTACTTCGCTTTGAGAACAGACGGGCGTACACCTATCTTGAAAGTGATCTGCGAAAAGCGCATAGTGCGGCATGAGCTGAGAGCTTGGTGAGCGCTATGTTCTCGCCGCTTCGGTCGCTTTTAAGCGAGAGCTAGCACGAAGTTGAATTCACTCGCTGCTGCGGGTTCTATTTTGAAAGATATCGTGTGGTACGGACTGACGGATGGATGGTTTTTCTTGTTGGGTAAGTATAGAAATGCTTACGTTATAAAAAAAATCGCAGGTTTCGCGAATTTCGCGATAACAACCAACACCAACCTATCCCCCCCTGCTGAGCGATGCCGTCTTGGTCGCCCCATCACCACCCCCGGAAAAAGGACACTACGCCTCTATCTCAGTTGAAGAAACGATGATGAAACGTTATCAACGACAAGAACGGCGTATGCTTACGCGTTGTCTCATGGCCTCCGACATTTGTAGGTGAAGCTTGCGCATGCTAATCTAGGAGGCCATTATTTACCGTTTAATCGCATAAAAAGACAAAAGAATAATGCCGAGGGACACAGTAAGAAATGTAAACAGAGAACTAATCTTAACCATAGTGTTTGGGGAAGAGAAATAAAAGATTACACAGCCGCAAGACACGCCACTAAATCCACCACCGCGGCATAACGTCGGAACCAACAGTTGGCAACGTTGGTTCACGGCCACACCGCTGCTTCGTCTCCGCAACGTGATCCGCCATCTTCTCGCGCGTAACGTTTTGTATGGTTTTGTTCTCTGCAATTTCGCGTACGCAGCCCATCGGTGGATGCACGGCTGGACGGCATCGCAATGCGGCCTGCGTCATTTTCTCATGTTCGCATAATCGGTGTGAGACATGTCGCATGTGAAGTGTTTGGTAGAAGTGCCTCCCGTCCAAGTGAAGCGGCTGTATAGGGTTCAGAAGCGTCGACGGGTTTCCGGCGTGCGGATTTCAGGTACGTGCAAATGCGTTTCGCCTTCCTATTGAGCTCCGGAGCAAAGCGTGCAATATTTCATGTGAAAGATGCAGTGCCCGTCATCATGGTGTGAATTTCGAGCGACAAACGAGAACTGCGGAACTTAGCACACACCGCGGCTGCTAAGTCAGCGTGGAAATTGTTTTACGTTACCGTAATATGTTTCTGTCAATATAACCTGCGGCTTGTGGACAGCTAGCCCATTGACTGTTGCTTGTGGCATCGATACGTATGTAAATGGAAGCGGTAATAATTTTCGAGAACAGACAGTTTCGCTCGATGTTTGGTCGTGTTCATGGCGTTATGAAGGCTAGAAAACTGTCTTGATCGTACTTAGTTCTAACTCCAAGAGGCGTAGCGTTGGCGCTGTATGTGTTTATTTTCCTTGCCTCGAGTACCACTTTCATGATTTTGCTGCATGAGAGTGGTAGCTGCTACATGCCGCCTGGGCAGAATACCAATAAAAGCAATTTTCTAACTTTCGTACGTATGCACTGTGACGTAACAACATTTCCAGCGTTTTATTCGGAGTGTAAATATCCAGTATAGTTTAGTAGGAAACTCAAATTCTATCTTAGCTTAGTAGGCGTGAAACAAGTGAAACTCGCATTCCTTTTTGAATAGTTAGCCCAAAGATGCGTCATCGGGTATTTGACAGTAGCTTCGCTACGTGAGTTGTTTTATGCGCAAATATTGCCCGGTTAAGTATCCTGTTAATTTAAACCGACGCTCGTTCATCTTAATTTTAAGCGATTACTATCCCCGAGTACCGGACGATGCCAAACTTGCGAGGTGTAGCAAACGCAGGAAATTCAAAGTGACGTGGCTGCAAGTTCCTGTTTTTACGTTTCTTGCATTCAAAGCCAACAGACACAATATCACTGATTTATTTCCATTTCTACTGTACTTGATCAATATAATGTGACAACTGTATTTGCTGTTTAATGTTTTCCATTTCTTTAGCTTTTTGCAGCAGCAGGTGCTTATTCTTTCTTCAGTGTCGGTGCGCCAGTTTTAATTTGTTTTTCTTGAACTGCAATTCCCACTCACAGGAATGCATGTCGTCTGAGGTGTTCTTTTTTTCAATCAAGAATGTTGAGGTTGCCTTTGTGAAACTCGATTTCTTGCCCCAAACGAGCTTGTACGATCTGACCAAGCTGATAATTCTACCTGCTTATGTATGAAATATGTTGCGGTTATGAACCCTCATAATGAATGACACATAGTACAAAAATTTTATATATTAAAACAATTTCATGAAATTTTTCGTCTTTTCCGCGTTCGTGTTCACTTCTCTACTCTTGTGTCCTGTCTGCACGCCTCACCTCTTTTCTTGCATATTAAATATCGTCTAAATTTAACCACGCTTTCTTTACCACGACGCAGGGAGAAAAAGTTCCGGTAACACCATGCATTCAGTATGGTGGCCCAGACGTGTATGCAAGCAACCTCCTTCATGTGGACCAAGAACTACTCTTCAGTGTCTCGCAGACTTCCATGCGAAGCCCTCAACATTCTCGTCTCAGTGGAATGGCTGCTCATCTATCAGCGTGTCCATCACCAAGACTGCCAGTTGTAAAGCTTTTGAACCCCTTTAAGAAAGCTTAATGACGTTTTTATTTACATTTCATGGTTGGCCGTAGAATCTGAACATTTTTGATGTTTCTAACATTTTTAGCTGGCACAAAGCGGTGCAGTAACTTTAAACCAATGTAATGTATTTAAGTGATGCTCACTCTAATGCCTATCTCGTTTTGTTAGTGTTTAAGAACTTTGAATGTCTGATGAGGTAACAGCATTTGAATTTGTCATCGTGGCTCGTTTCAATGAGCAGGAAATAAAACACAAAACTTATCACACGCTAGTTGTAGCATTTTTGTTTTCATGACTACAGTATACACGTTTGAAAAAATGGAAAGTGGGGAAAAAAGCCTCGAGAACATAACCATCCTAGGACTGGCATGTCCTTACAGCTCTGCAATGATTAATTCCTCATGCATCTTGGGAGCAGATTGGTCGCAATGCCTGCAGGTATATTTGATAAGAGAATAGCTTGCGCCCAGATTTCCCACACAGTTGATGGCTGATGGCTTTTTTTGTCGTCTTCATGTTATTACTATGTATTCAATATTCATTTAGATGTAAAAGACACTACAGGCGCTGAAGTACCAAATGGCACTTGCATTTCAGGGGACAAAGTGTCTAGCATGCCTGTCACAAAACGTGTTCTAGGGGCTACCTTGCCTCTGTAGGTAAATGGACACCAGGGCCGGTATTTTGTAGCGATGCCTTTTCCGATTCTATGCTTTTTCAGGCTTTTCGCGCTTGGCCACTGGTCAGAGCGACGGTCTGCCCACGTTATCAACGCGATCAGGCGGCCGTGTGTGGTGGATGATAAGAATAGCATAGAATAAGGCATAAGGCATCGCTACAAAATAGCGGCCCAGATGCTCTGTGTACAATGTAATCGATTTACTTGTCTGGAGTGCTTGAAAGATGTGCTACGGGCTGTACTGGCACCGTCGGAAGATAATGCATGGTTCTAGAAAGCCTGCAGCTGAGCATCTGCTACCGTACTGAAGGAAGTGTCCTAATTTATTTTGTTGATGTGGTTGAAATTTAGGAGCTGCAAGAATAGTTGTGACTGTGGCAATGCTGCCGAACTAAAGCACAAATTACACACCTCGACTCACACAGTGTACTCTGAAAGTTTTGCTACGTGGTATCTGTTTGCTGCCTGACCTTATGGCACCTTTACGAGTAGTCGCAGGTGTTTGCAGCTGCTGAGGCTTTATCAACTGGCAAGGTGAAAAAAGAATGCTGTGCCACCAGTGTGGCTGCACACTCTGAGATGCAAGCTATCTTGAACCAGGTGCTCGGTAGACGGTACCTGTGCAGCGAAAACATTGTTTGAGCTCTATAGGCAACTGCGTTCACAACTGCACACAAGTGTGCTGTCATAGCAGAAAGTTGAGAACAAGCAGCATTCTTACCGGTGTTTCTTCGAAACATTAGTGCAAGTCATTCTTTCACCAAGGCTGGTAATCATGCATAGGTAATGAGAACAGGGCATTTGTGACACACAAGGGTTCATGTGTCTAAAGTTTAGTTAGATCAATAATCTATGAGATGGAATTATAAAAAGTATACCCTTTGTTCCTCAGTGGTCTCCTGGAGAGACATGATCCGGCAGTTTAGTTTTGATTTTTTATGTCTAGATTTGGTGTGCATATTGCAACTATAACTAACAGTCAGTGCTCTGTCCTGCCCAGTTTTTGTGCCGTCTTTGTGATTTTTGCAATATCTTGCTGTTCAGCTGAGCGAAGTATATGTCTTTACTATAAGTAGTTTTAATGTTCAACTTTCGTGCAGTGCTCACTAGTTATTACTAGCCATGTTTTGTTCACATATGTTCTTGAATTGTAGCGCGAAGTGACACGGGCACAGACTAGAAGCAGACAGGACGCGCGTTAACTCAGCTAAATTTTTATTGAAACAAAGAAATTATATATATATATATATATATATATATATATATATATATATATATATATATATATATATATATATATATATATATTTCTGTGGCGAAAAAGCTGGCCACATACTCTTGCATCATATTCGCCGCTATCTGTAGTTTAAGTTCGATGGCTGCGTCCATCCCACTGTTAAACCAGATGTTATCATCCGCGTACATGCTCAATTTTATCGATTTAATCTTTCCTAGTTCTGCCTGGAGACTCGTAATCGCTATGTTAAATATAGCACTGTTTGGATCGGACCGCTGGTACGATCTGTTGGGAACTCGGCGCTGACGCCCGGGGTTGTACCTGGGTCGCAAGCCCCAAGGGTAGCGTTGGCCTGGCGGCCTGGGGTACAATTGGAAGCATCCGAAGGTCCCGGCAAAGCAAGAGTCGACTGGTAACAACGAAACAACTTGTTTATTTTAACATCGCAAAGAGTTGGCGGTCAGGTTTGACCGAAGTAGAGAGACGGGAGAGCACTTCACTCAACAGAAGAAATCGGAGCCCTTCTTTTGGCGTCCGGGGGCAGCTGTTTTTATACTCTCGCAGTTGAGGGCAAGAAGGAACCCCTCAAAAGACGAGCACGTGAATGTACAATGGGCTAATGGTGACGCACACTGTCGTAGCGATGCCGTAGCACCATGTCGAGCACGATCTCGTAGCACCCTGTCGTGGCGCTGCCGGTCGGACACAATGACTGTAATGAGAGGATGGTCCCTGCTTTGGCATCGCCTGTTTCGGGCACAATGACTGGAACGAGATCCCTGCTTTGGCATCGCCTGTTTCGGGCCCAATGACTGGAATGAGATCCCTGCTTTGGCATCGCCTGTTTCGGGCACAATGACTGGAATGCGAGAATGATCCCTAGGCGGTCGCATCGCCGCAGTCGCGCCTGGAAACACCTGGCGATGAGTGTTGCGGCGACGACGATCGGGCCAAAATGTCTGCCGCCCCGCCGCAGTCGCGCCGGCAAAACCACGTGTCGCAGGCGAAACGCAACAGACCGCCCCGCCGGGGGAAGGAGATCCCGATGGACAGGGGACTGCATCCGCTGTCCGGAGGGATGTCGCTCGATGATGCTCATAACCGAAGTCGGGCGTCCCTCGACGTTTCTTGAGCGCAGCGCACAGAGAAGGCCTCGTTCTCTCGTTCAGGTTCGCACGGGACACTGCAAAGTGACTTCGGGAGAGTTCACATTTTTGTTCTCGTTCCCGGCAAGCGTTAGAACTACGCTGAAACTCAACCGCTCAGTCAGCAAGCACGGCACAACCCTCACTAAGCCCTGCCAGGCTCTTTCCCCTTTTTATACCACTGCCTAGTTCCTTACAGTAGTCTAGCATCACTCAGAACGCGTCCACAAATTGAAAAATTGCACTAGAAAGCATATCATCACTTTGAAACACTAAACAAAAGCAATATGTTAAAAAAAATCCTGCCTCAGGAAGAAAAACATCAGTAACAAACAATTTTGAGGCTGATTCCTACGTTAGGGGCTTCGACTTAAGCCATCGGCGTTACCGTTGAGACACCCCTTTTTGTAACGCACCTCAAAGGAATATTGTTGTAAAGCGAGGCTCCAGCGCAGGAGGCGGCCATTTTTGGGAGAGATGGTCTGCAGCCATTGGAGAGGGCAGTGATCCGTCTCAATGATAAACCTCGAGCCGGCTAGATAGCATGACAATTTCTGAACGGCCCACACGAGACATGCACACTCTTTCTCGGTGGCGCTATACGCCTGCTCACGACTGGTCAGCTTACGACTAGCATACAGGACGGGGTGTTCTACTTCTCCATTTTCCCGTTGGCACAGTACAACGCCCATGCCTCGCTCACTAGCATCGCACTGAACAATGAACCCTTTTGTATAGTCTGGCGATCGTAGCACAGGCTGGCTTGTTAGGGCACTCTTTAGGGCGCTAAAAGCTCTTTCCTTTGTCTCGTCCCAGACGACTGTTTGAGGCTCGGTCTTTCTTAGAGCATCCGTCAGGGGAGCCGCGATATCAGAGTACCTAGGGATGTACCTCTGATAGTAGCCGGCGACACCCAAGAACGACCGAATATCGGTCTTGGTGCGCGGTTGCGGAAAGTCTCGCACAGCGGCCACTTTTATTTCAGAGGGGCGGCGACGACCCTGACCAATCACGTGACCGAGGTAGACAACCTCGGCCTGTGCTAACTGGCACTTAGGAGCCTTAACTGTCAAGCCTGCTTCGCGCAGGCGGGTTAGCACTGCCCGCAAGTGTGTCATATGCTCAGACCAGGATGCGGAGAATATCGCTACGTCGTCTAGATACGGTAAAGCGAATTCTTGCTGTCCCCGCAACACTTTATCCATGAGACTTGAAAAACAGTATGGCGCGTTCTTCAAACCAAAACTCAACACTTTAGGACGGAATGTTCCCATTGGTGAAATGAACGCCGCATACCTACTAGCCTCTTCTGTAAGTGGAACCTGCCAATAACCCCTGACAAGATCTAGGGTGGAAATAAACTGAGCGCTACTAACTTTCTCAAGGCGCTCCTCGATGTTAGGGATCGGATAAATTTGATCCTTAGTGATGGAATTAAGCCTGCGGTAGTCGACGCAAGGACGAGGTTCCTTGCCCGGTACCTCAACTAAAATCAAAGGGGAGGTATAATCACTCTCACCTGCCTCAATAACACCGAGCTGTAGCATTTTCTTTACCTCAGCCTCCATAATATCGCTCTGGCGGGGTGACACCCGATACGCCTTGGATCGTACTGGCTCTGTGGAGGTAAGTTCTATATCATGAGTAAGTACAGAAGTCCTACCAGGCCTCTCAGAGAACAGACCTTGAAACTCTTGTAATAGCTGGTGTAGTTCGGTTTTCTGCTCGGGCGACAGCGGTGCTTTACTGATAAGGTCACTAATGACTTGACCGGTGTCTTCCCTGTTCGTCACTGAGCCTAGTCCCGGAAGCTCGACTGGAAGCTCTTCAGGAACGTTTATCATCATGCACACCACTGCTTCCCGTTGTCTATAAGGTTTGAGCAGATTACAGTGGTAAACTTGCTGTGCTTTCCGCTTTCCTGGCAGACTTACCACGTAGTTAACGTCCGACAGTTTCTGAACAATTCGTGCTGGGCCCTCCCACTGCACGTCTAGTTTGTTGTTTAGCGATGTGCGCAATATCATGACCTCATCGCCAACCTCAAAACGACGGGCCCTGGCTGTCCGATCATAATAAACCTTGGCCCTCTGCTGGGCCTTTGTCATTGCTTCACCTGACAACTCCTGTGCCCTTCTTAAGCTTTCGAGGAGCTTAAGTACGTACTCCACCACGACTGGGTCGTCGCCCCTACCTTCCCATGATTCTCGAAGCATGCGAAGCGGAGATCGAAGCGAGCGACCGTACACCAGTTCAGCTGGCGAAAACCCCGTAGCCGCATGCGGCGCGGTCCTTAAAGCAAACATCACCCCAGGCAGACACAGCTCCCAGTCAGTTCGATGTTCAAAACACAATGCTCTCAACACGCGCTTCATGACGGAGTGGAGCTTCTCAACGGAATTCGACTGTGGGTGGTACACTGAGCTGTGTAACAGCTTTACCCCACACCTTTCGAGAAAAGTTGTCGTCAAAGCGCTAGTAAACACTGTGCCCTGATCTGATTGGATTTCCGCAGGGAAACCAACTCGCGCAAATATGGACAGTAGTGCATTAACTATCTCAACTGAGCTGAGTTCTTTAAGCGGCACTGCTTCAGGGAACTTTGTCGCTGGGCAGATCACAGTCAAAATGTGTGTGTACCCCGTGGCTGTTACCGGCAGAGGTCCCACTGTATCAATAACGAGCCGTCTAAAAGGCTCCGTAATGATAGGTACCAATTTCAACGGCGCCCTCGATTTGTCCCCTGGTTTGCCCACCCGCTGACAAGTGTCACATGTCCTCACGAAATGGTCTGCGTCCCGAAAACACCCTGGCCAATAGTACTCTTGCAAGAGACGGTCCTTAGTTTTCTTAACTCCTAGGTGTCCGGACCACGAACCCCCGTGTGACAAGCGCAACAGATCCTGACGATAGCATTGAGGCACGACCAGCTGATCGAACTCCACTCCTCTGCGGTCTAGATACTTCCGGTACAGGACTCCACCCCTTTCCACAAAACGCGCAGTTTTCCTGGCGATACCTTCCTTGACATTGCAGCGAATGTTTTCCAGGCTGCCATCCTTTTTTTGCTCGGCTATCAAAGCCGACCGGCTGACTTTTAGCAACCTATCAAGTCCGTCTGACGTAGGCGCGATGAGCAAATCAGTAGATAGCTCTTCTAACTTTCCCGTGTCGGGCGTTTCCTCTCCAGTATCTGGCGCCTTTAACGTTACAGACTCAAGTTTATTCAGTTCGGGCGTGCTCGGAATATCAGCTTGCTGCGCCTCTGACCCTTTTTCGTTGTTTGATAACGTCGGCCCCGCAACTACCGCCTTTGCAGCGAGCTCCCGAACCTTCGATCTGGTTAAGGCCTGAACACTAGCTTCACCAAACAAAAGCCCCTTCTCGCGCAGGAGGTGATCGGACCTGTTTGAAAATAGGTACGGGTACTGGGGTGGCAGCATAGATGACACTGCCGCCTCCGTCTCAAGCGCTCCGAAAGGTCCTTCAATAAGCACCTTTGCTACCGGCAGACACACGCTATGAGCTTCCACGGCTTGCTTGATCCATGCGCACTCGCCCGTGAACATATGGGGTTCTACGTAAGATGGGTGAACTACATCCATCGTAGCTGCGGAATCGCGAAGCACTCGGCACTCTTTCCCGTTCACGAGGAGGTCTCGCATGTAAGGCTCGAGAAGCTTCATGTTCTCGTCAGTGCTGCCTATTGAAAAAAACACAACTTTTGGTGTTGTTTCCGGACACTGCGCCGAAAAGTGACCCGGCTTCTGGCACGTATAACACAAGCGCGCTCGCCTCATCTCGAACCGCTTTCTGCGTTTGGCTGCCGCCGTCTCTTTACGTTTGGTCGGACTGCTTTCACTCGCATCCTCACTACGCGTGTCCCCCTTTGCTCTCATGGGTGTGAACTTCGGCCTCTCAAACTTCGAGCCAAATTCACCCTTTTGACCGTCCTTAGCTCCGCGAGCTCGACGCGTCACAAACTCCTCGGCTAGCTCAGCGGCTCTAGCCACCGTACTCACGTCTGGCCTATCCAAGACCCAGTATCGCACGTTCTCCGGTAACCGACTATAAAACTGTTCTAGCCCGAAACACTGCAGAACTTTATCGTGGTCACCAAACGCTTTCTCTTCTTTGAGCCACTCCTGCATGTTCGACATAAGCCTATACGCAAACTCTGTATATGACTCACTTCTGCCTTTCTCATTTTCCCGAAACTTCCGACGGAACGCCTCCGCAGACAGCCGGTACTTTTTTAGGAGACTCGATTTCACTTTGTCGAAATCCTCTGCTTCCTCTCTATCCAAGCGAGCGACTACGTCGGCCGCCTCGCCGGGTAACAAAGTGAGCAAGCGCTGTGGCCACGTTTCCCGAGAGAACCCCTGCTTCTCGCACGTTCGCTCAAAGTTAACCAGGAACAAACCAATGTCCTCTCCAAGCTTAAACGGCCGCATCAGGTCAGTCATTTTGAACAATACGCGTTCTCCTGCACCGTGTGCCTGACTTCCATTACGAGCGCGTTCCATCTCTACCTCGAGACGCTTCATTTCCAAAGCGTGTTCGCGCTCTTCTTTTTTCTCTTGTTGCTCTCGCTCTTTCTGTTCTTTACGTTCACGCTCTTCTTTTTCTTTCTGTTCTTTAAGTTCCCGCTCCTGTCTTTTTGACCTCTCCTCAATAGTCTCAAGGCATTCCGACAGCTCGTCATCCTCAGCCTCTAACTCAAGAATAGCCTTTAGCAGTTCAGGTTTTCTTAGTTTGTCTGAGACATCCAGACCCAACTCTCTTGCAAGCTCCAACAATTTCGGTTTGCGCAACGACTTCAAATCCATGGCTGCTCTGAATGCTGCTTTCTCTACTGCTTACTATTGTCTTGCCGCAAACTAACCCGGCAGCAACGACAACCACAATTACCAGCTCTGTTTCTAACACTAACAAAAGCCTGGCAAAGCTCAGAAGAAGAAAGTCCCGCACTCACCAAACCTCGCAGGCAGGAATTCCGCGCAGTCGTTCCGCTGCAGGCAACCAGTCGTCACACAGGGCTCGTTGCACTGCTCCCGGATCGTCGTTGAGCTGCTCAGCATACCGTCAACTGCATCTCTTCGCTGCTGGCCTCCGTTGTCGCGATCTCACCGCTGGCAGACAGTTGTTTGAAGTCGGAGGCGATCTCACCGCTGCCAACCAGATGTTTGGATCGGACCGCTGGTACGATCTGTTGGGAACTCGGCGCTGACGCCCGGGGTTGTACCTGGGTCGCAAGCCCCAAGGGTAGCGTTGGCCTGGCGGCCTGGGGTACAATTGGAAGCATCCGAAGGTCCCGGCAAAGCAAGAGTCGACTGGTAACAACGAAACAACTTGTTTATTTTAACATCGCAAAGAGTTGGCGGTCAGGTTTGACCGAAGTAGAGAGACGGGAGAGCACTTCACTCAACAGAAGAAATCGGAGCCCTTCTTTTGGCGTCCGGGGGCAGCTGTTTTTATACTCTCGCAGTTGAGGGCAAGAAGGAACCCCTCAAAAGACGAGCACGTGAATGTACAATGGGCTAATGGTGACGCACACTGTCGTAGCGATGCCGTAGCACCATGTCGAGCACGATCTCGTAGCACCCTGTCGTGGCGCTGCCGGTCGGACACAATGACTGTAATGAGAGGATGGTCCCTGCTTTGGCATCGCCTGTTTCGGGCACAATGACTGGAACGAGATCCCTGCTTTGGCATCGCCTGTTTCGGGCCCAATGACTGGAATGAGATCCCTGCTTTGGCATCGCCTGTTTCGGGCACAATGACTGGAATGCGAGGATGATCCCTAGGCGGTCGCATCGCCGCAGTCGCGCCTGGAAACACCTGGCGATGAGTGTTGCGGCGACGACGATCGGGCCAAAATGTCTGCCGCCCCGCCGCAGTCGCGCCGGCAAAACCACGTGTCGCAGGCGAAACGCAACAGCACCGAACTTTGCGATGTCCCCTTGCTCCTAAACGCGATGGGAGGGAAGCTTAAATACAGAAATTTTATATTCGCCTCCCTCTATGACAAAGTCTATGTAAGCATATGCCCTATGTCCCACACCTACCTCTTCGATGCCTGCCAAGATAGCCTTGTGGATAACGTTGCCAAATGCCTTGGTGAAATCGAGACCTAGGATGGCGCTGGTGTTAGTTGAGTCGTATCGGACTAGGATGTCATGCTTATGTGTGATCATGACGTCTTGTGTACTGTGCTGTGGCCTGAATCCAACCGTTTCATAGGGCCAAAGATCGTTCTCCTCCATGTACCTGGTCAGTCTCGTTTGAACAACATGCTCCATCAATTTCCCTGCACACGAGCTGAGGCAGATTGGTCGCATGTTATTCAAGCCGGGTACTTTGCCTGGCTTTGGAATAAAGACCACGTCCGCCTGTTTCCACGTTCTTGGGAGTTCTCCCTTCTCCCACACCTGGTTTATCTATTTGGTTAGAGCGATGATAGACTCATTGTCTAGATTCCTGAGAGCTGTATTCGTTATGCAGTCCGGACCGGAGGCCGATCGCTTTCTGAGGTTAAGCTCTGCTCTAACGCTGTATTGCACTATATTGCACAATATTGCCCAATATTGCGCTATATTGCACCTTCGTCGTGATTTGCGCAAGAGAGATTTGCTCCGGTTCTCCTTCTTACGTTCGGTGATCCAAGTTCACGCGTTAACACACATTTTGAGGGTGATGAATAAAAATTACCTTGAACTTTTGCTCTACGATATCAAAGCACTCTGATGCTTGAAATCCCAGCGTATCGAAGATCTTCCTGGCTTCTTGTGAGCACACAGTATAAAGGGAAGCTCTTATGTTTAGCCAGGCAGTAGCATGTGAAAGACTGAAAGCGAAGCTGTAATACTCCAACTGAAAAGAAACTGTTGTGGTCATTCGAAGGTGTTCTTAAATTCCAACGGAAATGGCAGGCTCATGGCGGTTGAGAAAGTAAGTTTTCTCGCCCCTCAAACTTCGCCAGTCTTGTCAGCCATTGAAGCTCAGCAATGCCGGGACATTGCGACTCAAGCGCGCATCCAGCCGACGCACACAGCCAACATAGTTATACAGGAACATAGGGAAGAGGGTGTCCACGACACGTGACAAAACTGATGTCCACACGCAATGACCTAGATAGATGACGATATGCAAGGCCATATTTACACATATATTAAACTCTCACAGAAATGAATTTACACAAAAACACATTAAAACGAAACAAATACAAACGTTCTTGGCACTCATTATCTACCCTGTTCATACTACGTTCTTTCTTTAAATAAAAGAAAACAAAACACAAATGTAGCGCACATTGGTATGCTTGCTTCTGAAGAGACGTGATTTTTTTTCTTATTGTAAAGCTGTTCTTACCGATTGCAAGCCGCGCATTTACGTGTCCATCCCAGACCTGTTGGGCATTTCGTCTTTCGTTGTCGCCCTTTTTACTGCTTCACAATATTGGCCCTCAAAAAATTCATTGCAATACTAAAGGCTGAAATCAGTCACCGTTCTCTGAACGTGTGAGACTTGAGAAAACTTACTGTACACGTCACAGCTACCGTCCGCATTGCAAAGCACCATCAACGTTGTGTTCGCTTCGTGGCGTATTACTGCACTTTATATATGTGCGACGTACGGGAAATGTGACGTGATTTGGCGCCTCTAGTGACGAAAGCATATGAGATCCAACATACAATAATTCAATTACCCTGCTAACGACTGTTCATGTGACACCTTTACACTGAAAGATAGCAAATACCCGATAACAAAGAACTGTGCAAAATCACTATTTATTGCTAATGACTCGCCGATATCCCAGTAGACTTTCTTTTCTTCTTTTAATCTTTCCGTCCCCTTTTCCCTTTCTCCAGTGTAGGGTTGCCAACCGGGCTCAGTCCTGGTTAACCTCCCTGCCTTTCTTTTATCATTTGCTCTCTCTCTCTCTCTCTCTCTGAGCTATTTGCTGGTATATTGGCACTCTATTGTACTCGACGGCAGCGCGTACAAGTACCGCTATCGTGGATAGGTTATTGATATTTACTACTGCCTCAAATTTCCCAGTTCCTAAATGTCATTATTGAATCACCTCTTAAGCGACCTTTCATTTCATGTCCATGAAGCTGTGATTTCTGAATAGTCGAGGAAATTGAAGTTTCCATGATCACTAGTGATCACCACCGTTTCGACCAGATCTGATATCTCAACCAGAGGAAAGTATTTGAGGAAACACTTTCATAGCCATGACAAAATGACAATGATGGCTAGCGCTCTCATACCAAACAAAGCGATCGAGATCGTGCTAAGGGACTCATTCTTAGCATCTCCTAGCTCTTAATCTTGAATCGCCATTTGTATTTTAATTTGATACCAATGACACTGTGGTGTTTACTAAGAACATTAAACTGAGCTTATCACTAGTGATCACTAAGCGCTCATTATTATCAGGTAGCAATATTAGCCGAAAGAATGCTTATTCAAAAAGATTTTGAGAGAAATCAATAACTATGTGCACGATTGATAACTACCGCTGTCATACCAAACGAAATGATCCATGTTAACCAGTGACTAATTACTAGCATCTCAAACTTAAATTGCTTATCGACTCACTTTTAGTTTGATACCCATGATATTATGCTGAATGAAAGCACGAAATCATCGAACTGAGCTTGTAACTAGTGATGTCGAATCACCCGGCATCATCAGTTACCAATGGCGGCAATAAAAGTTAGTTTGTTGTCTGAATAATGTTTAATTTTATATCGATAGCACTTTCCTCCATGAAAGTAGAACATCGCAGTTAGCGCATCACTAGTGATCACTATGAACTCCGCGTTATCAGTTAGCAGAGGTAACACAAAAGTTTACAGCTTGATTCACACCATTGAAGGCATTGACGAATGAAAGCTGCTGCTGTGAAAGGAAAATAGGTCAGTAGACGTCACTAGTGACTTGAGCATACGAGTTCACAGTACGCATACTTGAGTCACTCGCTTTATCGCATTTCATTTGATACGCATGACATTAAGTTGTGAAAAAAAGCGAGAACACTGAACTGCGCAGTGTATTTTCACAGACTCCAACCGATCGGTTAGGGGCAATATGCAATTAATTGTTATTTCATGAGCTATTGATGACGAGGTGTTTGATTAGCGGCTAGGGATATCGCAGTAAAGTAGTGAATCGTATTTGCTAGTGACCGAAGGCTACCAGTGCTAAGTGATTATCATTAATCACTATGTATTGTTCTGCTTGATAGCGATGACCAAATCGCACGTGTCCTCAAATCTCTTAACGACCTGACACTTCCTCTTAATTGCGAGAATTGAAATTTGCTGTGTCGCTCTCATGACAAAAAACAGGAAGACGAAGAAAGAGGAAAACCTCCAAATATTGTCGTTAGTGAGGTGGCAGGAAAGCTACTGGTCTCTCTTCTCGCCCGCTTATTTTCGAGGCATTAACCCCAATATTTTCACAAAATTTCACTTCCCTTGAAATTCACAAGTTGTTCAATTGCTTTATGTTTGGATTAAATTCACTGGCGTTTGGATTATTACGGCTGGCGTGCTGGACTAAATTCAATGGTACTTAGATTAATTTCGGTGGCGTCGGATTACAATTGCTGGCAGTTGGATTAATTTGAATGGCGCTTGGAAAAGCACGCTTGTCGATTGTGAAGTCAAAGAACTGATTTATATTAAGTAATACAGTTGGATGAACACTGTATCTGTTGCAGGTGGTCTTGTTCTATTTTTGTTCTTGAGATGGCAAACTATTGTCTGAATGAACAAGTGCATGTTACGAGAAAAACAGAAAAATTGATGGTTTCTCACTACCACACTAACTATGATATACAAATTCTTAACAGTATCCTTCCGCGTGAATTGAACAAACTTTATGAAAGAGGCACTGGGACATCAGAAATAAAACTAAGCGAGTTGACCAGTGCTATTTATTTGGGCGTAGGTTAAATCGATCATTTTGTTCATGCTCATCTAGGGATGCTTACATTCTAAAAAATTTAACACCCTTAAGGGTGTAAATGACTTGCCCATGGGTGACACCCTTTGTGGGTGTATTGCTACCCCCAAGCAGAGGGGTGTAAATTAACACCCACCAAAGGAAAGGTGTTAATATGACGTCACCTTGCATATGGGTGTAAAACAACACCCTTCCTATATGCGTGTAACACAGGCACCAACCTTTCGATATGGGTGTAGCGTGGACAACACCCTTCCAAAAGGGTGTTATCCCTGCAAGTATTTTAGCGTCCACTACATCCATGTAGTTATTGGACAGACTAGCTGTTGTGAATGCTTCCTAGCCTTAGCTATGATACTACCTTGTTCAGTATCAGCCAGAATTTGTGAGGCGTCGTCATAGTCATATCGCGCTTCTGGTCTGTCATGTGGTAGCATATATAACGTGTGACCTTTTCTGGAAAAAAATTTTAGTTTCACGATCGCAGCAATGCACACACCCTATGCTTTTCGTCATCTTCCTCTGCAGTGATAGTACACTGCCGGCAAGATGCAGAGCGCAATAACACACGCTGCACTAAGGACACAAGATCTCCCGCACCTTGGTGCACCAATACTTATCACTCCATGGAAACAGCACACAACCAAAACAGGTTACATGCATTTCTGAAATAATTAAAAACCTCCACTTTTCTTGGTCAAAAATTTTCGCAGCAACACCAGCTTGACCAGGAGGGAAGCCACCACAGCTCGTCGTTGTAGCTCATATTGAATGTAGTAGAGCCCAAGCAATGCATGGACTGGCGACGGTAACCAGTGCAGTACTACAGAAGCATACGTTTGCCTGTCAAGCAGTTTTTTGCCGTTTTAAGCACATATTTGATACCACTATTCAGCAAAGTTGTCATTTATCTTCACGGGATGCTTTTCCTAGTACCTTCACATATATAATGACCTACAGGTAGCACTGAAAGCCAAAGAACAAAGTGCAACAAAGAGCTTCCAATTAGAATAATGTTTCAGCATTTACAAACAAAACTGCATGTGTAGCTGCGTGTGCTGTTTAATATATAAGCATGCACTATTTCATGAAATTTATGTATGCTTCATTTACTGTCAGTGACCTGCTTATACCCAATAATATAATTTATTTTTCACATCAATATCCCACAGGCATAGTAAGTTAAGCTACCAGAATAACAATCACCTAGTCTAAGGTTACCTAATTGAACAAAATCATCGTAAAATTTGTGACAAAATATCAGAAGGAACGTATTTATTATTTCATTAAAGAGAAATCGTTACATAATAATGTTTGCACATTTTAAAAGTAAAAGGGAAGATAAGGAGTAAAACCACATCAATACAAAGACATAAGCACTGAATAATGGCACATGCTTGTTCAATAAAATTTTAAGCAGAAAAGTTTTTTTAAATAAGCTCACTACGAACTATCACACGTTTTCATTCGAAAAGCATTGCATCTTATCATAAAGCACGGAAATAACCGGCCACATAAGAAAGAACAAGTCTGAGTGTGTCTATGTGAACATAAGGATAGAAAGTTGGGCTAGTTGGTAGGGTAACATGATCTTGGATTGTAGCGCAAAGTGACATGGTCACAGACTAGAAGCAGACAGGACGAGCGCTAACTCTCAACTAAATTTTTATTGAAACAAACATTATATATATATATATATATATATATATATATATATATATATATATATATATATATATACATATATATATATATATATATATATATATATATATAGTCGATTGCAAGAAACCGCAGCATAAGAACATGACAAGGTATGAAGACATCAGTAAACATATCAGGAAGTAGGCAAGTAAAGAAATGGAACAACGAAAAGACACTACTTAAGATTAACACACGTGTTGTGAAGATTTGTTTCATATTGTGTGGATATGACTAGCTTACTCAGCTCTTAAGTCTGCCATTACTAAGTCATGTCCACACAATATCAAACAAAGTTTTCCACAACAAATACATAGGCTCGAGAAGGCTAGTTATTCTGTGCATTTATTATCACTAACCTGTGAAATGCTTTTAAAATGGGTAAAAATCCCCGCTAAGAAACAAGAAAAACAAACAGAAAAAGAAGTTAGCTGTGGTGTCCTATGTACATAGATAATCCCATGGTTTACGGAATGTAGCCAATATATATTAAGTCCATACAGTTTTCTCGGCCCCCCACAAGTTGTCTATCATGTGCCCTATGATAAATACGAAACCTGAACAGGGTGGCAAAAAAGAAAAGCTGATTGCGGCGTTAGACATGTGTCCCCTTTTGTGCCTTGTAACACTGGTATAGTTTATCAGATTCTTCTCAAGTGCGGGAAGACTTACAATGGACAGAGCGGCAGGTGTATTAATTTAAGACTAAAAGAACACAAACATTCACTTAACAGCCCTAATGCTTCACATTTAGCGTCACATTGTTTCAACTGCGGTTGTAAACCTTTGTTTCAAGACACAAAAATTCTTTCAAGACACAAATGCCAAACCACACGGAAAATAATCGAGGCATTTCACATTAAAAGATTAGTCTGTGAGCCACGCATCTTTGTCTCTGTTAGAATGCGAATTTCAGTATCTTCACAACACGTATGTTAATTTGAAGTAGTGTCTTTTTGTTATTTCCTTTCTTGACTTCCCTACTTCCTGACATGTTTAACTGATGTCTTCACATCTTGTCATGTTCTTATGCTGCGGTTATTTTGCACTCACCTATATATATATATATATATATATATATATATATATATATATATATATATATATATATATATATATATATATATATAGTGTGCTCCACGTGCACAAGGGACGCCTGTACAACCGAGGAGGTTGCGGTAGCGCTTGCTTGTGCGGGTACAAAAGCGGGAGTCATATTATGCGACAGAAAATTAGCTGTCCGAAATTTTAGCAAAGGGGGAATCTTGGAAGAGGCCCTCCAAATTCTACTCAAGATCCCTTCTAGAAAGGACATAACTTTTATTTGATTTCCGGACCTTGAAGAAGTCCCAGGTAACGAAGCCGCTCACGAGCTAGCCCGAGCACTCTACCACCAGACAATTCTAGAGCAGCCAGTTCCAGTGATCGAAGATAACATCATCACGTACTGGGACATCATAGGTGATTACAAAGCCGAAAGAAGAATCTTTCTGCCTCCGCATCGGTCTCGCTCTCTCCGGAGGACGCTCACATTTGTCGGCGCCTCAAGGGAAACAATTGTACATCACCATATTGGATCTACTTAACTCAGACGAGCGACTATAACGACGTGCTCTGCAAAATTTGTTAGGAGAAAGGTACGTTAGACCATGTAATATGGGAGTGTGCTGCCTCCCCAGGGGTCAAGGGCAAGATTGAGAGTAGAGAAGCCTGGGAAGCCTTGCTTGAGAGCGAGGCCGAAGACGACTGGCGTCGAGCAATCCGCCTGGCCGTTAACGCCGTGAAGATTCACCATCCTCAACGCATGGGGACTGATTCGTCCTTCTTACCCTACACCCGCGTGTAGAGTAAGATGGGGGCACCCAGCTTGGTGGTATAATAAAGTTTTCAATCAGTTAATAGCGCAAGCGATTTCTTGCAGGGCACGAGCAGACGATCAATGAAGTTGCATTCGTCTGTTGGCTGCCATCGCGATCGTCTGGATATCGTAAATCAGACACTTCTACATAACGGGTAAAAAGAAGACGCTAAAAGCTTCCTATCTTGGAATTATGTCAGCTTTTTGTACAAAAGATAAATTCTTGAACTAGCATTGAAGAGGAAAGACTACCATAACAACTAAAATAGACGACATGCTGTTGCATCTGTCGGGCGCGACGCTTCCGTGCAGACGACAGCCAGATCACAAGCGTCGGTCAAAGTGTGACCGTTGTGAGTGGCGTACGTCAACTTTTATTATGCAAATTATATATTTTGAACATTGGTACCATGGAGGAAGACAACGTATGAGCAGCTGGACGGCCATTAAAGATGCCCGATGAAGAGAAGACCAACTGCGCTCGCGTTTCTGCCAGGAGTCATTTCCACATCATAGATGCGCACCGACGATATGGCGACTTGACGCACCTGGCCCAAACTCTGGGAATAAAATAAGACTGTGCACTCTATTGCCGCAAGAGGTCGAAAAACGGCCAATAAACATGGTTGCTCGTCAAAAAAATATAGCCGAGAATTTCACGCCATGCGTGAAATTGTAGAAAAGAATCCATCCATTACGCTTATGCAAATAAGGAAGTCCTTAACAGAGAAGTTTCCTGGTACTAAAATCAGAAAGTGGACCATTGATCGACTTCTCGGTGGCCATGGCTATACATCTAAGTAACTCAGAGGCCGGTTGACCGTAACCCTCCTGATGTCATTGAAGAGGGCCGCAAGTTTGCTCAATGGCTTCAAAAATGAGTGGACCGCAGTCATGCGGTACAACAGTGACCTGGTGCCCAGCTACTCGTCTTGTAACCAGCACAAAGGCCGCAACTCTAAATGTTTTGGCTTTGATGTCTGCAAATGGCATTCTGCACTCAACGAATTTCTCGACGATGTGTCCAAGAAGGCTCATAATCAGGAACCTGGCGCTGAGGCAGTGCTGAGGAGATTGTCCTCGCCACCAATGAACACTCAGTGAAGCGGCTGCCGCTGTACAGCCCATTCTTCAATCCAGTCGAAGAAGTGTTTTCGAAGTTCAAGGATGGTTTCAAGGCTCTGCTAGTCTTGAGATCAGGCTAGAACGCCACCGGGCATCTCCAAGAAACAGCATCGCTGGGTATTGTTGATTGAGGTCGCGAGAGAATCAGTGCAGCATATCCTGCGAGTAGAGCGCGCTGCTTACGACAGGCACAAATACACTTTTGTGCAAGCTGCCCTAGAGTGCCACGATATGTGAAAACGCCTCAGTGCGCCACTCAAAGGAAAGTAGTCTTCCAGCAGAGTGTTTGTGTTGTGTTTTGTGTTGAAGTTTGTTTCTCCCAGATCTACTCATAGTTTTTACGGTAATAATTTGCTTGAGCGTGTTTCAAAAGCGTCGCTGTTGCAGCGCGGGTCGCGTATTTGGAAAATCCAGAAGGGACAACGCATGGCAACCGCAGCGCCACGCTATTGGCTGCTGCCTGCGGGGACGTGCCGTGGCGTCATGCCTAACAACGTACTCTCATCACCAGCGGTTTCGCGTAGCTTGTTGTGGGTCGTGGCCAACGCCGTGGCCAACGTTTTGTCGTGGCTGGCACGCAGACGCGGCTACGTGAAACTGGCGTAACTGTGTGCTGGCGCGGTCGCGAGCCGAGGGTGACGCGACTTTCCGTCCCATCCATCGAAGCGCCCTCTCCACCCTGCCGATTGATAGGAATCGGGACCTACGCCGGTGCGACAGTTTACGCTGCGAGGATCGCTGGGCGAAACCCATGCCGACAAGATCGAAACCTGTGAGATGGAGTCGTATTCCACCACTACTACTAATGAATAAAGGGAAAATTCAGACATCCACCCGTATGTAGCAATTGCTACAAAGGCGTTTCCGCAGAACTACTACGTCAAACACTACTACTAATGATACGCAGCGCGATGCCCTCAAGTGGAAACAAAACGCCCTTGCGATTACTGTGCTGCTCACGTCCTGTTAATGCAATTCGGCATGCATCGACACGGCGTGAATAGTTTTTTAAAGTACGTGCGCTGGCACAAAACGTTACAAACAGTCCCGAAAGAGCCTATATTGTGTTGGAAGTTAAAGTTCACTCTAGATATCAATAAATGTTGCAGGTATGTGCCAATTTCTTCACCTAATTGCAGAGAACTCTCTCTGGCCATTATTGCATTTTTATGGCTTCCTCCATGTCCCAATATGCTGAATATTTCAAGTACATTGAAGTTGTTGCAGATGCGAAATGCCACTTTTATAATATATTTGGTTCGCCTGTTAAATATAGTTTAAAAAGTTCTGTTCAAAAAGAAATTCCCATCTTTTTACAACTGGGATAAATAATGTTAGAGGTGGAAAGCTGTTATAATGGCATTGTGCAAGCTTTTCCCCGAACTATAACAGACTGGAATAACTCGTTGTTGCCTGTTTCAATTGTTTGACTCATTGTATTACTGTTGTGTCTTACCACCTTACTTGATTGAATAATGCATTGTAATATTGTTGTGTTTAACCACCCTGCTTGGACCTGTTTTAGGTCTGCAGTATGAAATAAATAAATAAAAAAAATAATACTTTAATTTAAGAGCACTGCTTTAAGTGAATTTCTAAAGCACAGCAATTTTGCTTGCCTTTTTCTGTTTTATAAACTAAGATGTACATCTTTGAAAGGCAGCCTGACCCTCTTTAAATTCGAAATATTGGACACAGACTGGGAACACTGCTTTCCAATACAGTTGCAGAAACTGCCTTATCAGAACACCCTAGTACACAATGCAGATTCATAAGGAAGTGACAAGACAGTTTGACAATTTTAATCATTGAAAGACTTAGCTAAATCTTTTTTGGGTTGTTTTTTCTTGCTTTCACACGCTGCACATTGCCTTTTAAGGCATGTTTTCAGTGTTTCTTTTTTTATGGGGAGGGCATGTTAACATCTTTTACACCATGTCAATTATGTGGTGCCATAATGTGTTCTTGGATGGAGTCTTGCCCTTTCATTCAGTACAATATAATGTCGTTTATTGTGTCATAGGCCGTTTTACATTTGAGTATAAGTGTAGCATTTTGCTAAGTTTTGCCTCTGTCACCCAAGCTTGCAAGTTCGCTACCCACTGCTGGTGACGTGTGACACATGTGACTTTTGTTCAATAAAAGGAAGTCTGTCACTTATCCTGTGCACAGGTTGTCTTTTTGGATTACAATTTGTTGCCTATATTAGTTCTTTTGTTGCATCTCAGATTAGGAATGGCTATCATAGTTGACATCATTTAACCATATTGCACACAATGTGGATATGTACTTGCAATATATGGCCACCATAAATATAAATAGAAGTTAATAATTCAAGAATAGTGCCTTTGCATGGTGGGACAGCCATGAATTGTAGCTACAAGGTACCAGCGCTGCAAGTAGCACTGTTTGTGCAGAATATAGTTCAACTCAAATACTTTCAAACATCATTGTTTTTCTCTGCATTTGTATAGCTCCAGTTCCTGTGAACAACACACATATGGTGGAAGAGTGGCTTGCACCTGCAGTTGGGCCCAATGAATAGCCAAATTTCTGCACGTTTTCATGTTATTAGCATATTAGTAGAGGCGGTCGTTCTTATAGTAGCCTGTTTGCCCAGTGTAGAAGCCACTGCGGGTGTCAGGATGTTGTACACATCTTCGGCTTTGCAGGGGACACAGCATCTGGCACATAGTTTGTCACAGGCCATGTCTTTGGGGCAAGTTGGGTTTACTCACTTGCAAAGGGAGAACCAAGCTTGTTGGATAAGAATTAAACCGCCTGTACACTCAGTGGCCTTCTTCATTTTGTGACATATATGGTTATAGCTGCCCTTGCTTTATGCATTTCTTGTCGGCAGCAGTCCTGCTTTTGAAACACTTGGGATAGCTTTTAGCAAGCTGGACAGGAATAGCACTGAAAAACCAGCAGATGTTAATTGTCACACTTGTCATGCGAAGCTTCATACAGTATGATGAGGGCGGAAATTAATGAGGGTGTTCCTCAAGGCCTTGTAGCACGTCATGAGTTTGGAGCAACGTGATGTATAGCACTTTTCTGTTCGCATACTATGGGTTCAGCAGGTGTGGCCATGGTTTAAGTGCAGTGCAAGGTCAAGAAAACATATCTATGAGCAACACCCTGGTAAAGGAGACGCTGGGAAAACTAATGGGAAGCCTGTTGAACATCTAGTTGACCAAGTTGCTGGCTTCATCAGGCAAAGTGTGATAAAGAGAAGAAAGTCATCAACACATCAGAATGTTTTTGCATATAGACACTGCTAAGAGAGAGAGAGAAAAACATTTATTGAATTATAAAATGGAATTCTCGCGGATCGAGGTCTTCTCTTCTGCACGCTGCCTTCTCGTCGAAGGGAAGCCTCTTCAGCACGGGTGGTCCCTCAGTCCAGGGCTCCACTGAGTTTGGCCGCGTCCCTAGCGTGCTCCACCATCATTCTTTGGACGGCGAGTTCGCAGCTGACGAGCCGGCTCTCCCAATGCTCCGCACTCGGGGGTTTATGATCGCGGAATGCGTCGTTTCGTTCGCACTCCCAAGTTATGTGATAGAGTGTGGGTGTAGCCCCGCACCAGGGGCAGGTGTCCCTATACTGCGTTGGGAACATCTTGTTGAATATGAAAAGGTTGGGGAAGGTGTTTGTCTGGAGCCTACGCCAGCCCGTTGCTTCCTCCTTCGTCAGCGCTTTATGGGGCGGTGGGTACTTGAATCTAGTCCCCCTGTAGTGTTGCAGTAATTCCGAATAACTGTCACTGAGGATCCCGGCGTAACTAGCGCGGTACTCCTGCTGCTGCCCAGCCCGGAATCTATTAGCTCGAGCTAGACCGTCCGCCGCCTCGTTACCCCTTATGCCCTCGTGTCCAGGTATCCAGATCAGATTGTGTTTGATTTTCGCCTCCTCCGAGGGGTTACCCCCTCTGAGGATCCTAAGGGCAGTTTTGCATATTCTGCCCCTCATGTAGTTGCGACAAGTCTCTTTCGAGTCTGTGAGAATATTTAGCGATTTATTCTCCCTATATCCTTGCATCGCCGCCAGCGCCATGCTAAGGTTCTCAGGCACGCCAACAAGTCTTAGTGCGCAGGCTATGCAAGACCAACTACATATGCCTTCTGTTTGGACAAAGAACTGTTCATTGTAACTGGATGAAGATGGAGTGGACAGAAATAAACGGCAGCTCTATTAATCTGGTTTCACTGGCATTAACACTGATATGTAAGTGCGCATTGCCATACTCCGCAATGCCTTCTTGGGTGACATCAAGGACCAGCTTGAGGCAAAGGATAATAGACATCTTTACAAGCTAAAAATGCATGCATGGAGAGCATTTTGTGTCCAAAAAGTAGGCACTTCCACAGGGGCACTGGAAAAGGAACATATTATTGACAGTGGGCAAAGACAAGCTTCTCTGCTACTATACACCCAGCATTGTTGCCATGTAACGACATCTGAAACAATCCCTCTCAAAGAGGAAATCATCTTTGTGTATCCACAAAGAGGGCAGCAGGCAAAGCCCCTTCAGCAATGATGCCAGCTTCAAAAGGCCCACTTGCACATCCTGAATGCTTTCTTCTTAGACTTTGCTGGGTGCAAGCATTCTACTGTCCAAAAGTTGTCATTGAGAGCACTGTTCGCTTGGTTGCAATACAGTTCTGAAGTGATTGCAACAAATTTCCCTTCCTAGTTGGTCTGGAGGCTCACGGTGCTCATGAAGCAACACCATGAGATAAGCAAGGTGACAGGATGCCTCCAAGCCCTTGTTTATTTATCACACTGTTTTGTTAGTAACAACCATGAGATCTGAGACCAACAAGCTCACGTTCGGCAATCTAATGGTTACTGTGGAGGATCCATAATAAAAAGCACCAAACAGAAAACTCAACAGAAAGGATAAGGCAACATTTAACACTTAGTATTGCTGCAGCCCACCACCTTTTATTTTGTCTGGTCATGCTACATTTTTTTCTATATTAGGCATGAACTTATCCTGTGCGCAGCTTACTGCAGAGAGCATAGGTGATGTTCCCAATCGGTGTCCGATTTTTATATACACTATGTGCTGGCTCAAAGAGGCTCGAAACACTGCAATGGAAGCTTCTAGTAGAAAAGGTACCTGGAAACAAAAAACTGTGCTACAACCACCTTGGCAACATCTTGTCCCCTTAATAAAAATTGTGCTTCCATATCAACTTCAGCCCTCCAGTTTAGAGTAAGTACCAGTGCACTTATGAACAACGAATCAATTCTCAAAGAGCACGTGCAGTCCAGCCAGAAGCATAGGCATGAATCCGCATTGTGCTCCTGCATTGAAGGTGAATAATGCATTACAACATGGCGAATGTGCCTTAGTAAGCTTCCCGGCAATATGAATTTGTAATGTACAAAGAATTGTCAATAAAGCTTACCAAGAGCACAGATGCACTTGCAAATTATATCACATTTGAAAATAATGAGTAAACCTATGTGCCCTTTCCACTCTTAGTATGCTTTACTGCACAATGCTACACCCCTGTATTGCAGTGTAGCAAGCTACGAAAGAAACGTTGCATAATTGAGCTTTTTAAGATTACCTTTTTTCGCAATACACCTATGTACTGCGGTGAAGCATACTAAAAGTGGAAAGGGGCCACTGTCACTGAACATAAAAAGAGTTCTTTAATTATACACTCGCGCAACCGCCGCCTCTCAGGTCGCCTGAGTGGACATACTATGCTGGGTGATAGCGGTCCCCTCCCACTTTTAGTATCCTTCAGCGCGTAACTAAAATGTACTGCGGCGAAGAAGCAGTACATTTGTATTGGGTGAATAAACAAATGGTTTTTACAACAGTACAGAAATAAACGCGCACCATGCATCAGTCTACCACATGGAAGAGGGTCGCAACAAAAGGTAGCTGATTCACACAGGCTGTGTAGCCCGCTTATCAGTCGTAAAGGCTATTATAGGAAATTCAAAATTTCAGACACACAGAAATATGTTTATATGTTTACGTTCGCACTCCCTGCGTAATAAGACTGCCAGAACTTCCACAGTAGGAAGTAATTTACAACACACAAATGCGAACAACACAGACAGATGCCTTGTTTTCAACTCGGTCGTCATGCAAATGACATATAGCACGGAAAAACGTGAACATGCTGTGTGTTAGCATCGTAAACTTCATACTAGGCAAGGCGCACACCACAATCCCGCGAAAGCCGCTAATGAGACCAAAACGGGAGCACATATCTGTGAACGTGCAAATGGAGACCCCTAAGCCATTCTGTTCTTCCACCACCCCCCGCTGCACGGCTGCACCACTCGTATCAAGCACAGCACACCTAACACACATTCAGCGCTGAACAGTGCATGGGCGGTCGACGCAGTTGCATTTACGTGACTTGTAGCGAGCAGCACATCCCTCGATGTCCGTTAAGCAAAGTCGGACACGGCGACGCCACATCCCGGTTCGTAGAACTTCGCTGCCGAGGCGCTAGGCCAGTTCGACATTTCAATTGTCAAGGAAGCACGGGTCACACAACGCAGATTCTGTACTGCCAGAGCTCACCGAGGCGAAAGTCGCACTGCCGCACCACCACTACTCGCGGCTTTCCGCCAAGTAACACAGAACCTAACACCAACACACAAGTAACGCAAGCACGATCACATAAGCAACGTTGAACAACGCACCGTCCGCGCGAGCCGGAGAACGATCACGCCGAGAACGAACACACCACGGCGCCGCTCGGCGCCACCATCATGCCTTCTCAAAAATCCCTAAACGATCCTGTCCCTAGGCACCTATGATCAGGTCACGTGAGGGATTTTTATACGGAGAGCACCGGGAACGAGAGTTATCGCTTGGCGCCGTTGCTAGGGGTGACATCACGGCGTCCCGCAGGCGCGTAAGCCAATAGCGTGGTGCTGCGGTTGCCATGCGTTGTACTTTCTGGATATTCCAAATACGCGCGCGGGTCATCAATCCGCCTTTTGAATTAGGGTGCCTCGATGTCCTCGCCCGCCGCTCCGTTCGGAGCGGCGGGCGAGGAGTACATCGAGGCACCCTATTTTGAATGTCTGTGTGGCGCCCTCACGCGGATACTGCGAGAAACGAAATGTACTGCATCGGCTGACCGCTGTTGCTACGTGGTACGGTGTAGCCTGGTGTTGCGACCCTCGAATTTACTCGAGTCTGGGCTCTACAATCGGCAGTTCCTTCGTTTGTGTTGGATAATTGAACCTGGGAGTACGTACATACCGGGCGGCTTTTCCGTTGCGAACGTGTGGACAAAACGACCAAACCAGATCAGGATGCCCAACGAAAAGCAGCTAAGTGCTTTCATGGAGGTATGTGGATCGAGGTTCGCAAGACAAACTGCGAAAGGAAAGAAATTCACCGAATACGGTTATTTGCTTATCATCATGTTCGATGACTTCTGTTCCACATCGCCGTATAACCTCTTCGCAGTATACGTCTACCGTCAATAAAAGGCGGCTACTACATCGCGCATGTGGCCTTGGAGAAGAGAACAGACGACATACTGGCAGGCCACTGCCTCTTCCCAGCCGGGTGAGTATAAGTTTTGTTTATCATGGAATACAGTATGTTCATAAGTACTGACTCTCTGGTTTCTCCGTTCCGTGTCGTCCTTAGGCCAAACTTTGGAGATTTACTCTGTTTCCAGTACAGGGACGCGCTGAACAATGCAGAGACTGGAACGGGATACTCGAAGCCTGTGACTGCAGGTGCTTTTCGCGGCGCTGGTGAACGCTGGTTGATAACTGAGGGGCCGATTGCAATCACAACGCACCAGAAATGGCCTTGCTTTCATCGTATGCCCCGATGCGTCGGCTTGGTGACCTCGGCACCCACCGGTAGCGCAATAAAGCGCCGGCAAGCAGTGTTTTCCGATGCCGCGTTTCAGTCGCTGTGCACTTAATACTTCGGCGTTTTCGATGCGCGTACCTCGAGGATACAGCCGTGTCAGCTATGTAGTGTTTGCCGGCCTGCACCTCACATACGATTCAATAACTTTCGGTCAGCCCGTGCCGAGGTAGAGCGGCATGCCATTCTTGTTAATCTCATTTGCATCGTCAGCGGCACTTACGAAAAATCGTGTACCTTCTTTAAAGCCAGCGTTCAATCGCTTTGTGTACTGCAGTATTTTACATAGGACTCGTAGTTTGTTCTTACTGCAGTCAAGTTTGGCAAGGTCTCATAGTCCTTGTGCGCAACACTACCGCGACGGCATGCATAGTGAAGCACAGTCAATCATAATGGGTAAAGTTGTGTCCAATATCACTATTGCAAAACATGTCCAGGCTGTCTGATGCACGTCTCCCAGCTGTTGCTCTACATTGAATGCCTTGCAGATCAGAACTAATAATATACATTGTTATCATGATTTTTGCAGCGTCACTCGAAGCTGCCAGCACGTTTTTGGTCTGCTGCTCACAGGGAGCAACCTGGCACCACATGGAGACGCAACATGCGCGGTTGTCCCCTGTGCATGGATTGTGCCCCCTCAAGGTAAGAAAAACGCTGTACGCTACCGGGTTACGTTCCTCTTGCCTGTCTTTGAAACGCGTGCATTTCTGACTAAATTAAGTAGAAGTCCTTGCTGTAGTCAGTTATGCGCTCTGGATCTCCCTGTCTGCAGATTTCCCATAGAGAAGTTCTTGCCTATTTTGTAGCAGAGACGACAGTACAGTCGAAATCTTAGTTGACTATACCTTCAGCAAGAATATTAACTCTTTCAGTCAAACAGTATATCTTGGTAATATAGCAGTTGCTGGAGATAGTTTTCACTTTTTCACTGTTTTTGCACTTTTAATCTCTCTTCATTGAAAAAGCAAGAACCAAGCGTGGCGCTTACGGAAATTCATTTTGAAAGAAACAGGAGCAAGAAGAAAGTTTATGATCCTACACCTGGGCTGTTGCCATCTGTTGGGACTGTTGCCAGCCCCCTGAGCCTCGATGACAGACCAGTCATTTCAGAGGGCACAATGGGCCAGGCAGAGAACGAGAACTGGCGTCAAGAACGCATTGTACGACTTACGACATCAGTGTTTAAGAAGTTGCCGTGGTGCAGAAAGCCTGATTGTGCCGTAAGGGACGTAATGTATCCTCGCCAAGTCAGCAACGAAGCCATGCGATATGACAGGATTCACGAGGAAGATGCTGCTAAATATATGAAGAAATAACGGCATGCAGGGACAGATACGTAACTACTGCGTATACTGGACGGCATGTTCATCTCCAGCATCCATTTATTGCTGCCTCTCCGGACAGGCTTTTCTTTGAACGGAGCGACACTAGTCTTTTGGAGGTGAAGTGCCCATTCTCTGTCAAAAGCACACTGGAAAGTGTTGTTTGAAAGTAACTGTTGACAATGTGGAACTGGAAAAAAAATCATGCATGTTATCAGATAGAAGGCATGATGGGTGTCACAGGTATGAAGTGGTGTAATTTCGTAATATGGACAAATGCCGTAAGTGTAGCAGCCTTAAAACATGTGTGGAGGACTACCTTTGACGAAGTACTGTGGTGTACGGAAATTCTGCCTGTTAAATTTCTATGAGCATTGCATAGTGCCAGAGCAGCTCACTCATAGAGTAAGCAGAGGGCTCCCTCTTTACAATAAATAAAAATATGTTGGGTAAAAAAAACACTGCATAATCCACCAACTTTCGCTAATGGACATTCCCTTAGACCTGTGCAAAATATTAATAATACTATAAAGTCAAAAATCTCTCGTTACATTTTCTCCACTACCTGCCACGACCAGAATGAGCATCTCTTTTCTCGAGCACTCCACATTACAGAATCAACGTCAGCAGTGTGCCTGGATTATAATCACCCTCAGCCTATAGCATCATTATCATCAGCCTATATTAAGTCCACTGGAGGACGAAGGCCTCTCCCTGCGATCTGGAATTACCCCTGTCCTGTGCCAACCGATTCCAACTTCCGCCTGCGAATTTCTTCATTTCATCATCCCACCTAGTCTTTTGCCGTCCTCGACTGCGTTTGCCTTCTCTTGGCACCCATTCTGCAACCCTAATGGTCCACCGATTATCTAACCTACGCATTGCATGACCTGCCCAGCTCCATTTATTTCTCTTAATGTCAATTTGAATATTTGTTATCCCCGTTTGTTCTCTGATCCACACAGCTATCTTCCTGTATCTTAACGTTACGCCTATCATTCTTCGTTCCATCGCTCTTTGCGCAGTCCTTGTTTTCGAGCATCTTTGTCAGTCTCCATGTTTCTGCCCCATATGTCTGCACTGGTAGAATGCGCTGATTGTACACATTTCTTTCTAGTGATAATGGTTAGCCTCCAGTCAGGATCTGATAGTGTCTGCCGTATGCGCTACAGCCCAGTTTTATTCCTCTGTAAACTTCCTTGTTATAATTAGGGTCCTCTGTGAGTAATTGACCTAGGTAAACATATTGGTTCGCAGACTGTAGAGGCTAAATGGCGATCCTGCACTCTTCTTCCCTTGACAGCCTATTGATCATTTTCTTTGTTTTCTGCATATTAATCTTCAACTCTTACACTCTCTTTGTTAAGGTCCTCAATTATTTGTTGTAACTTGTCCCCACTGCTAGTGAACAGGACAACGTCACCTCCAAACCGAAGGTTGCTGATCCTTACTCCTAAGCCGTCTCAATTTAATAGCTTAAGCACATCTTCCAAGCATGCAGTGAATAGCATTGGAGAGATTGCGTCTCCTTGTCTGACCCCTTTATTTGTAGGCATGTTTCTTCTTGTGGAGAATTCAGGTAGCTGTGAAATCCTTGTAGATATTTTCCAATATATCTACGTAAGCATCCTGTACTCCTTCATTACGCAATGCCTCTATGACTGCTGGTATCTCTTCTGAATCAAATGCCTTTTCGTAGTCAATCGAAGGCATGCAGTGAGGCTGATTGTACTCTGCAGATTTCTGGATTACCTGATTGATTACATGGATGTGATACATTGCAATCTATCCCTTCCTGAAGCCCACCTGTTTCTTTAGTTTGCTGAATTCAAGTGTTGCCCTTATTCTATTGGAAATTATCTTGGTAAATATTTATGCAGTACTGGAAGTAAGCTGATGGGCCTATAATTTTTCAATTCTATAGCGTCTCCCTTTTTGCGGATTAGTATAATGTTGGCATTCTTCCAGTTCTCTGGGACCCTTGAAGTCGTGAGAGAAGCATGATGTCTCTTCCATCCTTGAATAAATTGACTGGTAGTCCATCTTCTCCTGTCGATTTTCCCCATTTCATGTCTTGCAAGGCCTTTCTAACTTCATCGCTAGTTATAGGAGCTTTGTAACCTGCTCATTACTACTTCCAATGGAGGTATCCTGGCTGCTCTGGGTATTGTGCAGGTCTGTATAGAATTTTTCCGCTGCTATTATTGTATCTTCTAAATTGGTGATGATAGTACCCTGCTTATCTGTCAGCGCATACATCTTGGCTTGTCCTATGCCAAATTTTATTCTCACTGATTTCATGCTGCGTCCATTTTTTACTGCTTCCTCAGTCTTTATTACGTTAGAATTTCGAATATCCTTTATTTTCGCCTAGTTGATGAGTTTTGACAATTCCGCAAACTGTACCTGATCTCTTTAGTTTGACAGTTTCATTCTTTGTCTTTTCTTTATTAGGTCCTTCGTTGCTTGGGAGGACTTCCCTACTGGTTGCCTTGGTGCGTTACCTCGTATTTCAGTTGCTGCTTATGAAGCCAGCCTAGTTACGGTTTCATTCATATCCTCTGCGTTATCTTCATCTCGCTGTACTAAGCCTTCATATTTGTTTGCAAGTACCAGCCTGAATTGGTCTGCCTTTACCCTTACTGCGTCTAGGTTGGCATGCTTCTTCTTGACTAATTTTACTCTTTCTCTTTTGAAAGTGAGGTGAATCCTGGACCTCACTAACCTATGATCACTGCACTTTACCCTACGTAACACTTTTACATCCTGCACTATGGTGGAATTGGCAGAAAGTATGAAATCAATTTGATTCCTTCTTTCACCATTAGGGCTTTTCCAAGTCCACTTTTTGTTGCTGCGCTTTGTGAAGAAGGTGTTCATTATTCGGAGCTTCTTCCTTTCCGCGAATTCTGCAAATATCTCTGCTGTGGTGTTTGTAGAATCGACGCCGTAGTTTCCAATTCCTTGTTCACCAGCCTGCTTTTCCCCCACTTTTGCATTGAAGTCGCCCTTTACTACACAATACTTAGTTTACACTTTTCTCATGACTAATTCCATATCTTCATAAAACTGATCTACTCCTTCATAATCATGACTGGAGGTTGGAGCGTAGCCTTTTGCGACCTTTAACCTATACCTCTTATTAAGTTTTATCACGACTGCTGCTGCCCTCTCATTAATGCTGTAGAATTCATCAATGTTGCCCGCTATGTCCTTATGTATTAGGAATCCTACCCCGTCTTGCTTCCTATCTTGGAGTCCTCTATAGCAGAGGACGTGGCCTTTAGTCAGCACTGTATACGTCTCATCAGTTCTTCTAACCTCATTAAGGCGTGCCTGCAACGCCTTGTAAAAGCTAAGAGGTCAATGACAGTTACCCAGTGATGCTGCCAGCCAAAAGTGGCTGAAATTTTTAACTTCGTGGAAGGACAAGGCCTTCGATGGGTTTAAGTGAAGTGCAGTACATGCTGGTTTTCCTGCACCTAAAAGGATTGCTGAGTTCTGCATCTTTCTGCTGGAATTTTTAACTCATAAGAAGTGTGTTTACAGAAATTCAGTGCCCTGAAATGGGGGCAAGTGCGGAGTTTAGCAATGAGTGTACCAGCGTGTGGAATAGTGTTTAATCATGCCGACTGAGTTAAAGTGCGTGTCTTATAAAGCAATTGTCATTACAACTCCGGCGCGTCCTCAGCTTGAATAAGCTTGTTCGGTCTGGTCTCCTGAAAAATACCTCATCTATACGTTGGGAGACCATTGAATATAGAGCATGTCGTTTTATTTCAAATAACTACAGTAAACAGTCCGGTACAAGATGAGTTAAACACGAATTTTTGCCGCAACCCTTGGACATTGGCTGTGACATTGCCTTGCTATCACTATTTCATAAAATCATATATTCTTCTCGATTAGCCGCAGCAGGCCTGAAACAACCGTACCTCAAATCACACAGACTACACTAAATCTAGCTAGGACCGCATTTATAGCACAACAAATGCCTTTAACTACTCTGCGCTTTCACATACCATCGTCTATGAAACTATCTTCCGCATCAAATTGCCTCCTAGCCTAACTACGATATCTTCCACCTGTTGTTTTGCAAACCTAGACAAGTAGAACCCTGCATAGCCACCGTGGTATCCATAACTGCGTGCGTGCTTGTTCTTCCAACGAAGTGATAGTATCGATATTGTTATCATCGTATTATATGTTGGTAATATATAACTTTGTTGTACTTTACTACTCTCTTTGCTACTACTGCATCATTTTGGCTTTTGTTCTGTACTATATTGTTTTCCAGAGAATTGTAGGTTAAGTGCAGGTACAGAAGTGATGTTAGACAACGAACTCGTTATTATACTAAAATGAAGGAACTCTGCCGATGTTGTACTTAATTACATCGTACGTAATATATTTTTTTGCCCTCAAACGCTCTTCCCGACTCTACCTCGGACAAGTGGGAGAAGTCCCTGAGAAGCTCACAACTGGCCGACCAGCAATGGGCCGTCCAGCAAGCTTACGTGGAGGCCCCCAGGTGCTCTCTGTCGGTCCTTACGCGGGAGATGCCCGCTACACGCTAAGCGCGTCCTGCAGGACCATAATAAAGTTTTCCTGTTCAGTCCACTTGTACTGCGCCCTTTACACAATGCCTCCCACGAGGCCTGTGATGTATTCTTAAATAAATGAATAACAAAATATATGTGTTACTGTCACTCTAAAATGGCAGGGAGATCCATTTGGTACATTTATTTGTGCACATAGTGCCATAATTCTCATACGCCAGCCACAATAATCTTTTTGTTATAATATTTCACCACATAGTAGCGACAGTAATGCAGACAAGCATAAGTTACAATACGTTAAATCTTGTGTACCTCTAAGAATTTGGAGCAGAGTTGCTGCGTAGGATGGCAGTACAGTAACTTGCTGCCTCACTCATGAAGCAGTGAACCCACAGTATGAATTAAACTGACTCGCCCAGCTGTCAATTCTGATGACGAATCAGTGTAGCCCAGATCGTTTCCTGGTATTGTATGTATTAATTTGCGTGACAAGTCGCCATGCTATGATTTGTGTGGATCATGCACGTCTTTAAATGTTACTATACAGGCACTTATCTGGTCGGCACAATCTGTTGCTTTATTTTAGTGCACATTTTATTGTCTCCATCTAGACTACACACGTCCTGCACCTTTGTTAATATATTCTGTGTACTCACTGCGGTGGCTGAGTGCCTGATGTAGTGTTGAATACAGCGTCACTTGGCAGGTTCCTACCGTAATTTAGGTGGAGGCAAAATGAGAAAAAATATTTAAGTACTAGAATCATACGCATGCGATCGAAAGTGAGGGGTGTCAACTTAATGCAGACCATCCAATGCTGCTTCCCTATAGGTTGTGTTGCTGTGGAAGGTTAAGCATAAGCAGTATAACTTATTTTAGAGCGTCGCAATGGAATGTGCTTGCATTATTGCTGAACATTTTTTAATGGAGCATTCTTTTTTAGAACTCAGTTGCTGGTCACAAGAGCACAAATCACAGGGTATGTAAATATCTGAAGCACTATGGATAAAGGTGTCAGGGTAAAGCTTCGTCGAGGGCTCCGGCTCATAAAAAAGCAATTGTCAAGTGTTCTCGAAAAGTGACACTTGCGCAAGAGGCAACAGTGCCGCAACACCATCTCAACAGCAATATGTTCTTCAAAACAATTCATGTGAACAGAGCCTCCCAAGTGATGCATTAAATAGTGCTATGGCAGGAAGCAGCATATATGAAGGTTCAGGTGAATATTTAACTGGTATCTAATTTAACATGAAAATTCGAAGTCGGATTCCGCCGCATCAAAGAAGCTAATATTTTCTCCATTGCCGTCTACAGCGCAAGTCCGTCCATAGGGCATTACCACTTAGTTGAAAACTTCGGCTGTCAAGCATCACATTAGCACAACAGCAGTTGGCTCACTGCTCCAGATTTTGAAGCCACATGTCGCATATCTCCCTAAAACACACAAGGGTTTTCTCTCCACCCCTTTAGGTGTACCAATTATAAATATAAGCAGCGGGGAATATGCTCACTTAGGCCTTTGCAGTGACATTTAGCAGACAATCAATGCATGGCCTGCCGTAAAAGAGGGCAGTCAGGACCTCTTTCTTTCAGTAAACATTGACGGTCTGCCTCTATACAAAAGTAGTATAAGCAGATTCGGCCCATCCTTGTTCAGCTCGATCTTCCATACATGAAGCAGTTGGACCCAGTATTTGCTGTAGGAATTTACTGTGGCACTTCAAAGCCAGACATTCTCTCTGACTACTTGAAGAACTTCCTTGAAGAGTTGAAGCCACTAATTTCAGATGGTTTTTACAAAGCCAAGCATTACAACATTGCGCTCAAAGTAGTACTTTGTAATGCTCCAGCAAAACGCTTATGCTAAGGTTACAAAGTTGTATTGTGGCTATTTCGGATCTGACAAATGTTGCGAGGAGGGAGTTATCCTTCGGCGTATGACATTTCAAAGCATTGGCAGCCCATTGCACTCAGATGACTCTTTTGCAAGTCAAGCTCAGAGAGAGCACCATAAAGGCGTATCACTATTTGCCATTATTGGCATTTCTATGGTTACATCCTTCCCCCTCAACTATATGCATCTAGTTTGCCTGGAAGTCGTCAGGAAAATAATTTTACACTGGTTGAAAGGGCCCTTGTCTGTGCGGATTACATATCGCTTAGTTGTGCAAGCATCCGAGTATTTGCACATGTTCAAAAGGCACCAAGGGATTTTGCACAAGAGCTGCGACCCATCGAAACTTTTGAGATGTGGAAAGCCACTGAATTCCGGCATTTCCTCCTGTACTCAGGTCCTGTAGCCTTGAGGTAGGTTTCGCTAAACCACGTGTACGAACACTTTCTGCTGCTGCATGTTGCAATAGCTATTCTTTTCTCTCCGTCAATGAACAACTTTCTTGACATTTCTGATCAGTTTTTCTAAGTCCATCTATGAAAAGGAGTCTCTAGTTTAAATTACCCAGAGCCTTGTTCACTTGTGTAATGATGCCCGCCGCTTTGGGTACCTTGACTCGTTCAGTTTTTTCCCATTTGGGTATTATGTGAAGGACCTGAAGTTCCTTGTAAGATCTGGGAACAAGCCTTTGCAACAGCTCTGCAACCGAATGAATGAACAACAGTCTGAAATAAGTGTCATGCGCTTAAATGTTGAAGTTGCTCAGTCTGGTGTCCTAGCTTCCTTCAGCCACTCAAGTGGTCCTATCCTTTCCTATGCCGGCTGGAATCAGTTCCGTAAAGAAGCTTGGAGCATCAGCACAAGCATGCCTGACAACTGTCTGTTGGTCAGTGAAAACAGAATTGTTCTGATTTCAAATTTTCTTGTATCTGGATCTAGCATACTTATCATTGTCAAGTATTGCAAAATTGAAGGAGATTTTTACATGCATCCCTGCAGGTGATCATTGTTGTCTGTATTTGTTCTGCAAGCTCGGGGTGACTGCCTTAGCACGCTTCTGTTTGGCGACATTGTTTGCAAGGCCAGCTTCTACCGTACAAAGGAAAACATTTATTGCTCCCTTTGTTTTATCTTCTTTGAGCAGGCTTAGCTTTTTTTGGTACAACCGTCAAGCAATATTAACTTTTTGAAGTGAATCTGCGTTTGCCTCTTTAACCACCTTTGCTGCAACTGGCTACTGTTGACTGCGATCTTGCACAATGGATCACCACGGGTCAGGGCTAGAACTATCCTCATTGGCCCTACAGTAGCGGATCAGCAGAGCAAGCTCGCTCTGTCGCCACTGTGCCAGTCTTCCCTCCATGTGCTGCTTCTGTCTTTTCGACCGGTTTTCCGCGAGGGAGTTCCAACGTTCAGCTGTTGTGGGAGCTGGATGCACGGACCGCGCGGCTTGTTCATTGTTGATTCGCGCTTCGGTGACTTTTTACAGCCTAAAAAAATGCATCGCTGTATTGCTGATCACCTGGCTGGCTTCTCTCACACTGTCCGAGTTGTTGTGCAAACCGCCGTTGTAAGCACCTGTGCTTGAAACTGCTCTCGTTAACGTCTGGACATGTGTGGCCAGTCCGTCGACTACTTGCTGTTCAGTCGTCCTCTGTTACTCCGCAGTCGCTCGCCCGCCGCAGCCACACGCCAATGGAGCAGCAATAACTGTAATTAGTTGTTGGGCAAGCTCTAGTGCCGTAACTCAAATATTCGTGGACGTGCCTTGGTGGCTCTCCGGCCCCGTCATTTGCAATTCAATGTCAGACATATTTTGCAAACAATATTTCGAGAGCAGTACACTAGAACTTTGCAAACGAAGGCGTCTTCCTCGTGTCTCTCTTAACGGCGGAAGCAAGTTGATGATAATGATCCTGGTGCCTGCGGCCATATGCCTTTGAAACGGGAGATAAACAGGCAGTGCCAGGATCGGGCCATGAAAGAAATGGAAAAAGAAAATTGAGTCTTCTAATGCGCCTCTGCCGGCACAGCTGCTGCCGCCATCGCACTTCGCACAAAACGTGGCCCCCGCGGCGCTTGCTCACACCACCATGCACATGGTCGCGAAGGCAAGATTGAAATGCGGTTCCAAGCCAACGAGCAGCGGCATCAATTATGGTCGTGTGATTGAAACTCGATGAGATCTCGCGGGGCAAATCACCAGCTAATGAAAATTGCGCGTCTAGTACGACACCAATGGAAATATTTCAGAAAGTGTACACAATGTACATTAGATTACGAAAATGTCAAGTCACAGGCTGCTTGCTTCTATGCTCGAATAATAATGAGTATGAAACTCTCTTATCCGTAGCCATCAAAGATAATGACAATATATGCAGTATTAACCTTATACGATTTGATGAGTAACTTTATTATTTTCACCAAATATGTTTTAGCTAGGTGTCCACTGCGAGAGAAGAACTAAAGTGACACGCGTGCTGCGTTAGTGAAGATAAAAGTGTGGCTTTACGAAATGTTTCAATGTAGTGTTGATTTCATCTTGACACTGAAATGGCAAATAAGTGTTGGCGCCAAGGACACATGAATGTGGTACTTAGTTCAAAGTCTGAGTACACCCATTGCTCTGAATTTATGCCAAACTCTCAAGGCGCGTGGGGGTCGTGCGATCAAACCACGGCGGCCGCATTTCGATGGGGGCGAAAACACCCGTGCGCTTCGATTTAGGTGCACGGTAAACAACCCCAGGTGATTCAGATTAATCCGCAGTCCCCCACTACGGCATGCTTCATAATCAGACCGTACTTTTGGCAAGTAAAACGCTTTTTTTCAAGCCTGCCGTGATAGAATGACGGCTATATATTATATATGAGTCAATGAGTGCGTTAGTGTTGGAATTGTGACGCGATGTCGTGGCGAATATTATCACGCTTCATTTGTTCTGCTGTGTGCTCCGCATGTGTTGTAAATGCGATGTGATGTGAGCTGGCGCAATAGATGAACAGCGTCGTTCCTGTCTTGGTCTCATTTTCCCGCAACATTTCAACGCTCTCCATTGTCGCGTCGAGTGAACTCATGACGTTCTCCAGAGAGGGCGCCAGGTACATGTTGGGATCGCCACCGCTAGGAAGGCTGTCAAGGCTAGAGGCGTGCGCGCGCGTAGAATAAAAACATGTCGTAAGAATAAACGCGTCGTTCGTTCTCGTGTTCGAAACCCAACGTGTCTCGGTCTTCCTCATACCCCTGACAACACGACACCCATTGCAAGATATGTCAAACCGACTAGTCCAACAGCTTACCATTCTATAGCGTAACTAGCCTCGAACGGCAAACTTTGTTCTTTTTCCACCGAATAGTTGGTCCCGTGAGTAGATGGCACTGCCGTGCCTCCGCTAGGGCGCGGCAGTAGTGAGAGGCGATTGGAACGTTGGTGGAAGTAGGGAAATGACAAACAACGGAGGCGTACAAAAGCAAAGTTCCCAATAGCGGTCCATGAAAGTTTGGTTATAGGGAAATGACAAACAACGGAGGCGTACAAAAGCAAAGTTCCCAATAGCGGTCCATGAAAGTTTGGTTATGGGAATTCGTTTTCTTTTTTTTTTTTCTTTAACATAAGTGGGACATTATGCAGTATTAGAGTTTGGTGGCGAAACCCACCAAACCTTGTTCCAAAGGAGACGTTCATAGCATCCATCGATCCATGCATCCATAGGGCCTGCCCACTGCACCAGTGGTAAAACTCTCCGCCCGCGCGCTTACAGCTGCTGCAGCTCCACTGCAGACGCCTCGCCGCAGCCTTGAGCTCGTGCGGACGGGCTGTATGTGCGTTTCACGCTCGCTGGCGTTCTCCCTTGTCCGAATTAGTGATACCACGGGAAAGCGGTATCAACCTACAGCAATAAGATTTATCGGGCTAGTTGGTTCATACTGAGAGAAGGGTAAACTCTACGAAAGGAAACGCATACAGCGAAGCGCAGAAGCTGCGTTTCTAAATGTTGTGTTCCTTCCTGTTTCGCGCTGTTTACTTCTCACCTAGAGCAGCTTGGCACGTTTCCTCACTGCTTTTATTTGCTTAATTAACACTTTGGTCTGAGGCAGTTATAAACCAGCTAGCGATACCAAATTTATTATCCACAAAAATAACAGCACAACTTTCTTATGAACCTAACTTTTATTTTATTTTTTATCAATATTTACTAAAGCAAATGAAGTAAAATAATCTTCATGACCCACATATATAGCTAAGGCCGAAACTGTTACAAGGGACATAACCTAGGCCAATGATTTGCGCCCACGTGGTAACCAACTCCAGCTACAGCAGCTTGGCACGTTTCCTCGCTGCCTTTACTTCAAGACTGGATCCCCGCCGCTGCTCCAGGAACCTTGCATAAAAATGCATGCGCGTGACTAAATAAAATTTAATGATGCGTGCAATCAATTCCTGAAAGTGCAAGGGGCACCAAACACGGCTCAGCGTATGCACTGACAGCTCTTTTAATATGGCCCAGAACAGGCCACCAAAACGCATTGTTGGACTTTGCCGTTCTATAATACATTCAATGACTGACAGCATAGATGTTAGGGCTCCAGACAGGTGCTTCAAAGCACCAGCCACAAATGACCTAAGTTCGGTGAGAATGGCTGGAGGTGGAATGTTTGATGCAGCTTCCAAAGCCGCATGGCAGTCACTGCAGTCCGTCATCTTGGCAGCTTTCTTAACAACGTAGCCGCCAAGACAGTGGAAAACAGCTGCAGATGCAAAAAGGCTACTGCCGCTTTCTTGGGGTGAGTCACGGTCTACCTCCTCCCGAAGGTCAATCTGGCTTATCAACATCGCCAGCTTCCGCTGACGGTCATTTTTTTCGGGACAACGCCTCCAACTTCTTTGTGCTTAGGCTTTCCTCCTCAGTAAAAAGAACCGGGTCAGCATCACCGGAGCAATTGCCTTACATTTGCATCTTCAGTGGTGTGTAAAGGGTCAGGAGCCAGAAGATCTGGCCAAAGTGATTGTAGGATGATCTTCATCCCCACCGAAGCTTCTCACCACGCCAAAGAAGCGCTAAAAAGGAGAAAGATGAGGTCAGTACTTGAACACACAAGCCACAAAAAAAAAAAAAAAAAATCGGGGTTTCTTCCACTCTGTGAAGATGGTTAACCAGCGAAGCTGAAACTTACGGCTCCTGTGTTTATCACCGGGTTAATCCCGAGGGTTCATTAAGGTATTTCCCAATTATAAGGTTACACACAAAATAGACTGTGACGGAGAGAACGACGTCACTGACGGTATGCCCGCAGTCCGCCGTTGTCGCTTGTGTTCGATGTCTCGAGTTTGCTCGGCGGCGTGCTTAGCAGCCTTCGCCCGCCATTTGCCGCTTGTGATTCTTCGAAATTAAATTTCTTCAAAATTAAATCTGTCCGCCATGTAAGACAATGAGTGGCTCATACTCCCTTAAGCAGATTCATACCCCCGTAAACGCGGCCTCCCCATTACGACGACAGAATTCAAATTCTACGCTGTAATGATGAACAGCAACGCAGCTAGCTGTGGAAGACGACGACGACGATGACGAACGCGGGAGCAGTGGCACACGCGCGTGCAGAGCACGAGCGCAACCCGAGGGGCGCCAGCGAGTCAGCTGCGGAATAAGACGACGACGCTCGAGCCAATGCTGCTGATGATATTTTTCTGTACACACGTGATTTTGCCTAGCCATGTACGATTTCGCCTAGGCATATAAAGATTCGCTTTAAAAGGAACGATTATTTCAAGACAAAGAAATAAGGGTTACCTCTAGCGGGTCCTGGTTAAGCTTCACAGTCAAGACATATCTGACGCCCTTGCCACGTAGCCAATGCCAAGGACTGACATCAGTGTCACTCGAAGAGATTCGATCGTCATTTGGGAGGCAAAGAGGTTTGTGTTATTCTTAAGACTCTCCTTGTCTGTTGAGTTCAGCATGTCAAGGAAGTAGATGATCACATAGATTGCAAAGTAAATGGCATGCAGCACATCTGTTTAATGTAGTAGACACGCTGAGCGCATAAAAAACTTCCTTGTACCTTGATTTGGGGCGAATTCTTGCGTATGCCTTCAGCTGGGCACTTGGCATTTAAAGCATCAAAGAGGTCATTTATCCGCCTTGTGAAGCTCTCCGTCCCTTCTGTTCCTTAAAAACCAGGCATTCGTTGCTCCCGGTAGAACTTCTGGCCCAAAGCGACGCTCCTGCTGAAGAGCTGAGAGTAGCATTCACTAATACTAAAATATTTCACTTAACACCCATGATCAGAGTAGACAGTCTACATCTCAAGACATTTGCTTTGCCACTAACGTGCCAAGACAGCAACTGCAAAAAACTATTCAAAGCAGAAGGCACACTGTGGTACTACGTAGGTAGTACCTGTGTTGCCAGGCGAACGTTCTTCTGGAGCTTCTTCAAACTAACGGGAGATGCCGTCAGCCTTGGTACAACCATTAGCTGTTTTTTTTTTCTCCGTGTCATGAAGCTTACTGTAGTGGTCGAAGTTCACCATGTCAGAGCAAGACTACAAAGAATATAACAAAAATCAAGCATTGACGCTCTAAAACACAGTAACCTTCACAGGTGCGAAATTTTTCAAAAGTTGGATGGACATTAATTCCCTTTCCATACGTTTGGGTCTAAAGGTGATTCCTCACACACTTGACAATATGTGTAACATCGCACAAGAAGTGAAGAGAACGTCCGTCTTCGTGGGTCGGGTGCGGAATATTGTTGACTGGTTGTGACAGCTTGCGTGATATCCCAACGTGACTCCACATCGACTTGTGGTTCCCAGCACCGTCACTCACGACGGCCATGATGGTAGCACCATAGCGCTAATCTTTCAGCACAGACTCCATAAGTATTTTGTCCAGTTCAAAGCCTGGTGCAGCGCCTCTAGTAACAAAGCTGGGTACTGGCTGCACCCACCTATGAAAAAGTGGTATGAATATGAGCATTAGAGCGTGGTCAGCCACAACTTGCTCCCCTGAATGGCCCCCAAGTCCACGAACCCATCGAAGTTCAAAGTTGATCTGTTGAAATCTACCCACTTCCGTAGCTCGATTTAGTCCAATACAAGAGTGGCGCACCGCTTGATAGGACGTACGTCTTTGAGAAAGGCCTTGATTGTCTCAAGTGCAACCTCATTGTATCCGTACTCGCAAGGTACACCAGACAGAATTTGGCTTAGGCGGCTGGTCGTTGGAAGGGGAAGCAGCTTCGTGTTTCTCAGAAGGTTGTAAGCTTTCGGGCTTGAAATGCGAAGCAGGAGGCAGTTCATTACCCACATTCTTCTGTATCGAACACCTTGAGGACCCTTTGACTTCCCCTGCTGCATTGACGTCTGAAATGGAAGTTTTTGGACTGGTGGTAGTGAGCTCAGTGCCTCCTCGATCGCCATAGACAGTTGGCTTGCTAGCTTATCTACCTCGGTTATAAAAGAAACTCTTGCAGACACAGCCCTTATTTCTTTCTTCTGAAAATCTTTTTAATTTTTTGGATGTGCGACGCTCTTTTTTGCTTCTGAATTTAAATTTCCTTTTCCTTCTGAATTTTTTTCGCTTCATTTAAATTTCCTGCTCCTTCATTTTCTTTTGGTACTGACTGCACATCGCTTCAGAAGTGAGCACCTTGCACCGGCGTGGAACGCTCGTACCGTTTACTGCTTCTAGCCCATGACAGACATCGATCCCGTCAACTCTGCCTATTGAATGGCTAGGTCATTCAATGTGCGGATGCTAACGTTCTTGAACGCCGCGACCACTTGGCCGAGAGCACTTGCCGTGGCTGTATTCTCAGTCCCCCCTGCAGCACATTTTCCAATTTGACGAAGCCTTTGTTCTGTTTTCTGAGTGGAAAACACGACATATTTGCCATTGATCTCCTCAAGAGTAAGCATCCGCCACAAAGACGGTAGCCGTACGCCTTCCATTTCACTTAAAGTGACTTCCTTCGTAGTTTCAAGACTGGAACCTTGACTTGGCTATAAACGATCTGCGGTTCTTGTACGTCTTCACATTGTCCCCCCCCCCCCCCCCTGAATGTGACAAGGTGAGACCAACCGCTTTTCCAGTGTTCTGCTCTCTTGGTTGGCGTTTTTTTTCCGGCGGCTCCGACAGGTACGAGGGAAGGTTCGGGAACACTTTCGGCACCGCACTCTCGGCAAGTGTCCACTTGCCTCGTGGCACCTCAACCCTCTGTCTGTTGGTAACATGCACATAACACTTTAATACGTCCTGCTCATGAAAGTGTAAATCCCACACCTTAAATTTCGCAGAGAGGTCCCGGTCAGCACGAGGAATCGCTCTGTTCCACGCCGAGAGAAGCGTCGCATTGCTGGGAGCACAAGAAAAGTGGCGGGCCGAACTGTCGACATCCTTCCGATAGCGCGCGCTTATGCAGCCAGGTACGCAGCACGTCGGCATCGTCTGCTGATATTCTTAACGAACTCGGCGAAGGCTACAGTTTCGCGGATGACATGCTTGCTGATATTGCCGCCAACAACGAACCACAGAATACACCAACGCTGCACCGCGTGCTTAGTCCAGCCCGCTGGCGTAGCCGGCTAGTCAGGAAGTGAAGGTGGGCGCGACTGCAGCGCCACGAAGGCGCGGGCGGGTGGCGGTTCCGCGCGACGGCGCCGAGTTTGAAAACTGAAGCTAGTCTAGTAACGCTGCATTGCAAATAGTTTACCTGAATTACATCATCAACATCATCATAAGCTGCCATTGCAGGACGTGCATATGGGCTTCTAGTGGAGTTTCGCTACCATGCCTACATATACCTTCCAAGCTATTCGAAAGGCGTTTCCTCAAGGTTAACCCATCTTCCACAATAAGCGTCGTACTTCATGTTCGGTCCGTCTTTCCCTCCGCCATACTTGATTTATTTCTTGCCACAATTTTGACAGGCAAGAATCAACGGTGCTCATGATCATGATCCACGCGCTGCTACCATTCAAGAGTCTTAGATGGGCTAGTTGGTTGCTGGCTTGATGCAAATGAGAAGGAAGGACAGAGCCCAAGTACTAGAAAGGATAGCGACTAGGAGACTCAGATGGGCTAGCTGGTTGCTTGCTTGACCCAAATGAGAAGGATAGACAGGGGCCAATGTACTAGAAAGGATAGCGATTAAGAGACTTAGATGAGCTAGTTCGTTGCTGGCTTGATTCAAATGAGAAGGAAGGACAGGGCCAATGTACTATAAAGGATAGCGATTAAGAGACTTAGATGGGTTAGTTGGTTGCTGGGTTGATGTTTCTGCGCAGCAACTGCTGCTCGTGCAAGTTTTCCGCAATAAAGCCCAGTTAAAGTTCGGATGGTGACGTACGATATAATCTTTTAGAGAATGAAATCACAGGCTGACTAGATGCATGATTTTACAGCTGTGTAGCGATAGCGGAGGCATGCCGACACACTTTTCAGAAAATTTATGGATGGCAATAATGTCTTCAAAATTTTTGCATAAGCTTTATTCAGGGTACTTGCCTAAAACTATGCACTGAGAAAGCATGAGTTCACGCGACTGTAATAGGGTATACGTGCATGCTTCTAGTTCTTTGCAATGCCTCCATGACCACTATTGTCTCTACTGAACCAAATGTGTACATTGCGAAGGTCATATAGAGAGGTTGATTATGGTCTCAAATGTCTTATTGGATGAGATCTATCGTTGAATATTGTGGTCAAGTGCATCCCTCATTCTATTTGATAGTGAATATCTTGTACAATACTGAGACTAAACAAATGGGTATGTAGTTCTTCCAATTCTTAAACAACTATATTCTTGTCATTATGCTCGCATTCTTTAAAGTCTGGTACGCTTAGAGTTGTTAGGCATTGCAAATAAAGGACGGCAAGATTCCAGTGCAATATCTCCTCCTGTCCATTTTCAATGGAGATATATTGCAAAGCCATTCAAACCTGATCAATAGCTACACATGGAACGTCCGTTTCCTGTTCACTACTACATCCATTCATGGTTACGTGGCTGTTATGGCTACGGCACCCCTTTCAGTGACGGTGTCTCCATATGAAGACACGACTTTCTAAGTCGCGTTCTTCATCAAAAAGCGAAGAAGTGACACTGCACACTGATGGGGTTAATATTGGAAACATACATAAATGCAATGAACGCCATCTGATAAGAAGCGACGAAACGCTACTAGAGAAAAAGATGTTTGAAGACGGACGACTCCATGTTTTACGGAAGCTCTGGTTTTTCACTGCTCAATTTACTCTTTTGCAGCAGCCTCAAACACTCAGAACAGTTAAACAACCCTGTTTTATGTAAAGAAAGGGCTACTTTTAATGAAAACAGTTACAAAATACTCGTAGTTCCATTACAGAATAGTTTTGATCCTGTTTTCATCTGAGTCTCCATTCGGAGACACCGTGACTCACTCAATCTTTGTTTTACCAAGGCGGCGACCCACAGCCACTCTGCGAAAACTTCAAACTACCGACACTTTTTGGACTTCTTGCGCAATCTAGTTCACCGTCGAAGAATTACACTGTGTTTTTAGTGTTCCTTTTAGTTTTGAGTGGTGGCAGTTTTTAAATGTACAAATCGCCGTACGCACTGTTTGGTCGTGAAGGTGGTAAACGCTCACATTTCCGGGCCATCAAACGCACAACGTTGGTGTGCCGATGATGTCGCTTCCACGAATGGTTGCCTAGATATGAGAGAGTCCTAGCTTGATCCCAGAAGAACAGAATTTCGTTCGGCCGAAGCTGACCTGCACAAGCAGTACGGACTGTTTTCTGTTTTCGTATTTCAGGATCTTGTCTGCGCTGCAATTTAGCATTTTCTTTTGATGTCCATCCTGAATAGCTCATTTTGAGTCACCATCCTTGCTCTGAACATGACGCGATTGTGTGAGATACGATGCGAAGGGCCACTGGCCCCAGAAAGTCCAGGCGCCGTTTTCGTAGCAGTGCAAGTACGAGAAGTGTGCGGCAAAAACCAGGGCCACTGCCGGAAATGCGATGTTTTCCTGTGCATCGCAACTCAGGACCACTTCTTCAAATATCACAACCTGTCAACCAATTGATGCACCACTCGCACAACCTTGAATAGATAATTGTCCTCCTTCCTTTAAAGTGGCATAGTGCACTTGCGAAAAAAAAGTATTGAGTCACGATGTCGGCATATGAGGACGCGTTTCACTTTGCAAAATAATGTTCCTAGAGAGGGGAATTTTTTTCTTCGGACTCTGGACACCTAAAGCATCAATGCGTGCTAGCTCTAAAAATGTCCTGGCGGAATAGCATAATTCGTGTCTGAAGGGGGTACAGTTCAGTATAGTAGCCATTAATATAACTACAAATGCTAAGTTTGTGTTAACAATCACATATTGTAAATACCAAATAAGGTTATTTTATCTCCTGAAAACAACCCAACATAATGCAAATAATTTACATCTTATTTCCATGCCTGCAACTTCTTGTAAACTTTCATTATATATGTACTTACCAAAGTTACCTGTTCATCTGTGGCAGCGCCTGCCCCGGAAAGGCAGTGGTCCCGGGTTCGGATCCCGGACCAGGACGAATTTTTCAACTGCGAGGCTTTTCTTTCGAGGAAGCCGTATGAGTTTTCTTTATACCAATTGCTACGAACGGGCGGATGTCTAATTTTCCCTTTAATAATTACCTCTCTCCACCTTGTGGGTTTCCGCAAACTCTTGCCTTTGCTTCGAGTTATTGACAAATTCGACTTCGCCCTGCCATCTGCTAGCCGCCTGGTTAGCTCAGATGGTAGAGCTGCTGCCCCGGTAAAGCGGTGGTCCTGTGTTTTGAGTCTCGGACCAGGACGAATTTTTCAACTTCGAGGCTTTTCTTTCGAGGAACTGGTATGGGTTTCCTTTGTAGCAAATGCTACGAACGGGTGGATGTCTAATTTTTCTCTTTAATAATCACTTAAAGTAATGAAGTTATTGTGGAAATTATCACACTTCCAAGTTCTTTGTGTACATAAAAGAAGCTATCTGATGTCAAGTTACACAGTACCATCGTACTATACATGCAAAGTGCAGCAAAATCGGCTAGTTTCCATTTCTTCATAAGGTACCTTAACGTACATCACAGTTGCTCATACTGAGCTTTGTGGCCACACAGGTAGCGTACTCAGGCTCGCAAAGCCTGGTGCACGGTAGCATAGAAACGGAAAACATACATGGGTGTTCTGACAGCACAAAGAAGAAAGAGTTGCTTGGTCTGCATAACCAAATGGCATTGTCTGACTTCACAAAAAGGGATGTAACAGCCCCTCCTATATTTTTCTCTCTCTCCCTCAATGCAGATTAAAATAATTTATTAGTGTCATTTTAGAAAATAAGAAGGGGTTCTCAAGTAATGAAATTTTCTTACTGCATATACATATATTTGGGAAAAGCAACTTCCAAATACTGAATCAAATTTAGAAAGTTTCTAAAGTTGCTGAAATATAAAGTGTAGAGTGCTAGTTGTGAAAAAATGAAGTGAATTGCCATTATTTACATGGCTTGTTTACAGGCACATTTAAATGCACATTATGCTGTTCGCAAAATAGACGTTCGGTCAACTGAGGAGCGTATAAATGAGAAACAACTACTTTTAGTAATCGGGTATGTCATGGCAATGATAGTAATGGAAAAAGAAATTTTGAATAGCACACCTGGAGCCATTCAAAAGGTTGAGTTTGTTCAAGGAGAGAAGTGTAATACTACAGAACTGCATATTGTTTTAAAATGATTGATACATCATGCAAGCGGCCAAATAACAAATTGTTTTGCCAAAATCAAACACCTGTGACCCCTGTGTTGGCTCAAGAACTAGCTCTCATGTATAGCAACCACAGCTTCCGTTCAGCAGACTTATTCAGAATAGTCCTCACTTCCTACCTCTTCTCTTTCTTGAGGCCCCAATAAATTTTATCGTTTACATAACCAAATTAATTATTATTCCATAACATTTAATAATCAATTTATAAATCATCTACAAGGCAAACAGCAAATACTATTCAATTCAATATTTGTAATCTGGAACATCCACACACCCCTAAAGACAAGGGGACACTGCTTTTGCAAAAGTGTGCTCCAACTCATCCTAATTCCTTTACACTCTATGGAAAATGACTCCTTACGGATCGCATAAACAAGAAGCGGTTAAGATGTCCACTCGCAGAGATTCATTCAAAATATTTTTCTGACATTTGGAATAACATTCCAATTGAAAGGTTTTGCTTGCCTGCTACAATAATTTTTTTTCCACTCATTTCACTCTACTTTTGAAGAGCACGAACAAAGTGGCAAGATAACCTCTGGTAGTTCTGACAAAATAAAAGGAAATAATGATAACTCCCATCCGAGCGCTTAGTATGTGGATAGTCTACTCAAACTATAAATGTCTGAACTTCATGGCCATTTCTAAAAAGCTGCATATATCCACCAATAACATATTTCAGTTCTACAAAAGTTCAGTGACTGCAACCTTTATCACTGCCTCCCATAAGTAGCCAGCTGTGTAAAAACAATGACCACGAACCTTTCCACAAGAAATCCTTTACTGAAAGCAACGTAATAGTCAATTTATACGAAGTGCTGTTGCTTATCCAATCAGTTATGCACAACAATCTAGGAGAGAAGGGCAGAATTTTTTATTTAAAAGAAGCATTGCTTTTCATAATGACAACGCCATATCCCACAATATCTGAGGGAAGATTGCTTGTGCTTGAGTGGGATATGTTGCTTGACACCCCTCTCCCACATACTGTACCCTCAGACCACTTCATCTTTTCCAAGTTCACTGTCAACATGGCAAAGTTCTCAACACCTGAGGGCATTTAAGTGGATGTATGTTTCTTCCAGCAAACTTGCTCCGAGATTTATCAAAAAAGGAATTCCGCAGTTGCTAAGCAAGTGGCAAAGAATGCAAGAAATGAATATCACCATACATTTGAATAATCTAGTAAGCGTGGCCTTATGCATGGCAATTTCGATGGTTATGCTAAATTTTGTTTTAAAATATAACCATTAATATCTTAAAGATGCAGTTGTTGAGGTAGATGGCTGTCTCTAAATGTATCTTTAGATTATTCTCTTGGTCTTTTAACTAATTTACTAATTTGAGAGGCCCAATATTCTCACTTCTATTTTTCATATGCTCTAACAGTGGCACACTCACACATGCATTGACAACCCTCACTGCAGCATATTTGCCACATTAAAGTATACACAAAAATATTGCTCAAAGTTATTGGTGAAGCAGGCTTTAAGCAGGCTTTAAGTTTAATGTCTTGGGTTCAAACAGAACCCATATAATATATTCAGCTGATAAGAACAGACACTACACTTTGATCCACGCTAAATATGGCTACGTTTACACCACCTTCTCTGTCTGCATTCTACATCTACGAAATGCAGCTAGTGTGTTTGCAAGGCGTATCTGTTTGGGAACAAATCCTGAGGATGGGGGGGGGGGTGCACCGGTTTCGAGATATGCGGAATCAAACTTGCCGGAAAAAATCACTTTTCCTCCACTTACTTCTTATAATAACTGTTCTATGCATTGAAGCACAAAAGTAACTGGAACACCAATAATAATAATAGCTTTTTGTTGGTAATGCATCCAACGCATTTCATTGGACATTTGAAAATCCATATCTCGAAACTGGGCTAATACTGATAATGTGTTTCAAGTGGATAAGCGCTGCAATCTCACCACCTGCAATTTGTCAATTGAAATAGGTGCCATAAATTAATTAACTGGAAGGTGATTAGTATAATAATGTTAATTATTCAATTAGGCATTTTTATTTCTTATAGAAGTAATGCCCACTTTATCAAGTAGTTTAGATCAAGGGTTAGAATTGTGCTATCCGCCACAGGCAACTTTTAAAGAATTGGTGCAGCTAAACAGAACACCCTGTATACGTAATTCACGTTATGAGAAATAGGGGTTTCGAGTCAAATTACAATTTTTTCAGGCCAAGCTACATAGCAGCAGTGGATATCAGAATATGTGGAATAAGTGCCAATAGGCTAAATAATTATCAGTGTTTTGCAAAGTCTTCCAGTTAATATGTTTATGTGCTGATGGAAAATGGTGTAATGGAAACTGCTCATCGGAAGAGCAATGTATGCTGTTTCAAATTTCGAGATTACTTCAAGAAAGTAGTGTGTTTGATAAGGCGCAGATGTTCCAGCAATGGTTATTCCTCAACTACCAAATGTATTCAAATCTACACTTTCGTGTTAACATGCCTCCTAACATAGCTGCCTAAATTTAGTTATTAATCACTTAATTTAGTTAGATAGCAGAACTTCTAATGTCTCCCACTCCTATAACGGTTGGTTAGCAAAAATTAGTTTGTCTCTAATCCCCCAATTTTAATAGTAATCAAAAAGACTTGTCCTCTAGTTGCACTAAACTTTTAGAAAATTTCGTCTACAAACATGTTATTGAGTTTCTTGCGGCCAACAGTTTTTAGCGGTCTTCCAGCATGGATTTTGCAGTGGCCTCAGCACCAGTACGCGAACATCTGAATTTGCTCATGACATCTGCCACGAACTTGACCTAGGCCTTCAAATCGATGCCATATTCGTAGACTTTTCCAAAGCCTTTGATACAGTTGTACATTATAAGCTTTTGCATCAACTAAATAGTATTTTAAATAATCCTAGCCTAGTTACCTGGATCTCTAGTTTTCTTTCAGATAGGTCGCAATACGTTTGTTTAGATTTTGCAAAATCACCTGCAGTGGCCGTTACCTCTGGTGCTCCGCAGGGTTCAGTTTTAGACCCGCTTCTATTCCTCCTTTATATAATGACCTACCTAAGAACGTGCTGCCAACGAAAATTCGTCTTTACGCCGATGACTGCGCTATCTATCACGCAATTACCAGTCATGAAGACCACGCCATTCTGAATGAAGCATTTTCCAACTTTTGTACTTGGTGTAAAGAGTGGCAGATGAACATCAATTTTCGCAAAACTGTCTCTATGTCCTTGTCTACAGGCACTACACAATTACGTGTTCCTTATTGTTTCAATGGTATTCGTGTAGAAAACGTTTCTCAATATAAGTACCTTGGCATTCTATTCACACACGATTTATCCTGGTCCAAACATATTGAAACAACCTGTTCTAAAGCTCTAGCACGTCTAGGTTACTTAAAGCGTTCTCTGCGCTCAGCCCCCAAAGAAACAAATTTGCTTACTTATGGCATCTTCGGCTGGTCGTTTCGGAGCGCTCTAGAGCGCTCTAGCGAGCGGCGTTGTCTTCGGCTGGTTGAAAGAGGGTGCGCGCCTTGTGTTTGGCTGGTTCTTTTCGATCGCTCTCCTCCATCTTCGAGCGCTCTGAGGCGCTCCGAGCCCTGGCGTCGGAGCAGTCCTCGAGATCGAGAGCGTTTCCGGTCACGTGATCACAACACATCGTCGCGGCGTCGCCGCCTGATATTTCCGTGTCGTCTGGTCGCCGAGTTATTTCGTTTAAAATGCAAAGAAAAGACGGTTTGAGCGTTGCGTTCATGCCCTCACCTTTGCTGGCCTACGTGCAATCAAGCAGCGAAAGCTCAGAGAGCGACGACGGCGACTACAACCGTACTTGAGCAGAAATTTGCCCCGCTCTTCGACGTGCCTAACAGAACACCGAAGGTCACAGGCTACGTGAAGAACGTTCTTCGGACACACTCAGAGAAAGAGGTGGGTCGTTACACGAACTATCGCGTTATAAGTAAACTGAATGTTTTTTTTTTTCATCAGTTTGGCAAGAATGTACGGCGACCCAGAAAATTATGCTACGCCTTAATTGAGTGTTTCTCCGAATCCGGCTTCTACCCCTAGAAACAACGGCACGGTGGCTCACCAGCCAAAACGGCCGAGGTGCACGTGTTTTCCTTTCCTTTGGTAAGGAAACCTTAATGCTTAAGGCTTTACTCTGTTTCAAGCGGGGCTTTGGATGCGGAATGAAAAGCGGATTGTAAAAACATGTGTGCAATGACTCAACTGCACGATGTGTCACCGCTGCGTAGCCGCGCGTTGCGCATGCTGTGAAAAGAAAATATGAGCGTCTGGCAATTAATGAAGCAAATATCGAAACAGTGGTGAGCCCTTTAAGGGCAATACGTCTGCATTTTCCGGCCTAATAATACACGCCTTGTTTCTGACGAGCACTGTTAACGTTCAGGGAATGAAACACGCGTGCCCTAGCCGTATAATATCCATGTATGCACAACGCCCCTGTGACAGAATTCTTGCTACTTTCCATGCGTACTTTAGCACATATATGGCCATATTTATCTGTAAGCTGCTCCCACGTTTAAAAGTATGCAATCTGACGTGAAGAGCTGACGAACGCACTGCAGTGAAGGCACATTCTGAACCATGTTATAGCATTTGGTTATGGCTTAGTGCAATTCGCTGCTCATGACCTGCTTATTGATATTATGCTAACAGATACGCGGCCAACAAGGCTTCTATGAGGGAGGTGTCCGTTCTCTTTGACAGCGCTGAATCCACGCAACTAGCTATTATAGATAGGGTTCCCAACTTCATGTGCAGCGTAGCACCAGAGGTGGTCTACTTTTCAAGCAACAAGGAAGCTGTTGCAAAATAATTTGAAAAGGGAAGGCTACTTTCCTGGTGCATGCATTCAAAACAAACCGAAAAGGTGATGGAAACGGTTACCATTGCACACATACCGAGCAGTAGCTACTTTCCTGACCACTTTCATCAGGCATCGAATGTATTCGCAATCATATAATGAAATAGAGAACGTCTTCAGGCCAACGTGACTCGTCGGAATGAGCAGTACACATACTAGTTGCGAATTTCATCACTGATGTAGGTTCATTGCTTCTGGCTCGCATAATTGGAAGTATTGTGCTTCATCAATGAATAAATTCGGTGGATTGGAAAGCAGAAAAGCATTTTCTATGGCTACTGCACCTTATATGTTGCTTTCTTCATTCACTGTTTTTTTTACATATTTTGTATGTGGATAACACTTGTAAATCTCTGCATGTGTTATTCAGCAGCTGTGAATACTTCATATAAACATACCTTTCCTCAGGTTGCTGGATTTCCCAACGTGCTTGGGTGTATTGATGGGACATACATTCCAATCAGATGCCCAAACAGCAAACTCAGATCAACTACACAAACAGACATGACCAAGTTTCAATCACCATGCAAGGCATATGCGACAGCAACGGGAAATTTGAAGACATTTTTACAGGCACCCCCAGCGAGATCCGCGATGCCAGAGTCCTTAGGCTGTCAACAGTGAATGAGGACCTACCAACAATCTGACAAACCAACTGGTACCACATTCTTGGAGATGCTGCCTACTCAATAAGGGAACACCTTCTTACACCATACAAAGATTTGGGCGACATGACAGATGCGCAGGTTGTATACAACCACCGTCACTCTTCGACGCGCGTCGTTATGGAAAATGCATTTGGGCGGCTCAGACAGAGGTTCCGCCAACTGCGGTATATTGAATTGCAAACTGTGGACAAGATAACGCAATTCATCATTGCTTGCTGCACACTGCACAATATTTGCCTAGACGTTGGGGATTTAAATGTCGATGACATTCTAACTGATGACGACCTGCAGGAAAGGCAACAAGACATCGCTCAGCATCACATTCTCCAAGAGGAAGAACTCAAGGAAGCAAGCCAGTCTGCCCCGACACAGAGAGAGTCAGCCCTGCGGCACCTTGGAGAACTGAAGCGGAACAACCTGGCACAGTGTTTATAAGTTTGCTCCTTGTTATGGTGTGAGAAGGATGTGTAAGCATTTCTCCTAATTGCGAAGAAGGCATTGCATTAGCGCGTTTTCCTTTTTATTAACAAAAGCAATTGTTACATTTCTGTTGTACAAAGCAAATTTATGGCAGATTTTCTTTTGCAATAAAAAAAAACAACGCAAATTGTGTAAATGTCCCACTGCTTTGGAGTTAAAATAAATATGATATTATGTTGGAAACATTATTTACAGTGTGCCTCACTGCCTCAAGAGTTATTAGGTTGTGCCCATTCTCCCTTCTTTTGCGATATCCCGCAGTGCCTCCATGTAATCTGCATGTGCTTGGAGGATTTCTTGATGTCGCCGTGCACGTGATTCTTCACGCTTTCTTTCTCTTTCTTCCTTTTGCGCTTCCTGCTGTTCATTTATTTTGTACGTCTCATCAAAAAACGTCTTCATATGCTTCATGCAGTCAGTACTTGGCCGTTGATTTCTTGGGCGCTCAGGTCTTCGTTTGGTTGTAGTACGATCACAATCAAGCCTCCCATTTCCCACTTGCTCTGGAGGTGCTGTGTTGATGGAGCCCTGGCTATTTTCACCCGAGTTTGATGATATTGACGAGTCAAGGTTTGGGTCCTATGGCATGTGCAGCAGAAGGTAACCTCTTGTACATCACTTTCTTAACTCCCCGAAGAACTTCTGGTTCTAGGCTGTCATCTATAGCTCGAATCGATGCAACTCTTCATAGAATTCCACATTACAGAGTGAATGGTTATATGTGCGATTGTTGCGATACTCATTGCGTTTGCTCTTCGCAATGGTCTTAAAACGACTATTGCACTGAATACCAGTTCGCACAACATTGAGTAAAGCAAAAATATCGCGGGCAACTTGCTCAAACACTGCCCTCTTGCATTGAAACTTCTTCATTGGCCCCACATATGGCACATACTTGGCATAATAATCAAGAAGCAGCTTTGTCTCTTCATCACTCCAGCCAGCTGTAAATAAAATAGAAAATGTTTCAAATAAAGTATAAGAAAAGTACCAATCATAACTGTAAAAGAACCATTGTATAAAACATAGTTTGTTGAACAAAGCGCCGAACACAGCTAAAATTTGTAATGTGAACTCAGAAGGTGTAGGGCACTGCTCCAACATTATGTCAGGTGCATCAGCAGACAACCTTGAACAGAGAAAAATTACCAGACAGCAACATTACATAATGCTTCTCTGATTTAAGATGAACAGTGCAGTCACTTTTTCCTTACATCCCTGAACAAAGATACAATGAAGGTGTTAAGTATTGAGGTGTTAACGGAACAAATACAAAATAACACTAAAGAACATCAGTTTAGCCTGAGGCGTTGTCTGCAAGAATGTATCTGCATTGGTTCTGCAGACTATAGTTGGTTTCTAGCTGAAGAAACGTAATCTAACGTTTCCTTTAAAAAAAACATTCCTCTGAATATGGTGTCAGCACATGAAGGAGACCACGGCGCTCAAAGTGTTTGCAACGTTTCAGCAGTTTTTTTAAAGGACGTGTTCTGAAGACTGACGTTATTTTGCATCTTAAAAGGAGGGAGTGAGAAATTCAACAATTATGGGGGCTTGACGGGTATCATGCCCGATTTCCAGGCATGTGCTGCAACATGTGGAACACAACTATCAGGCACTAACAGAGAGTACTGTAAACTTAAAGTAAGCCAAGTTTACTAGAAAATATGCCACGCGTAAATCACATGAAAATAATGGAAATACAATATAAAGTAGAAACTAATGAGAAAAAGGTGTGCTGTGTATACGTATATAGCAAGCATAAAAAATAATTTAATACAGCAACGATTCTGCAACTGGGTATTTCAGAATAAAAATTAGCAAATGAACACTTCTTTATAGTGTGGAGAAGACGAGACATACGGGCTGAGAGAGAAAATGAATTGGAAGCTGTAATAAATCCAGTCATGTGTGGACTCTGTTTACTTTGAATGAAGTTTCAAAGTTCAAAGTTCATTCAAAGTTTACTTTGAATGAAGTATTGTTCTTTTTGTTATTTAGGTATGACAGCATCACGGTTAATGCTAAGTGCTAGCAAAATATTTGCGATGGACGGTAACTGGGACAGCAATTTTCGGTATCCATAGTTGATTCTGCTATAGAGAATGTGCCAAGGGGAGTCCGACAAAAGTGGTATGTGTGTGTGGATATTGGTTAGTTTAGAAATGCTCTGTAGTAGTGCACCATTTCTGTCTGGGTCTTTTACGTCAGGCGAATTACAGATATAGGTAAGTATTTAAAACGAATCATCCTAAATTCTTGGAGCAAGGGATTATTGTTAACCATAAAGAACGCTGGCTATGATGCAAATTGCCTTCTTTTGCAAAAGCTGCATTAAGCTTAAGCTGCAGTGGTGCACCACGCAAGATGAGGCATCCAACGTGACTGGAAAAAGACAGTTGAAAACAAGCAGCCTGATTACCTGGGCTAGAGTAACCTTCATTAGCATGCAGGCTTTGGAAAGTTTGCATATCTTTATGGTTGACTTGTGAATTCTGTGACAGGAGGTTCGTAAGATGTCACTCACATACTTTGTCTCCCATGTGAAATACTTGTATTATAAAAAAATTTGGTCTGCAGTTTCTTTTAATACTGTATTTCGTGTTCTGAAGAAAATAGCTTTAATTTTCTGTGTGTTAATGACTAGTGAGTTGGCAGTGCTTCAATTATGAAGGTTCTTTAATGTGGCACTTATAGACAAGATAATTTTTGTTAATAGCTGCATTCAGAAAAATGTTACCTACATAACAAATGTCAATGCTAAATTTAATATAGAATTGTTGATAATAAAGCTGGAACTATAATGTACCTAAAATGGCAATTTGAGGCACTCCTGCATTGATTAATGCAAATTCAGAGTTGGTTTCATTGGTTACTATAAGTTGGATGTGATGATTAAATAATTTCAGATTAAGTTTAGGGCTGTACCATAGACACTATATCGCTCAGGTATTGAATGTAATCCAAGATGGTTAAGTCTATCGAAACCGTGCGATAAATGTATAAATATGCCTATTGACAGTATTTTACGTTCAAATCCCTGCAGTATTTCTTTTTGTTCAAGGAGTGCAGGACTGCATGTGTTGAAGACCTGAAGTGGCCAAAGCTTAACTGCACATTAAATAGAATAAGATATGTAGCGTTCCTAACTAGAACGGCAGCAGAAATGACATAATCTCAGTGAGACAGGTGTCGTCCGCCATTTTATTCCAACTTCGTTCTCACTTCTCTCCTAGCCCATTTCTTCGTCTTCTGTCATGCGTCCAGCGCAGACCGCTTCATTCTTCCGGACTTCTTTTAATTACACCTTCTGGGGTAATGCTTGAATATGTTTCCAATAGAGGCACACTCCGTTTGATCCATGGTTTGACCCGAGGCTCCGGTGTACCAGACATTCTTGAATATTCCATGGTGGCATGCAGTCTTAATCACTTGAAATGGTCCGCAAAATTTAGAATTTGAAGGCACAGCTCCTTTCCTTACAAGGGCATAGACTCCAGGTTGTATGTCCGGTATCTCGCTACTGTGTCTTTTATCAAAGTTTCGCTTCATGCGGCGCTTGTAGACCTCCTGTTCTTTGACAGTTTCCTTACTTCCGCGAGTTCGAGGTTCTCTAGGAGGACTACCTTACGATCTGCAGTAAGTATGGGCGCTGTACCCGAAGTTTCAAAATGAGGGCTGCAGCCTAAACCAGTGGTGTGCGATCTGTTGAGATGTTTCACAGCGGCCTCGAGACAGCACTTCCAGCCACCGGCAACGTCTGGATACATCTTCAGATACTGTTTGATGTCTCGTATGGGACGTTCCGCAAGGCCGTTTGCTGCCGGATGGTATGGAGAAGAATACTTGATCATTGTGCCGTGCTCCTGTGCCCACCTTGATAATTTGGCACTCCGGAAAGCCGGCCCGTTGTCGCAGTCGAGCGTCTTTGTGTGTTTAAAACATTCAGCCTTGAGGAGATCTATTACGCTGTTTGCGTCTTCATTGCCAGCTTTAGCCGCAATCGACCTTGTGCACTCATCTATGGAGAGCAAGAAAGCTTGCGTTCGCTTGACTCTTTCCCCCTTCTTCTTGAGCTCCGCGAAATCCAAATAAATTACTTCGAACGGGACGCTTGACTATGCAGAGTTTGTCATAACGTCTGTCGATCGCTTGAATTTAACTTTGCTCACCTGGCAGAGGTCGCATGTGCGGATGTAATGGCTGATGTCGTTTTTCAGGCCCGGCCTTGTGAATCTCATGTGGAATTTCTTATAAGTGCGCGAGAAGCGATCATGTCCGCCTGATCCAGGAGTGTCGTGGTGTAGATTAAAAATCCTTGCAATCGTAGCTGGTGGTACGTGATACCTTCCATTGATAAATTGGAGCTCTTCTGTACCTTCCCACAGCTTAATATGATTGATTGCCTCTGGATTCTTGCTTGACTCGTGTACAAGTAATATTGATAGCGCGTCAGCGTCAGTGAGGAGTGGGCCAGGATGGTGCGAAATTACGAAATCAAATTGTTGAAGATAGTTCACCCATCTAGCAATGTGGCCTCTTGGCTGGGCCATGCTCAGAAGTTGAGTCAGTGCTTGATGGTCAGGGAAAAGTATGAATTTGGCACTTTCCAGGTAAGTACGAAAGTATTGCACAGCTTTTCAGACGGCCAGAGGTTCCTTTTCTGTGTATGGTAATTGATTTCGGCGCGTTTCAGGGTATAGCTGTAGTACTCCACAAAGTAGTGTTTGGTTTGAACAGCTTGTTTGGAGGGTTTCTGGTATAGAACCGCACGGTAGCATAATGTGATGCGTCCGTATTCAGCACGAAACGCAGGGGAAAGTCCGGTATTCGGAAGGTGGTGTCCGACGGTATTAGTTTCACAAGCTCACAATAGACAGCTTCGCACTTCTCGTCCCATTGAAAAGGCACGTCTTTCTGAGTTAAACGTGTGAGGCACCTTGTTCTCAGTGCATAGTCATTGGTAAACGCTGGAAGTGCCCTGCTAGGCCAAGAAAAACGCGCAGGGAGTGCACGTCATAGGTGCTTTACCCGCTTGGAGATTCTCTCTACCGATTCTTGCTTAGTGATTTTAGTGTGTCCATCAAATACCCTGCCAAGAAACACTACGGTATCTTGAAAGAACGCACTTTTCTTGAAGTTGACTTTGAGTTGGGCAAGACTGAGAGCGTGAAGAACTTTTGAAAGATGACTACGGCGTCCTTCCTTTGTTTTTGAGTAGATGATGATGTCGTCGATGTACACATTGCAAAATATGCGCAGGTAAGGTTTCAGAATGTCCGTCATAATCTTCTAAAACCACGCAGGGGAGTTCTTCCAACCAAACGGTAGGCGGTTGTACTCAAACAAGTCAAATGGGGTTATGAACGCGGCGTACTTCTTCGTTTCTTCACTTAGTGGAATCTGTCAAAAGCCCTTGTAGAGGTCTATTCGTGAAAAACAATGGCAACCACCAGTTTCGTCAATGATCTCATCGATTCTCGGCATTGGATAAGGGATCAATTCAGTTTGACGATTGAGAGCCCGGTAGTCTGATCAGAGGCGGAATGTCCCGTCTTCTTTTGGTGCAATAGTTATAGGAGAAGCAGATAGGGATACAGGGATACAGAAGGCCGGATGATACCTGCGTCCAACATTTCTTTCAACTCCTTTTTCAGCCACACCTTTTTATCTCTGGACATATTATAGGGGGTTCTACGAACCACTGTTTTATCTGCGAGCTTGAAACGAACGACATGTGATTTCATTGCTGGCAATCATGTATTACAAAAGACTGTTTTTTTATATTTAACCATAGAACAAAATATATAATGGTTAGTCCCACAGTGTTCCCCCAAAAATAGAACTAAAGGGAAAGTGTACTGGGATGAGCGCATATGCATGCAGAACTTTCCAAATTGATAAATACACTAAAACTTCTTATATCTGCAGGCTGCAGAATTACCGTGGATGACTCCTTGTGAAACACTTCTTGCACATGATTTAGTGTCACGAAGTGATACTTTAATGGTCTGCACCTAAGCTTTTTAACACGTATGTAAGTCTTATCACCAGTGCAAATAATTTCTTCAATGATGGCAAATGACTTGTCAGAGAGCTGCACGGCTGAGCTGTTTGTCTTCTCCATTGAGCGTACAAGCTGTGAGTAAGGATTGACTCATTTAAAGTTATTCTTCTGTATTGGACAGAATGTGGTCGGATCTCTTGATCGCAAGGCAATGGACAGGCTGGTCGAATATACTGAGAACTACTCCCAAAAAATCGGGTACCATCACTGCTGCATACACTTTTCTGTGTTGCTTTAGCATCAAAAGAACTGCAGTACTGCACCACACTAGGCTTACCAGCCAGGTCCTGCAGTTCCATTACAGTATTTTCGATTTGCAAAACCCTGCACAGCTGATGGGGAATCCCATTTACAGCTTTTACAGATTGCTTGAGGCCGCCGTTCCCAGATTCATATGGAAATGCAGCGTGTGCCCAGAGCGGACCCCAGTAACGAATACTTTTCACAATATGTGTGATCTGGTGCATAATAAATGTCATAAATGCCTTGCCGAAAAGCATTTGAGAACGCACATGAAACTCCAGCAAGCGTTGCTCAGCTCGAATTAACTCATAAGTTTGTATTTTGCACTGCAGCATAATATGCAAAGCTTCAACTAAGTATGCCCAGTGCTGAAGGTAATTCTTGTCAAGACTGCCACCAAGCACTTGAATGCTGTAATATAATATCCAATTTTCCAGCTCCTTTGCTTTCCACCCCTTTCGCTCTTTCGTTGGTCTTGGCAATCTTTTCAGATCCCTCGGTGGCATGATAGCCATAAGCCTCTCATCGATTTTGTGTTGCTCACGACTTGGCGAGTATGCACCACCAGAAGACTCGAACCATAAAGATAAGAACTGTCCTCCAATCCCCAGCAAAATGCAATGCATGTAGTCGGGAACAAAGCCCCCATACTATGTAAAAATGCAGGCTTATCAATGGAGACACTGTTTTCACACCACGAACAGTCACCCCTTCCGTAACTGCTTTTTGCATGTCTTCAAGCATCTGGCTTTCCGTTCTCTCAGTGGAATTAACTGACTCTACTGGGTATTTTGTCGATCCACCAGTTCGTTCACCTTTCTGTAGGCACCAGTTACACCCAAAATACACATTAAATTGAGTCACACCTTGCATGGGTGCTCTGGCAACAGAATCACCTGCGCAACAAATGCAGCAAGCTTTAAATCTCTGAAGTTGCCCCTGTCGCTCCAAGACAAAGCCATTTTCACTTAGCTGGCTCATTTGCTCGACAAATGTGCTTTGAAAAAGCTCCATCTTTGGCTTCTCCTTCCAGAACCACAAGGCTGCAAGAACCCGTTTGGACATCGTCTGCTTAGCAGGAACCTCATTCACTATCAACTGAATGGGCCAAATGGCTGTACCAGTTGACTTGAAAACTGGTGTTCCGTCAGCATTGAATGTGAAGCTGATTCTAGGCCCACAGTGTCGTGTTGCAGCGGCAAATCTTCGGTACATTTCACCATCCCATATATCAGCAACTATCATGGTGAAGTGGCGTTGTCAGGTCAAGAAGTGTACAGTGTTTTAACAATATTGCAACTGTGACTCCGCATCGAGAGTTACAAAAAAGGCAAATCTGATAGACTGGAAGCACTGGTTTTGTGCCTGCACTGTGTGCATTGAAAAGAATTTGTTTCAGCATTTTCTATGTCTAGCATTTAGGGCAAAAACAAAAATGTCACGTTGTTGTGCCCGTTTTCTCAACAGTTTGGAAAGCTGGTACCGGGAATGTGGCAATATTGAACATTCAAAAATTCTGTTGATAAAGTCTAAGATGCTGGCCAGCCCTGTAAATGATAAATTATTTTTACAGTGTGCTTCAGCACCATGAGGAGAATATCACCTTTGGACAGAACCAGTTTTTCAGTGAAACATCATTAAGTAAATCCCCGAAATACGGTTTGCCACCATGACCGCGCCCCATGGAGCTGTCAGGCGTTTGCTGCTGAAAGTAGCAAAGAAATAACCACCCAAAATGCAGCAAGTGCATAGCTGTCAACATGTACTGTTGACTCTATAGAGCTTGACAGTCAAGCGCTGGACCCGAAAAGGAGCTAGAAGCTGTTGTATTAGTTTCCTTCACTGAACAATAAGCAGGTAATTTAAAGCAAGACATTTTATAACCTACTGCGTGGGCAACATGATTGCAACTGTTACTGAAAATTTCACATGCATGTAGCAACAAACTTAGCACAACTTTCATTCTAAATGACACCAGTTTTCATGTTTAGTTTCCAGCTTTACAAGATGGCTCACCCAGTCCCCATCACATGTATTATTCATAGACAACGGTAATACATTGTTGGGAAAGCCAGCTCCTTTAAAAATTTGGAGTGGCCTACCAATGCAAATACAGGTAAATGAAATTCTGATGTTTTAAGCAATGTTTCCCCTTTGCAAGAATTATCCCCCTACCAACTTAATCAGCGTATCTAGACATCCCCCTCAATGAACGTACACCAGAATGTTTTTGGAAAGAACCTATGCAAAAAAATTTAAGATTGGTTAAGAGGTGATCAAATGTGCACAAGCTTATGGAAAATTTTTGTGAACTAATATGAACCAAGCCGCCCAACAAATTACATTACTATACTTGAAAACTAAAAATAGCCTGGAATTGAAGTCTATAAGCAGCAACCCAAGACCATACTCCTGTGTTTAAGCAGTCCCTTCACCATAAAGCAAATGACGAGATGCAGTACCGCTCGGAAAATTCTCGCACCTTCTGTATAATTTCCATTGCATTGTTTAATGCTTCTTCCAAAAGGCGCTAATGGGATTTCAATTCAAGCGATATTTCAACATCCTTTTATGGCAAACATTGGTGTAATATCAGGAGAGGTCGTTATGTGACCAATACTGAACTATTTTCAATGCCCCAGCTGGTGAGGGGCCTACCAACAGTTATTGACGTCAAAAATGTTTGGGTAGTTTTTGTAAGCTCTGATGGACCTACCATGTCCTCTTCTGAAGCCAGCTCTCCAGGAACACATTGCTGTGAAGAGTCGTCATCAGGCATGAACAGCTGCAAAAAAAGACAGAAAAATAATGAAAGAGGAAAGGGGAACTAAACAGAGGTCGGCCCCACCTGTTATAGATGCACTCAGTGACATGCAAGATCAACATGTTTTATTTTAGTGCACAATCTACAATGCCAGCACACACAGTTAAAAGAAATGGTCAAGTGCTTTCATGTCTTGTCATTGTAAATTCTGCACCAAAAAACCAAGCATAGGGATTACGAATAGCCTGCACTAACACATTAGCAGAGAGTTTGGTGCAAAATACATGCATAGCATATACTGTATATGTATAAGGCAGCAGAGCATGGATATATATACAACTGCGAGACTTTTCTTTCGGGGCACCCGTATGGGTTTCCTTTGTAGCAACTGCTACGAACGGGTGGATGTCTGATTTTCCCTTTATTATATGTACCTGTTCATCATTTACCGATCCCCGCAGGGGCGTCTGCGTCAGCAGACGTTTGGTGTGTTGCGACACCACGTACCCGAGCACACGAGGGTTGGACCCTCCCGCGTGTAGCCGTGCGCGGCTTAGCCGTGTCCAGGGAAAGGGGGATCCTGGAGGTTGAGCCAATGCTGGGTGTTCGGACCTTTAAGGCTTCCCGGCGGAGGCAACACACCTCTTTCTTCCTTTCTCCACGGCGGCAAGGGTTAACCTTGTGTGGCTATCCTACCTTGGGTACACCATATTTGGTTATAGTGACGGCGTACGGCTGGTGTCGTGCAGGCTTGGGCACAAGCTCTGCCGCGTCCCCGCGTTGGGCTCCGGGGTGGGCGGTCGGCGCTGTTGCCGAACACACATACTTTCCTATGGCAGCTCAAATCTCTGTTGTCCATGATCGGCGTCTGAAAAGATGCCGCACCGAAGTACCATTTCAATTCTCCTTTCGAAGCAACGCCTCATCTTTCCCCAAATACTATGTAGTCCACAGTGAAAGCAACACGCCTGTTAGAAAGCTCTCTCCATTCCTGGTAGCCAAATGCCTGAAAGATAAAATCGGACAGACATACAAAACCTCCAAAATGTCTAGCGGGGACCTCCTCCTAGAACTGAATAACAAAGATCAAGCGGATAAGCTGTCTGAACTTACCAGCATTGGCGACGCCACAGTGACAATTTCACCACATACAACACTGAACACAAGCCGGGGTGTGATATCAGAGGAAAACTTTATTGGCCTGAGCGATGAGGAACTCCTTGAGGGTTTCCAGGAGCAAAACGTGACAAAAGTACAAAGAATAGTCATCCGCAGGAATGACCAAGAGATCCCAACAAAACATGTCATACTTACAATTGGAACAAGCGTAATGCCTACCTCTCTGGCTGCAGGGTACGTAAAAGTAAATGTCAGACCATATATCCCAAACCCAAGACGGTGTTTCAAGTGCCAAAGGTTCGGACATGCTTCACATGCATGCCGAGGCCAAACAACCTGTGCTAAATGCAGCTCAAATGATCATCAATATGAAGACTGCACTTCTTCCCCACATTGTATTAACTGCAAAGGAGACCATCCAGCCTACTCGCGGTCTTGCCCAAGCTGGAAGAAGGAAAAGGAAATCATTGCACTAACTGTGAAAGAAAAATTTCTTTCTTTGAAGCGAGGAAGCGGCTATCATATCTTCCGCGAAGAAGTTATGCCGATGTGACGCAGGCGGGGGCAGCGTCACAGAGGCCTCCGGAGTCCTCCGAGCCCACGCGCAGTGTTGCCGCAGTGACTCCCCCCGCCCCCGTGGTGGAAGCAGTCAGTACTGCTCCGTCCTCTTCAACGGCCCTGCAGACACCAGTCCCGCAGGGCCCTAACATCAAGCGTACTCCAAGGCCCGAGACACGTGTCTCGGCGCCAAATTCTCGGTCCTCCAGCGCCTCCGAGAGAGCGATGGAGGTCGATACAAAAACCCCGGTGTCATTGACACCGAAGGACAAGCGCTCTCTTGAGCGCGGTAAGAGGGACAAGATCCCAATAACCACCCAAAATAAGAAGGCGATAACCTGAAGGTTATCGCTCCTTTGTATCACCCTTCCTGAGATCTACGTCACCTAATATCTTTCCTATCTCCTATTCAACTGTTAAAGACATTTTTTACCCTTCAATTCCATAATGGCCTTTGTTATTCACTGGAATTGTAGCGGTCTTTTACATAACTTAGGTGACATTAAAGACCTGTTATTTAACTTCTCTCCTGTGGCCTTATGCTTACAGGAAACAAACCTAGATGAAAAACACAAACATATTTTAAAAGGTTACACTGTTGTACGGCGCGACCGTACTCACTTGAACCGGCTTTCGGGTGGTGTAGCCATTGTTGTGCAGGGTGGTATTGCAGTTAGAGAAGTTCCAATTATCAGTCATATAGGAGCCGTTGCTGTCACCGTTATACCTCACAAAACCATCACCATTTGCTTGCTGTATATCCCACCCCACACCCATTTTACCACTAAACACTTAGAAAATATAACAGGTTAATTACCGGAGCCATTTGTTTTAGTGGGGGATTTTAATGCTCACGGTACTCTTTAGGGCAGTATCAAAACTGACCAAAGAGGGAAAATGGTTGAAGGTTTTATTCTGTCAAATGATATCTGCCTGTTAAATTCAGGTGCACCGACATACTTTTCACCGACTTCCCGCACTTTTAGTTGTTTAGATTTAGCTTTTTGCTCACCATCTCTTTTTCATGATTTTAAATGGGAAACCGTCGACAAGTCTTATGGCAGTGATCACTTGCCCGCAATCATCAATTTTTTATCATCACCACGAACCTTAATCACTAGGCCACGCCAGTGGAAATTATACAGCTCGCTGACTGGCCGCTTTTTATGAAAAACGCGAAACTGGAAGTTGTCTCTTCACAAGAACTAAGCATTGACGAACTTAAAAAAAGATCACTGAGGTCATAATCTCTGCAGCAGAAAAGGCAATACCTCAGTCATCCGGTATTGTACACAAAAGGGTAAATCCCTGGTGGACGAACGAGTGTACCGAAGCCAAAAAGAAACAAAATAAGGCCTGGGGAATCCTACGGAGGTACCCCACTTATAGCAACCTTTTAAATTTCAAACAGGCAAAAGCCAAAGCACGATTTATTCGAAGACAGGCAGAAAAATCGTCATGGCAAAAATATGTTTCTTCCATTAATAATACGCTCACGTCAAAACGAATGTGGGCCCGGGTAATGAAATTGAAAGGAGAGTACACATCATACACAATACCACTACTCACATGTCCAGGCACACAAACAACACTACGGGACCAGGCCAACTTATTAGGCGAACATTTTTACAAGGTCTCCAGCTTAGCAAACTACTCAACTGATTTCTTAAAATATAAAAAGTCGGCGGAGAAACAGAGACTGCCCACTACTGGAATTTCAAATGAACCTTATAATAACGTCCTCACAATGCAAGAACTGAACCAGGGTTCTCTCTGCCGGTAAAAAAAACAGCAACAGGTCTTGACCGTGTCCACTACACAATGTTGGCACACTTATCTCAAGCATTAGCAGAAACACTTCTTAAATTTTTCAACAAGATCTGGGAATCTGGAGTAATGCCTACAGACTGGAAGAATGCAGTAATAGTGCCTTTTTTGAAATCAGGTAAACCCGCAACGTCTCCAAACAGCTACAGGCCCATTGCCTTCACAAGCTGTCTAGCGAAATCGTACGAGAGTATCATAAACATAAGGCTCACATTCATCCTTGAATCACGGAACCTAATAGACGTGCACCAGTGCGGACACAGAAACGGCTGCTCGACAATTGACCACCTCGTACGACTAGAACATGAAATACGTAACGCGTTTCTACACAAACAACACTGTCTCACAGTATTTTTCGATCTAGAGAAAGCGTATGATACCACGTGGCGGTATGGAATATTAAGAAACCTGGCTGACTACGGAGTACGTGGCAGAATGCTAAACTGTCTGTCTGATTTTATGGCAAATAGAACATTTGAGGTGCGTCTCGGCACAATACTTTCACGCACATTTACACAGGAAAATGGCGTTCCACAGGGTTGTATTCTGAGCACGACACCATTCATAATCAAAATGAACTCTGTTGATAAGATCATACCATCTTCTGTTATGCACTCAATATATGTCGACGATTCGCAAGTGGCTTGCCGCGCCTAAAGTCTACCCACTTGCGAAAGACAACTACAAATAACCACAAATAACCTTGTACAATGGGCTGACAAAAATGGGTTCCGTTTTTCAACAGAAAAAACTGTTACAGTTCTCTTCTCCCAGAAACGAGGGTTACACGTCAATCCAGTTGCCACATTGCATGGTACAACCTTGCCGGTCAAAGAAGACTACAAATTTTTAGGCGTAACATTTGACACAAAGCTGAACTTCCTGGCCCACATTAACACAACTAAAATTAAAGCAAATAAAGCATTAAATATCCTCAAAGTGCTATCGCACAAGCACTGGGGATCCGACCGAACTTGTTTACTACGTATATACCGGTCCCTCGTACGTAGCATCCTCGACTACGGTAGTGTAGTTTATGGTGCAGCTAGGCAGTCATACATCCAGCGACTCGATCCAGTTCATAATCTCGGCCTACGACTGGCAAGCGGTGCCTACAGAACATCGCCTGTCCAAAGTTTATATGTTGATTGCAATGAGCCGTCCTTACAGCAACGCAGAGCACTACTTACACTTTCCTATGTACTACGAATTCGATCATCACCACAACATATATGCTACAGCATCGTAACACAGTGCAAATCACGGATACACTACATAAGCAAACCGAACATGATTCGGCCACTAATCTTACGATACGAAGAATACTGTCAAGCTTATGATGGTCCTCATGAGGTCCTGCAGGTTGCTGAAAGGCCACCAAGATTGCCACCATTGTACAACTTTTCACAGCTATATGACTGGACACTAACACATCTAAAGAAAAAGACATTCCACAAGAACACATAATACAAGAGTTCCGAGCTATTCAAGAAAAATACAAAAATTACATGGAATTTTACACTGACGGCTCCAAAACACAAGAATACGTAGGTGTCGGAATAATAACGAAAAATTGGCAAAATAGCATTCGGATAAATAATTTTTCTTCAGTGGTTAGCGCTGAAGGTTTTGCGATATGGACGGCAGTAAAAAAAATTACCAGCGACAACCAGATGAATGCTATCCTATATGCTGATTCGTTAAGCGCGCTCAGAGCTCTAAACCTTAACTCCGAGTCTGAACGCCTACTTGGTGATATCCTAAACATGTTGGCCTATAACGAATACGGAAGAACCTTACGATTTTGCTGGGTCCCAAGCCATGTTGGGGTACCAGGCAACGAAGCAGCAGGTAGATGCGCGTTCATGGCAGCACACAAAGGTATAACGCAAATAACACTTCCATACAAAGACAGTATCCGAGCGATTCATAAGGCCCTGACATCAAAGTGGCAACTAGAATGGGACTCTTGCACAAATAACAAGTTACACACAATAAAACCCCTGCTTAGCGAATGGAAGTCGTGCAGTCACCAGCAACGCTTCTATGAAGTGATCCTATGTAGACTCCGAATCGGGCATACACACCTGACACACAATTTTCTGCTACAAAACGAAAACCCACCAACTTGCGAGAAGTGCCATGAACCCCTCACAGTAATGCACATTATTATGACATGTCCAAATATTGAAACACAGAGAAAAAAGCTTTTACAGAATCTCTATAACTTGCATATACCTTTAACGCCGCCTCAATACTCGGAGATAAACCGCTAGTGCCCTTCACTGACTTGTTCAACTTTCTAGAAAAAAACGGTTTTTTACACAGACTCTAAGGTAACACAGCTTCCGCTGCTTCAACATTTGAATTCCTAATATCTTGTGGCTGGCGCAGCATGACCTTAGTCGCTTTTGCGCCATTAAACCCGAATTGACTAGCTGTCGTTTACCGATGTGTCATGAGAAGTTATTGGGCTGGCATGCTGGAACCTATCGCCGATTGCTTGCAGTTCTGAAGCAGCGTTATGAACCACGGCAGCTGTCGTGCAGCTGGCCGCTGCACTGCAAATGTTGTTAACAGCCTCCTGCGATGAAATAGCTGATTATACCACACACTTAAGATCTGAAACATACTACCTCACCTGTTCATCATCACTACCCGATGCATCAGTTCCAAAGGCGCTGTTTCTTTCTGTCAAGAATCGGGTTTGAACTGCTGCTCGGCTTGGTCCGGCTACTGTGTTATAAACAGCTGGATCATCATCAGATAAGTATGCATCTGCTGACAGATCCTGAACCTAGAAACACATTTTAGGAATATGAGCGTGCCTTAAGAGAAAGCTCCGCCTCGGTAGCTGTCATCTAAACAATTATGAATGTGAAATATTTTTCTTTGAGAACCATAGCACGGGCTCATAATAGAAAAGGTATGTTGCATTTAAATGTGAAAATCAAAATCTAGCGACTTTAGCAGCATATTTTGAATTCTGGCGTAATTTTATTTTTTATTTCATGAAAACAAAAAATTCGACACGCGAACTCTGACTCAGCCATGAAAATCAATACCATAATTCCGTAAACTGCACATGATGCACCTAAAGCAGACAAAATTGATGTATTCATTATGTACAGCTATAAAATAAAACACTAGTCTGTAGGTAGGACTTTTGCAAGGTTCTTGCAAATGTTGTAGCAACTTCACATAACCTCTGAAATTATACTGTCCGCTTTAGACGTTCTTATAGATGTAATTTACTAAACTACGACAGCTGCTTTCGGTATACAGAGTGATGGGCTTGTGACTTTATTTTTTTTCCTGAAACATATCGAGGCCCTAAATCAAAATTCTGCTTGTTCCTGTTGTTAGAACTTAGCTTTCTCAAGTGCAACAAAGTTCGCTCAAATCGGCACAGTGGTAATATAAAACCAGTTCCGAGTTTCATACGGAAATCCGAGTTGGGCCTTGAGATAAAACTTCCTCTTAATCGAAGAAAATGCAGTAAACGGTGTATGACTAACAGTTGCGCCCTTTACCACCGCTTTATTTGTACTCAAGCGTAACAGCAGTGGCACTCTTTTCGGTACGCACTTTTTATAAGAAATAGCTCGGCATGACTGCGCGTTGTAGGAGCGAGTTCTGCTGCAATTATCATTATTTTTTCTTTTTGCTGCCCCTCGCGCGTGCGGACAAACAGAGCAAGTAACGATGCTGGGTGCTTTACTGAACTGCACGAACTAAAAAATGCAGTCTCGTATAAATTTTGAACACAAAAATAAAACAGTGGCACAAGCGCACATCGAAGGTATCAGAATAACAACAAAGATAAACTTACACTGCGTTGGTGAGCCCTCGAAGCACTTCTCGTTAGCATGAAGTTATGAACCCATGAACCCAGCATGAACCCATGGTTAATGTACTCTTTATATGGGCCTCTCTTCTTTATTTTTGGAGCATTATACATTATTTACGAAGTTTTAAGGATACCCAACGACTAAGGTCTTGCTATTAATTCCGCATATACATGTATATTCCACGTGGGAATCACTCGGCGGGAACGGCGAAACATATTCGTTGCTTCGTATTTGAATATTTTATTTAACAGTAATATACTTCCCGTTTCCCAATATATATTCAAGCAAAATGAAGTCAATAAATTAAATTTAGTAAAGTAGAAGTCACGTACATCTACGCAGCGCGACGTTCTTATGTGTCGGCATGCGGCCTGAAGTACGAGCACGCGGCTAGTATGGCTCTTCACATCACGTGCGCTACAGTGAGTTGCTGCCCCCGTTCTAGTACACTGTACCTACACGTGCGATCGTGTTCCGCTAGTTTTCTGGCACATGTCTTTCAGTACGGAAAAGTTAACGCAGATAACTTTTTCAAATGACAACCCCCGCGAAAGTGCGTTATGAGGATGACCGGAAGCTGGCTGTTGTGAGCATTGAGGACATTGAAAACTTGTCCTCAACATACAAAGGACTTCGAGTCGAAATCCTTCTATTCTGTGAAGTCGACGGATCCTGATGGGACGTCATATTATTACCGGGCTCGAATTCTCGCCTTTGGAGGTGAGCTCATTATTTTAAAGCCTAGTGTACATTTCATTTGCTTTCTCAAGTTAAATGTTCAGTGTATCTTGTGTTCCGCGATGCGCATATGCCGACTGCTGCTGCTACCCTGTGCGTGCGCTCGATCGCCCGGTATTCAACGATCACAAATAATTTTGTCCTGAAATTAGGGTAATAGATGTTTCGCAACCTCTGTAACATTCAAGTACACTTATGAAAAGTAATTATGGAGAAATCTTTTATAACATGCGTGCAATTACTGTGGGTATCGGCTAAATAAATAACAATGAAAATGTGTCATGTTTTCTGTGAAACTACGCACAGTTGTACTTTTCTCCTGCTGTTTTCGCGCAGGCTTGCGTGCAGATTGAGCATGGCGGCTTTAGCACTGATGTAGCTAGACTACTGAAAGTTTTGATTTCCCTCTTATACGAATAGAAAGCGTATTATTTAAGCATGCAAAATAGAAGCATCAGTGTGTGAACTACTAAATGTGTTGCAACGTTTTAATTTTCCTATGCTCTAGTAGCAGAGGTATCTATTTACTCAGTGCTGTATCAATGCTTATGGACTGTGTCTCTTAAAGTAGACTTATAAGACATTTTCTGGTTTTATGTGCAGCGCCCTGCAAGAAAGCAACCTCGGGGACCAAAGCATGAACTTCTTCAAATACTCAAAAAGAAAACAGGTGACCTCAGGCAACGAGGTGGAGGCCTCTTCGCAAAAACTAAAAAGGAAGAAAGTGGACCATATATGGTGACCCCCGTGTTTTAATCTCCTTGAGAAGGTGCAACGGCTAGAGGACATAATAGAAAAAAAAAGAGAGAAAGATGGAAGAAGTTCGAGCCAAGAACAGAACCCTCGAGCAGGAGGAAAAGGACCTTAGGCAGCTAAATATGTGGCTCCAAGAGAAAATGCTGATGATGCTCGACAACAAAGGTATGGAATTCATCTTTCCATACTTTGTGGCTGCGACATAGTGCTATTTAATACGTGCGCACTACGTTCAGCTAACTGTTTAAAATATGGTTTTCTTAAAATTTATATATATTAACATTTTCTTAGTGCTATTTAACATATAAAATTTAGAACAATGGGTGATGCCATGCTGTTGAAGTAACTGCATTCTGCTGTTTGTAATGAGCCATATCTCATGTTGATAATGCAGTCTACTGTGAAGCTCCACGCCATAAGAGGTCACTCGATTGGGGAACCACAAGCTAATGAAAGCTTCGAGAGAATCGAACAGTCGACGCCTCCACTACCACCACCAGCCAATTGTGCAAGAAAGGATAACAACATGGTAAGATGCCGATCTAAAGGGCAACCTCTGCAGTTTTTTTTGTATTATTGCTATATGCTTGTCATCAGTTAATTTTTTTTTTGCAACACATTTCTGTGGTGCATGTGGACATTGGCCGTGGTGTGGCGATTAATGCACAAGCATGGAGCCACATCCAAGGCCGCCAGAAGGACTCTCTTTTTGTAAAAGATCTCCTGCTGCGCATTTGGCCTAAGGACCAGTTGAAAAACCGCTCTTTACAAGGTGCATAACTGCACATTAAACCTTATTATAGCATTTTTTAAATAAAAGTTGCAACACTATGGGGGGTGAATAGTCCATTTCTGTCGTGCAGCTAAGCGGTGTCCTCGGTATCCAAATCGGCCTGCAAAGGCGCCGCTTACACCTTCGAAGGTGGAAGTGATGCGCGGTAAGTGGATAGTCTTACAGTCCTTATACTCATTAAAAAAATTTTCTTGCTTCCAGCTAGTGAGACCTTGTGAATTTTTCTGTTTTAGACTGTTACAGACAAAGACTGCAGCGCCAGGCTGTCCCTAAACACATTTTGCCTGCTGCACTCAAGCAGCTGAACCATTTTGTGGTTGAGAAGCTGGCAGACTTTGAGAGTCTGGCAAAACGGTGAAGTGCTGTTGTGCATGTTTGGTGACTAATTACGGAGAGCTTCTAAATTTGTCTAGTTTGGGAACAACATGCAGCCCTACTCTTCAGATAGACCCCTCTTTTAAGTGAATATAGTTTAGCAGCACGCAATTGCCAAAAATGATGCGCAGCATCAGCTCCCTTACTTTCCGTTTTTAATTAGTTATCCGTTTTTAATTCCGTTTTTAATTAGTTAAGACAAGTACATAATGCGTGAAATGACTGCTTTTCATATCTGTCGCACCACATCTCCACCTAGGCTCACAATATTTATGTTACCTCCATGCCGACTGTAGTCTGAATTAACTGTAATGGTTCCAAAAAGTGTACGTCACCCAAGTGAGCAAGCCAAGCATTTTCAGTCTAAACCATTAATAGTGGCACATGAACGTGAGCGTGCAGTGGTGTGGCTGCTAGTACTGTCTTTTCTTGTTCCAAAGGCTGTTCCAAAACACCAAAAGTCACTTCCAGTACTGCATTACAGCAACAGGAAATTTCTTCGAGTACTTTTTGTGGCGCAGTTATGAGAATAGTTTGCATATTATGTGTGACAGCCCATGAGAGTAGCATTTTTGCAACAAGCGTGCAGCCCTTTTGCTATAATTGAAATGCGCTTCTCGGCAGAGCAAGACGAGTGAGCATGACGCATCCCACACAACTGAACTTTTATTAACTGCAATCCTCTCGAAGATAACCCACATTGTTCTGCACGCATGCGCTCTTGGAACTACCCCCAAAGCGCCGTTTTCCATTGCCACACTATCATCTCTTACAGCTACAACACATATATCTTCATAATGTACTGCCAGGGCAGCACCACCATTTTGCTGCAGGATGTGCACAAACTTGAAGCTTTCCTGCCCTTATGCATATTTCAACATTTTTCAGGGAAAAGCACAACCATGACCCTCAAGCAAGCCATGACTGAGTGCAGCAGGCTTCTGCGGTGGGAATTTATTTTAAAATGTTTTCATTCAAATAAGGAAGCCGCGCTTTGCGTGAGAGTGAATTATTAGTGAATTAATTCATTTATTGTCTGCATCTGGGTGTTGCAAGTGTTCACAATAGTCATTGTAATAGTGATCCATGTTCTGTTTTAGTAGTAATTTTTTATTTAACACATCTATCATTAAGCAGGCACATCAGTTTTGCCTAGTCATACTGATTCATAATCTCTTGTTTCAGTGCTAATTTATTTATCTACGACTATATACTTCAGACTTCACTGTTGAGCTTTAGGCTGGAGCAGCTGTTTACAACTTCATTGCTGAACGCGTTGCCTACTTAATCTAGTCATTTTTTTTATGTTCGGCACAGTATCGCTTATTTTTATGTTTTTAACGGCCCTGCTACAACAGCAAAATTTGCATGCTGACCAGTTTCTTCTTTACTATCTTTTCTGTGCTTATGTAGAAGAGTCACGTTTTAAAAGAAATTGTTGGTATGAAAGTCTTTCATACCAGGTATTTGTACTTCGCAAATAAATGAAGTCTTTAGAACAGTCCTGTTGTCATTTTCATGCGTCCCTAATATAGTTCGTTTAGTTAGTAGTATAATTCATTATTTGTTCCACCATTTGTTCACTCTACTGTGCATGAAATTTTGTTTTTGTTCTGTAGTTCTCATGGTTGCCTTCCGTAGCAATCGAAAATGTCAAAAGTTTAATTTAGGACAGTATAATTTATCATTTTATGTACACCACATGCAACAAAAAGAGGTTGCTGCTTTTTGTCATTCTCACTGCTGAAGCTGCAAGCTGTTGTGAACAATGCCAACAATGCTGCTTTTCCGCCACCTCCCTGTGTAATTAGCCTGTGCCAAGGCTGTGCTCCGCCAGCTCAGAGGTTAGATGTTACAAGCCATTTCCTTCGAGGACTCGAAGAAGGATGCCGCCAGGGTGTTACGTGCAATTTCTGGTATCCTGCCGTCGGGACCACTTCTATTCCTTTGGAAATAGTCTTAATGAACAATGCCATACTTTTCACTTACTTGGTGCCCCATCGCAATGTATTTAAGTGTAATTATTATAAGCAACAAGTACCTTTGTATGGTTTTTGTTCCGTGCATGTGCCCCTAGGTCCGCATTACATGCTTGCCACCAGTTAGTTTCAATCGGATGACCATGTGTGTTTAACTGGTTAAAATGTAGGACACCAGCTTATGTCAACTGGTTGACCTGTTGCGTACCATTTAGCTTCGATTGGATGACCAGTTGGCTACAGTTGAATAAACATGTGTGTTCAAATGGTAGACCAGTTGGGCACCAGTTAGCTTTAATTGGATGCCCACATGTGTTTACTGGTTAACCTGCTCAATACCAGTCTACTTCAGCTGGTTGACTAGTTGGGCACCAGTTAGCTTCAATTGGGCGACCATATATGTTCAACAGGTTGACCAGTTAGGCACCATTCAGGCTCAATTGGATGGCGTCTGTGTTCAACTGGTTAACCATTTGGGTACCAGTTAGCTTCAATTGGACGACCATATATGTTCAACTGGTTGACCAGTTAGGCACCATTTAGGCTCAATTGGATGGCATCTGTGTTCAACTGGTTAACCAATTGGGCACCATGTTGCTTCAACTGGACGATAAGTGGGGTACTAGTTAGTTTCAATTGGATGACCAGTTGGCTTCAATAGGTTTATCAACTGCTTTACCAATTGCATGTAATTGGTGCCCTCCAACTGGTGGCGAAATTCCAATTGGTTGTAAACCAATTGGACCCAATTGATATTTCTCCAATAGGACCCATTAATTTTTTTTGACTAGGGATCTCTCTCGCATAACTTTTGGCAATTACCTTGTCCACCAAAAAGTTGGGCCGTGAGCAGTATAAAGGAATAATTATTGCGGTCGTGTTAGATGCGTACATTTTCGACACTTGGCCCGAACAGTTCGTCTGGAGTTCGCTTTGTGTAGTTACCCGGGCGCACTGCAATCTTCTCAAATGAGTATGGCGACTCACTCGCATCCTCGCCACTAAATGGTCCTGTTCTAAATGTTCTTCCTAATATTTATTTAGTTGCAGGAGCTAGATTTAAACACCTTAATTTTCCCTTCGAAAATGCAACAAATCGTCTCTAATTTTCTTTGATGATTTCCGACGCCTACAATTTCCGTGGAACACGAGCAAATGTGTTTAAATACAATCCAAGGCGACACTATCAAGCTTTCCGTTGCAGAGGTGTGCATCTATATCTTTGGCTTTATAGGTCTATTTTCCCTATGACTAACTTCTGTTCCTTGTGTAACGAACCAAAAACAACTGGTCGTTTCTTTTTTTTCTGCTTCCTCTTCTCTTCCCTCTGCAGAATGTTTCTCGTACTACAGGCGCGTAATCTAGGCCTAACTCCAGCAACATCAAATCTACTGTCCTTTGGCGCCTGTCATTTACGTACAAGTCCCAAGTCTAGTATACAGCTGCTCTGCGAGAGCTTACTGAAGTGTCCGAAAGTTACGCTTCTAGGAGTTCCGGCCATTGCGCTCTTGCTTAGGTTTCCTTTTTTTATTTTGAGTTAATAAGTGCTATCGAAATTTTGTTATCCTTCAGTTGCACAAGGTCTCCATTTTGATTGCTTTCTTTTTTTTCTTTGGTGCGTGCACATTTCGATACCTCCAGTGTAACCAATCCCCCTCGTGAGTATGATCCATTTATCAGCCAGACATATCGAAGAGCAGCCCTGCTGTTCAAGAAGCTCGGGCACTCAAGCGTAGCAGCTTTTTGGGGAACTCGGTTCAGCTGAGGCAAGGAATGCTCGTTTTAACAGCTGGAGAACCAAGTAAAAGCAGGTTTGCCGAGTGGCAGTATAGGCGCCCCAGCCGGGCAGCAGCTTTGGTTCCAAGAAAGAGCAGGGGGCATTGACCTCTACGGCGGGGACAACGAAGTCACGGACGGTCACTACAAGTTCATAGATGAGCACGCAGGACGGGCTAGGCGTAGTTGGCGGTTGTATATGTGTCGCCAGCCGGGTGAAGGGACCCGAGCATTCTCCACGACCTGGGCCACATCGGGCGCTGCTGAGGGTCCCGTACCTGGTCCTTATTGACGTCTCCTGCAGGGCTTGCGTAGCAGCCATCCAGTTGCCGCGAACGTTCATCACTGCAAGTGAGTTGTGTCGACCGGATGATTCTGCGCTTCGTCCACCGCCGCACCGTCGGCAACTGCCACGCCTCATTCGCCGCCGGAAATAGTCCCAGTCAATCCCGTGTCCCCAGTCCTTATGACCGTCTGACGGTGCGTGCCACTAAACGGACGTACTTAGGACAGTGCAGCTCTTTGAATGTGCTTGCGTCCCGTTCATTTTATTAATGCGTTAGCATTATCAGGGTACTTCCAGCGCTTTCTGGGGCTGTATGTTTCTATGTAACAGTTTTCCCGCCTAACTGGGTCACTGGGTAGCCCTTGGTCGAATGCGTAGTGCATCGGGCTGCTGTGCAGAGAGAACAAGTTTTGAAACCAACCGTCGGACCAACTTGACAATGCGTACATATGTGCCGCTCTTCAACGAACCTGTTTCACGCCGACATGGGTCACTGTGTATGCCGGACTAAGTAGGTGCCGATGTTCAGAAGCCTTTTTAAGGCCGACTTGGAGCGCTTGGTATTTGACACTTGATCTGTGCTAGTCTTCAACCAGCCTCTATGATGCCAACTTGGGTCACTGCGCGTGTGCCAGTAGGTGTTTGCCGCTCTTTAATGAGCGTCTTTAGCGCAAGCATGGTTAACTAAGTGTGTACCACTGTGGGAATGTGCCGCTCTACCACATCGAAAGAGGTCGCTTCAACTTATCCGATGCTGAGTACAGAGAAGCAGGCAATTCATATATATGCACAAGATGTGACCCTCTGGAGCAACCTCCCGAGCGTGACAGAGCCAAAAAGAAAAATGCCTTGAAAATGCCAGCGACCTAATTGACGCTGAAATTAGAAGGATCGGTTTGGAGATGTCGGCGAAGAAACAACATGTATGCGAATCGCCAGTAAGATGATTCGCAGTCGCCCAGATTTTGCGAACATGCAGCTAACACAAAGATATCAGCCTCTTAATTAAATGCAGCCAACTGAAAGTGTTAAGCGTTATGCTCTCACAAGGCAGGCGAAGGGGGTGGTCTCTGGGTCCACCGAGCGAGGACATCAGCTCTAGAGACTATGCGTCTTACAGGAAGGATTTCTGTCCGAGCTGGTGGTTCATGGACAGAAGTAGCAACTCGGTTTATAAAGGCGTAAGGCAACCACGTATGACCTATACAGCGCAACACCTAAGGCTAACGCAACTGGAACAGCCATTAATTGAAAATACTAACAAAGAAGCGATGGGTACAGTGACATGGAGGCCTCCCAAAATTACTACCGATACCACTTCTTCGGGAATAGGTCCAGATGAGCACTCTTCAAAAGGTCGTCAACCAGCGGAACTGCAACAGATATACGGGTCGCTACAGGCAAAACAGTCGCATCAAACATTACATGCGCGGCACGCAACTGACGTACGAGCAGACTGACTCATGGTGGCAGCTTCCGCCGTGGGCATACCATATTGAGCAACAAATCTATACACAACACCGCAAGCCGAAAACTGTATGACACCAACGTCCTACCTTTAGAAGACAACAAGAGAACATTCAGTGTATCCAGAGTACTTACCACGCCATATTCACAGGCACGACATGGACAGCGGACACCATCGTCACCATTTGGTGCCATTCAAGGAAACGGACAAATGGAAGACGAACACGTTCCCTACGACAATCAGACCGCAGCAGAATTTTATGCAATCCTGGAATGTCCATTTCAGGCTCTAATAGAGATCCAGCCTGACGAGCGCATCGACGTATGTGTACACGGACTTCTAAAGGGCATTCAGTGGACATAAATAGGTACATAACACGTTATTCCTAGCCAGATCATACACACGCTCGCTGGAGAACTCGCAACATGCTTGCATGGAAATGAACGTGCACACGAGCTTGCCACTGCGCAGTCGCGAAACGAAACAATACTGCACTAAGATCAAAGCGCCGACAAAACTGATCACATATTGTCCCTTCAAGTAGCCCGGGAGCCAGAATAACAAGACGCTCGCGTCCTAATTCCATGGTTCCCCGTCGTTATCCCCCCCCCCCCGCTTGACGAGGAAGAAGGAAATGATTTTACGACGCCTCCGGCTTGACGTCGCGCTGTCACCTCACATCGTGGAAAGTTGGCGACAGCGTCCGCAGGATTCTGAGGAACAAGCGGAACCGGTGCCCCGTCCAAAGTGCAACAGCAAAGGAGCAGCGGCAGATGCGGCACACCTCCTTTGCAAGTGCGCTGCCACAGAAGACATTCAAAGAAGGCACGTCCATCGAGAACTAATAGTACCTACCGATCCGGATGGCCTCCAGGCGTGGGTTCATGGCCCCCAAATTAATTTACTATTCTATATCGTGGACTCCGGCCTGGATTCCCTGATATAGGAGATGCAAGACCGACCTAGGCCCGGAGGCCAATACTCGAAGTTTCAAAATAAAGCTGTTGTCACCACCACCACCACCGATGCTGAGCGGAAATTTTTTTACTCATACTGTTGGCCTGTCTGCCGTTACAGGGTGGGTCTAAAGCAGCACTTCAACAATTGGTACCAATACATGAATATTCCAATAATACATATAGCACAAAAAACAGGCCAAAGGAGTACTTAGGCAATTGGTACAGTACATGAATAAGGCAGTACGTGAATAGGCGAACACAAGCGAACAAAAAAGATACATAAGCGAAATATTCTGCACATACTCCGATCAGCAATACAATACTATAAAAGCAGTGTTAACAAACGAGCTCACAAAAAAGTTACATAAGCGAAATATTGAGCACATACTCCGATCAATAATAGAATACTACAAATGCAGAGTTAACAAACGTGCTCCCACACACACATACACACCAAAAAAAAAGTGCATCGAAGCCAAGTCACAAGGGTTCCTTAAGGACAGCGACCAGAGCCTTTAGTAGGCTGCGCCAGATAATGCACTGGGTATGTGCTGCTCTTCGATGACCCTCTCACCAACTTGGGTGACTACGTATGTGCCATAGGGTGCGCGGCAAGCGAGGGAACATCCCTCGGCGTTTTCAGGCACCCGCGCGCCACGCTTTTCGTCCCGGGGGCCGCGCGCGGACTTCTAGGCAGCGCCACTAGACGGCGCAGCGTGTCCAGAAAGATGTGCGAGAGAGGAGCCTGGTTGCCGCATGACGCGTTTCTCAACGCTCGCACTAGACGGCGCGCCATGCATGTCGGACATAGGGTGCCTCGATGCGCGCGCCCCGCACGGCGGCGGAGGAGAGCGCGCGCGTCGAGGCACCCTATGCGGACAGGCTTCGCGGCGGCGGCGGCGCCAGATTGCGCCGAGTGTTCTTAGGGAAGCGCGAAAGAGTAACCCCGCTACAGCACAAGCTGCGAAACTCGTTTCGACGGTGGCTATACGTTGTGTCGCTATATTAGCTAAGCGCATAACTAGCGACAGCCATCGTGAGACGGGTTCTATCAAATTTTTGTTCATGTTATGCCGATGTGTTCTTCTGCATCCACATGTGTTATACTTACATGCTTTTTGTCAGAGTGTTGTGTGTGATAGGTTGCGTCATTGTACAAGCGTCTTTGTCATTTATTCGCACAAAGACAGCCGCCTCGTGCATGCTGCCCTTTCTTTTAAGAAACTGTAATAACATGCGTAAAGTTACAACGCACCTACAGCTAGCCAGAGAGGGCTCCTATGTGAGCGCTTCATTGTTTCTTTCAAGCAGGCACATGACCAAGCCGGTTAGATAGACGCAATGCAAACAATGCAGCCCACTCCGCCAATGTAACCAACAATGTCTGAAACTTTGATTGACGTGTGCGACACACAATGCTGTCTGCACCAATGTCGGCTGCTCTGGAAGGTTAACCCAGAAGGACACGAAACGAACCAGGTGTCTCACAAACGACTCTCTCGCTGGCCACCAGGAACGTCCCGCAACGAGAACACAAACCAGGAAGATGAGGTTAACGGTGCTGGGCGTGTGCTTGCTGCTGAGCGTCACCTGCTGCCTGTGCGCTCCGAAAAAGAAAATTCCTGCATTCTGCCGTAAGTTGGACGTTCTCGGTGCGTTAAATGTGCCGCCCGACTAGACCCTCGTCTCAGTGGTAGTGTTTGCCTTCAGTCGCTTTCTCGATAGACGCGCAGTTTTTGTCATCAGTTAATATTTACAGAGCGTGTGACAGCATCTGTCGTCGAAGGCCCCTACCAGATACCTCTGTAGAACTGTGATGCCGTGGGATACGATAGAAACCAGGGAGTGACAATGAAGATCACTACCACTGGGTGGTACGCGTGTCGTGATTATACTACTGAACGTCACAAAAAAGAAAACTTAATGGCTGGAAGACCCGCCATGTCAACCTATTTAAATTTATAATTATGGGCGTGACTTTCCATGGGAAAGCCCTTAAACATCCCATTCAGTCGTTTTCAGAGCGCTACGTTATGCGCAAATATATTTCTCTAAGGTAAATACTTATCTCCGTTATTATCTTGTCTACTTAGCAGGTAATTAGTACTTAAAATGATCCTGGTGACAGAAGATGACTGACGGCCGAATACCTTAGGTCTTATAATGTTACCTTGCACCAGTTTTTCCTTTAACGACTTCAGTGACGTTGGATTTGACGCCCAGCATAAGCGATAGAGGACTGAAGGGCAATAGATTCTTTTCATCCCATTGTATTCAGTTCATATCATCCGCCCCGGCGAGTGGACAATTTCGACGCTATCGGGAGCCTGGCCTCGTTTTATCTGAAGACTGTTTGGATCCGACTGCTGGTACGATCTGTTGGGAACTCGGCGCTGACGCCCGTGGTTGTACCTGGGTCGCAAGCCCCAAGGGTAGCGTTGGCCTGGCGGCCTGGGGTACAACTGCAAGCATCCGAAGGTCCCGGCAAAGCATGAGTCGACAGGTAACAACGAAACAACTTGTTTATTTTAACATCGCAAAGAGTTGGCGGTCAGGTTTGACCGAAGTAGAGAGACGGGAGAGCACTTCACTCAACGGAAGAAATCGGAGCCCTCCCTCTGGCGTCCGGGGGCAGCTGTTTTTATACTCTCGCAGTTGAGGGCAAGAAGGAACCCCTCAAAAGACGAGCACGTGAATGTACAATGGGCTAATGGTGACGCACACTGTCGTAGCGACGCCGTAGCACCATGTCGTGGCGCTGCGCACGATCTCGTAGCACCTGGTCGTGGCGCTGCCGGTCGGACACAATGACTGTAACGAGAAGATGGTCCCTGCTTTGGCATCGCCTGTTTCGGGCACAATGACTGGAACGAGATCCCTGCTTTGGCATCGCCTGTTTCGGGCCCAATAACTGGAATGAGATCCCTGCTTTGGCATCGCCTGTTTCGGGCACAATGACTGGAACGAAATCCCTAGGCGGTCGCATCGCCGCAGACGCGCCTGGAAACACCTGGCGATGAGTGTTGCGGTGACGACGATCGGGCCAAAATGTCCGCCGCCCCGCCGCCGTCGCGCCGGCAAAACCACGTGTCGCAGGCGAAACGCAACAGACCGCCCCGCCGGGGAAAGGAGATCCCGATGGACAGGGGACTGCATCCGCTGTCCGGAGGGATGTCGCTCGATGATGCTCATAACCGAAGTCGGGCGTCCCTTGACGTTTCTTGAGCGCAGCGCACAGAGAAGGCCTCGTTCTCTCGTTCAGGTTCGCACGGGACACTGCAAAGTGACTTCGGGAGAGTTCACATTTTTGTTCTCGTTCCCGGCAAGCGTTAGAACTACGCTGAAAACTCAACCGCTCAGTCAGCAAGCACGGCACAACCCTCACTAAGCCCTGCCAGGCTCTTTCCCCTTTTTATACCACTGCCTAGTTCCTTACAGTAGTCTAGCATCACTCAGAACGCGTCCACAAATTGAAAAATTGCACTAGAAAGCATATCTTCACTTTGAAACACTAAACAAAAGCAATATGTTAAAAAAAATCCTGCCTCAGGAAGAAAAACATCAGTAACAAACAATTTTGAGGCTGATTCCTACGTTAGGGGCTTCGACTTAAGCCATCGGCGTTACCGTTGAGACTCCCCTTTTTGTAACGCACCTCAAAGGAATATTGTTGTAAAGCGAGGCTCCAGCGCAGGAGGCGGCCATTTTTGGGAGAGATGGTCTGCAGCCATTGGAGAGGGCAGTGATCCGTCTCAATGATAAACCTCGAGCCGGCTAGATAGCATGACAATTTCTGAACGGCCCACACGAGACACGCACACTCTTTCTCGGTGGCGCTATACGCCTGCTCACGACTGGACAGCTTACGACTAGCATACAGGACGGGGTGTTCTACTTCTCCATTTTCCCGTTGGCACAGTACAACGCCCATGCCTCGCTCACTAGCATCGCACTGAACAATGAACCCTTTTGTATAGTCTGGCGATCGTAGCACAGGCTGGCTTGTTAGGGCGCTCTTTAGGGCGCTAAAAGCTCTTTCCTTGGTCTCGTCCCAGACGACTGTTTGAGGCTCTGTCTTTCTTAGAGCATCCGTCAGGGGAGCCGCGATATCAGAGTACCTAGGGATGTACCTCTGATAGTAGCCGGCGACACCTAAGAACGACCGAATATCGGTCTTTGTGCGCGGTTGCGGAAAGTCTCGCACAGCGGCCACTTTTATTTCAGAGGGGCGGCGACGACCCTGACCAATCACGTGACCGAGGTAGACAACCTCGGCCTGTGCTAACTGGCACTTAGGAGCCTTGACTGTCAAGCCCGCTTCGCGCAGGCGGGTTAGCACTGCCCGCAAGTGTGTCATATGCTCAGACCAGGATGCGGAGAATATCGCTACGTCGTCTAGATACGGTAAAGCGAATTCTTGCTGTCCCCGCAACACTTTATCCATGAGACTTGAAAAACAGTATGGCGCGTTCTTCAAACCAAAACTCAACACTTTAGGACGGAATGTTCCCATTGGTGAAATGAACGCCGCATACCTACTAGCCTCTTCTGTAAGTGGAACCTGCCAATAACCCCTGACAAGATCTAGGGTGGAAATAAACTGAGCGCTACTAACTTTCTCAAGGCGCTCCTCGATGTTAGGGATCGGATAAATTTGATCCTTAGTGATGGAATTAAGCCTGCGGTAGTCGACGCAAGGACGAGGTTCCTTGCCCGGTACCTCAACTAAAATCAAAGGGGAGGTATAATCACTCTCACCTGCCTCAATAACACCGAGCTGTAGCATTTTCTTTACCTCAGCCTTCATAATATCGCTCTGGCGGGGTGACACCCGATACGCCTTGGATCGTACTGGCTCTGTGGAGGTAAGTTCTATATCATGAGTAAGTACAGAAGTCCTACCAGGCCTCTCAGAGAACAGACCTTGAAACTCTTGTAATAGCTGGTGTAGTTCGGTTTTCTGCTCAGGCGACAGCGGTGCTTTACTGATAAGGTCACTAATGACTTGACCGGTGTCTTCCCTGTTCGTCACTGAGCCTAGTCCTGGAAGCTCGACCGGAAGCTCTTCAGGAACGTTTACCATCATGCACACCACTGCTTCCCTTTGTCTATAAGGTTTGAGCAGATTACAGTGGTAAACTTGCTGTGCTTTCCGCTTTCCTGGCAGACTTACCACGTAGTTAACGTCCGACAGTTTCTGAACAATTCGTGCTGGGCCCTCCCACTGCACGTCTAGTTTGTTGTTTAGCGATGTGCGCAATATCATGACCTCATCGCCAACCTCAAAACGACGGGCCCTGGCTGTCCGATCATAATAAACCTTGGCCCTCTGCTGGGCCTTTGCCATTGCTTCACCTGACAACTCCTGTGCCCTTCTTAAGCGTTCGAGGAGCTTAAGCACGTACTCCACCACGACTGGGTCGTCGCCCCTACCTTCCCATGATTCTCGAAGCATGCGAAGCGGAGATCGAAGCGAGCGACCGTACACCAGTTCAGCTGGCGAAAACCCCGTAGCCGCATGCGGCGCGGTCCTTAAAGCAAACATCACCCCAGGCAAACACAGCTCCCAGTCAGTTCGATGTTCAAAACACAACGCTCTCAACACGCGCTTCATGACGGAGTGGAGCTTCTCAACGGAATTCGACTGTGGGTGGTACACTGAGCTGTGTAGCAGCTTTACCCCACACCTTTCGAGAAAAGTTGTCGTCAAAGCGCTAGTAAACACTGTGCCCTGATCTGATTGAATTTCTGCAGGAAAACCAACTCGCGCAAATATGGACAGTAGTGCATTAACTATCTCAACTGAGCTGAGTTCTTTAAGCGGCACTGCTTCAGGGAACTTTGTCGCTGGGCAGATCACAGTCAAAATGTGTCTGTACCCCGTGGTTGTTACCGGCAGAGGTCCCACAGTATCAATAACGAGCCGTCTAAAAGGCTCCGTAATGATAGGTACCAATTTCAACGGCGCCCTCGATTTGTCCCCTGGTTTGCCCACCCGCTGACAAGTGTCACATGTCCTCACGAAATGGTCTGCGTCCCGAAAACACCCTGGCCAATAGTACTCTTGCAAGAGACGGTCCTTAGTTTTCTTAACTCCTAGGTGTCCGGACCACGAACCCCCATGCGACAAGCGCAACAGATCCTGGCGATAGCATTGAGGCACGACCAGCTGATCGAACTCCACTCCTCTGCGGTCTAGATACTTCCGGTACAGGACTCCACCTCTTTCCACAAAACGCGCAGTTTTCCTGGCGATACCTTCTTTGACATTGCAGCGCACGTTTTCCAGGCTGCCATCCTTTTTTTGCTCGGCTATCAAAGCCGACCGGCTGACTTTTAGCAACCTATCAAGTCCGTCTGACGTAGGCGCGATGAGCAAATCAGTAGATAGCTCTTCTAACTTTCCCGTGTCGGGCATTTCCTCTCCAGTATCTGGCGCCTTTAACGTTACAGATTCAAGTTTATTCAGTTCGGGCGTGCTCGGAATATCAGCTTGCTGCGCCTCTGACCCTTTTTCGTTGTTTGATAACGTCGGCCCCGCAACTACCGCCTTTGCAGCGAGCTCCCGAACCTTCGATCTGGTTAAGGCCTGAACACTAGCTTCACCAAACAAAAGCCCCTTCTCGCGCAGGAGGTGATCGGACCTGTTTGAAAATAGGTACGGGTACTGGGGTGGCAGCATAGATGACACTGCCGCCTCTGTCTCAAGCGCTCCGAAAGGTCCTTCAATAAGCACCTTTGCTACTGGCAGACACACGCTACGAGCTTCCACGGCTTGCTTGATCCATGCGCACTCGCCCGTGAACATATGGGGTTCTACGTAAGACGGGTGAACTACATCCATCGTAGCTGCGGAATCGCGAAGCACTCGGCACTCTTTCCCGTTTACGAGGAGGTCTCGCATGTAAGGCTCAAGAAGCTTCATGTTCTCGTCAGTGCTGCCTATTGAAAAAAACACAACTTTTGGTGTTGTTTCCGGACACTGCGCCGAAAAGTGACCCGGCTTCTGGCACGTATAACAAACGCCCGCTCGCCTCATCTCGAACCGCTTTCTGCGTTCGGCTTCGGCTGCCGTCTCTTTTCGTTTGGTCGGATTGCTTTCACTCGCATCCTCACTACGCGTGTCCCCCTTAAATCTCATGGGCGTGAACCTTGGCCTCTCAGACTTGGAGCCAAATTCACCCTTTTGACCGTCCTTAGCTCCGCGAGCTCGACGCGTCACAAACTCCTCGGCTAGCTCAGCGGCTCTAGCCACCGTACTCACGTCTGGCCTATCCAAGACCCAGTATCGCACGTTCTCCGGTAACCGACTATAAAACTGTTCTAGCCCGAAACACTGCAGAACTTTATCGTGGTCACCAAACGCTTTCTCTTCTTTGAGCCACTCCTGCATGTTCGACATAAGCCTATACGCAAACTCTGTATATGACTCACTTTTGCCTTTCTCATTTTCCCGAAACTTCCGACGGAACGCTTCCGCAGACAGCCGGTACTTTTTTAGCAGACTCGATTTTACTTTGTCGAAATCCTCTGCTTCCTCTCTATCCAAGCGAGCGACTACGTCGGCCGCCTCGCCGGGTAACAAAGTGAGCAAGCGCTGTGGCCACGTTTCCCGAGAGAACCCCTGCTTCTCGCACGTTCGCTCAAAGTTAACCAGGAACAAACCAATGTCCTCTCCAAGCTTAAACGGCCGCATCAGGTCAGTCATTTTGAACAATACGCGTTCTCCTGCACCGTGTGCCTGACTTCCATTACGAGCGCGTTCCATCTCTATCTCGAGACGCTTCATTTCCAAAGCGTGTTGACGCTCTTCTTTTTCTTTCTCTGCTTTACGTTCACGCTCTTCTTTCTCTTTCTGTTCTTTAAGTTCGCGCTCCTGTTTCTCTTTTTGCTCTTTAAGTTCGCGCTCATGTTTCTCTTTTTGCTCTTTAAGTTCGCGCTCCTGTCTTTTTGACCTCTCCTCAATAGTCTCAAGGCATTCCGACAGCTCGTCATCCTCAGCCTCTAACTCAAGAATAGCCTTTAGCAGTTCAGGTTTTCTTAGTTTGTCTGAGACATCCAGACCCAACTCTCTTGCAAGCTCCAACAATTTCGGTTTGCGCAACGACTTCAAATCCATGGCTGCTCTGAATGCTGCTTTCTCTACTGCTTACTATTGTCTTGCCGCAAACTAACCCGGCAGCAACGACAACCACAATTACCAGCTCTGTTTCTGACACTAACAAAAGCCTGGCAAAGCTCAGAAGAAGAAAGTCCCGCACTCACCTAACCTCGCAGGCAGGAATTCCGCGCAGTCGTTCCGCTGCAGGCAACCAGTCGTCACACAGGGCTCGTTGCACTGCTCCCGGATCGTCGTTGAGCTGCTCAGCATACTGTCAACTGCATCTCTTTGCTGCTGGCCTCCGTTGTCGCGATCTCGCCGCTGGCAGACAGTTGTTTGAAGTCGTAGGCGATCTCACCGCTGGCAACCAGATATTTGGATCCGACTGCTGGTACGATCTGTTGGGAACTCGGCGCTGACGCCCGTGGTTGTACCTGGGTCGCAAGCCCCAAGGGTAGCGTTGGCCTGGCGGCCTGGGGTACAACTGCAAGCATCCGAAGGTCCCGGCAAAGCATGAGTCGACAGGTAACAACGAAACAACTTGTTTATTTTAACATCGCAAAGAGTTGGCGGTCAGGTTTGACCGAAGTAGAGAGACGGGAGAGCACTTCACTCAACGGAAGAAATCGGAGCCCTCCCTCTGGCGTCCGGGGGCAGCTGTTTTTATACTCTCGCAGTTGAGGGCAAGAAGGAACCCCTCAAAAGACGAGCACGTGAATGTACAATGGGCTAATGGTGACGCACACTGTCGTAGCGACGCCGTAGCACCATGTCGTGGCGCTGCGCACGATCTCGTAGCACCTGGTCGTGGCGCTGCCGGTCGGACACAATGACTGTAACGAGAAGATGGTCCCTGCTTTGGCATCGCCTGTTTCGGGCACAATGACTGGAACGAGATCCCTGCTTTGGCATCGCCTGTTTCGGGCCCAATAACTGGAATGAGATCCCTGCTTTGGCATCGCCTGTTTCGGGCACAATGACTGGAACGAAATCCCTAGGCGGTCGCATCGCCGCAGACGCGCCTGGAAACACCTGGCGATGAGTGTTGCGGTGACGACGATCGGGCCAAAATGTCCGCCGCCCCGCCGCCGTCGCGCCGGCAAAACCACGTGTCGCAGGCGAAACGCAACAAGACGTAGTGAAGAAAGAATGACAGCTAAAATAGAAACACTGCAAAATTACGGCCCAGATTTTTTTTTATTTGTTGATTCGGTGGAGACCATTCTCCCTGTGAGCCACGAAATTATCTGCAACATCGTGCATACTATACTAAATTGTTAGCATCGTTCATGCATGTAGTTGAGGGAAAAATAGCATCGCTTAGGGTGAACTTGGCCTAGCCCACGTTATTGTCATAATCAGCCACAAGGTCAAGGTATTCGCTGTAGTTTTGTGCAGCGGCTTCTTTTCAAACCATGCTCTGTCTCAACAGCAGCAAGCACTTGGTGTAAAATCATCCTGTTACCAAATAGTCAGCGCCTCACAGAGCTAGCTTCGCCTCTTGAAACATAGTTCCAAGGCACCTCCCGCGGAATTGAACGAACTAGCTTCCAGATGGCAGCCATCCACGAACGCATTCATAGAAATTGCTTTGTGGCCCAGATTAAAATGCTGACCGAGAGACAAGATTGGAACAACGAAATGCGTCGTGCCGGCAATTCAAGACACCGATCCATCACTTTAGACGTGCACAGTATAGGAATAAACTGTGCAGATGCGCGACAGGGCGAGCTTCTTTAGGCCACATATTGAAACACTTATTCGTGGAAAGCAGCTGTACAGGCCTTGAAAGGCATGCGTGACGCAAAATGAGTCACACAAAGAAAGCTTATTGCGGAGAGTTGGGAGAGGTTGCCAGTCGCGTCGTCTTTACAAGGGGAGGTGAACTCGTATCACGGAGTGACTCGTATAGAAAATTCCGCACACGCAAGAAATGGTAATGAAATGAGCAATTGAAATAATAGGGTATAATTGCGCAATGTTTAATTGTGAATGTTTAATTCATAATATTGATAGACTAATAAACGGCAATTGAATCAGATTCAATTTCTCTTGGGCATGTTCATTGGTATGGTTTACTGTGGATTATTTTTCATTAGAGCGACGCAAAAGAGACACACAAAAGTGAGAACACACACACACAACCACCAGCCACGTGTGTGTGTGTGTGTGTGTGTGTGTGTGTGTGTGTGTGTGTGTGTGTGTGTGTGTGTGTGTGTGTGTGTGTGTGTGTGTGTGTGTGTGTGTGTGTGTGTGTGTGTGTGTTTGGCGCAGGTAAAAAGTTTGTTTTGGTCACTGTAAGTTTCTGAATCATTTTCCTTTCTTGCTGTTGTAGTCCCAAACGCCACCACTCGAAATTGAACATGGCAACGTTTAACGCGCGAACCTGCTCGAGTGAAACCAGCATAGCGGGGCTCTTTCAGGAATTATCAGGCATTGGCTGGGATGTCACTGTCCTTAGTGAGACGAGAAGAAGTGATAGGGCTTATGCTGTGCTAATAACGGACACGTGCTCTGCTAGAGTTCTTGCAGATAAGAGTATACATATGGGATCGGACTTGTAATTCAAAACGAGGTAGCGGGCAACATTGATTAATTAATTCGCTAGTCAGCTCTAGTAAGGTCACAGTTGACGTCACCACTTGTCTCCAGCGTCACGGCAATCATGAATCGTCAGCGAAATAATTGAATAAGTAAAATTAATCATTTCTAGAACATTATTGAAAGTGTAGCGGTCGTCGTAAGGAAACTAAATAGGAGACAGAATAAACCTAGCGCTAGCCTGCGCTCCAACGTCCAGTCATAATCATGAAGAAATAGAACAGTTCTGCAAAGATATTCAATTAACAATGAGAAAGGTTCAAACTCAGTATATTAGTCAGGTACATGGCGGAAGAACAGATAAGGTGTCTAAACGAGGCTGCCGTGTCAACGATTTTTAGTGCACAGTCACCGGTTGATATGGCGAGCGACGGCGTCGGCCTCCCTCGTAACCTAGCGAACGAGCACAGCGAAGGATGAAAGACCGAACGCCGGCCGTAGCGCGGATGAAAGACGGCAATAGCGAAGAGAGCGCGAGGACAAAAGCGGAGGAGGAGAGTGCAGTGAAACCATGAGGCGGAAAGCGGAGTAGTAGTTTATGGCGTAAGCATGAAAAGAAAATCGTAGTGCCGCGCGAGACGGGCTCTGCGGCAACGATGACCACGAGATGGCGCCAGAGTAGCGCGCGTCGTCTCTTCACCGATGTCGCCACCAATACCATATATGGTAACAAAGCGCTGCATGCCCGGAGGTCCGTCTGCGGCGCTTGTTGTGAATCGCGGCCACGCGTCACCCACGCGCTGCCTCTTGCGATCTCCCGCCTAGCGAGGCAGTCGCGCCACACTTCGCTCCGTTTGCAACGAGACAGATTGTCCGCGCCAGCCAACATGTCGCAAAATGAAAACACGTATGCAGCTTGCGCTCAAATTTCGCATTATAGAGTTATCGCATTCGTCGGTGAATTTTTTCGGTCGTGGTTTACGGCTCTCTCGGCGGATGACGCGGATCATGGGGGGGGGGGGGGGGTCGCAAACTGCCGTAATGGATGACGACGGCAAAATCTACGAAGGAGACGGTTCGCTGCGGTACATGACAGACGTTATTAGAGATAACTTCAACACGAAAGAAAGCGTAGTTCACACAACATATCCAGCAACCACAGAGAAGCCCGAGATCGAAGTAGCGTAGAAAGATAAATTATTGATAAAAATCCGAAGGAAATTTTCGTAATAACACAGTAGCGGGGCGCAGTGAAATCTCAATACAGCTAGTCAAAAACTTCGGCTCAAAGAGGAAGGCACTGCTGAATAATGATGCATAGAACAAGTGATTAGAACGGAGAAAATTCTGGTTGGATGGCACGAAAGCAAGATTAACCTCATCTACAAAGGCAAAGGTGATAAGGATAAGACGGACTCGTGCATGTTAGTTACAGTAACGTCGGTAATATATAGAATGGCAATGCAAGACATAAAATTGGAACTGTCGAAGTGGGTGAAAAAAAAACGATGTACTGGTAGAATTGGAGAATAGGTTCAGTCCAGGCAGAAGCTTAGATGATATGTTTGTACTAACTCGGGATATAGACATTTCAGCAGCTCAGAATAGACCTTTATCGGTAGCATTTCTACATATTCAAGGAGCCTACGGCAAGGTAGACAAGGAATTGTTATGAGATATTCTTAAACACAAACGCATATATGACAATTTCGTGGAACTGCTGAGGCATATATATAGAGACAACTGAGTACTAGCTGTATGAAAAGGTTGAGGAATTAATGAAGTGGTGGAAATTCGCCTAGCACTGAAGCAGGGATGTCCTCTTTCTCCGTAGTTGTTCAAGCTTTAGGTTAAAAGCATAGAAAGACGACTGGAAAACAGCGACTTAGCGTTTGATTTATCTACATGTGTAATGGACAAATCGTGCGAGAGAAGCTTCCTGGACTGATGTATGCAGAGGACACAGGGCTACTAGCGGACAATAAAAGACATGTACAGACACTTGCGAATATACGTGGCAACGCAGCAACAAATCGGCCTTAGGTTTAGCTCAGAGAAATCGGGAATTATGATCTTTAATGAGAAACGAGTAATTATGTAGTGTCGATTCAAGAGAAAGTCATACCCATAGTCAAGCAATATAAATGCCTCGGCGTATACATGAAGGAAAGACTTACTCAAGCGCCCACCAAGAGAATGTGAAAATAAAGGGAAAGCGGAATGCTGCAATAATGAAATACAGAGTACTGTGGAGCCACAATAAGTATGAGGTGGTGCGTGGAATCTGGAAAGGGGTAATTGTGCCAGCGCTAACATTCGCAAATGTCATTCTGTGCTTAAAATCGGATATCTTGTCGGGGTTGGAAGTTAACCAAAGATCGGTGGGCGGATTTGCTTTGGGAGCTCACGGTAAAAGCCACAATTGAGTGAGTGCAGGCTGACATGGGTTCGGCCTCGTTTGAAGTCAGAAGAGCGCAGAGCAAAATTACTTTCGAAGAAAGACTCGGAAACATGGATGAAAATAAATGGGCAGTTAAAGTGCATCTGTACCTGAAAAGCGCGGACACAGAATGGAGGAAGAGGTAAAAAAAGTTGGCAACCAAGTACAGGATAATTGATACTGTAAATAGACAACCAGGATTCATCAGAAAGAAAGTGAGAGAAAGAGACCGTGAATGGGTGCAAAGAATGTAAAGAAAGAAATTAGAAGGGAAAATCTGTACGATAACACAAAGGGAAAGTGCCTTGCTATTTGAGGTTCAAACGGAGAAAAGGACAAAAACATACCGGAGCAAATATTCGGAAGTAGGTGAGGCATCTGCATACTGTAGTAAAGATCGGGAGCACAACGTAATGGAATGCGAAGGGCTTCACCCAGTGAGAACCGTAAGTAACGTACACCTTCCAGGAGCGCTTGGGTTTAAAGTGGAAGGAAGCGTCACCCGGTCAGCAGTCGAGTAAGCAAGAGACGTTTAGAGTATTTGTGGAAAAAAAAAGCAGGTAAAAGATTGATACTACCAGATCTTTTGCAGATTAAGGAGATGTATACAAAAATGCTAGATAAAGAACATGTAGAGCATGACTGATTAGATCAGGCAGGCTGGATGACTGTTTGCTACCATACAGCGCTGCTGCCGGCAAAGGGATGAAGCCCGAATAGGGCTGTAGTCATCTCGTCCTGCAGACAGAAGGCGCCGTTCAGATATCCTATCCGTTCTTCCACCGTGGTGATGGATGAGTTCAATACGAAACTGGTAAAGCGCAGGCTGGGGAACGGGCACTTGGAAACTACGGCATTGACTGCAGGAATAATAGAGAATAGATGTTGGTAGAATTCGCAGAATCGAATTGACTCTGAATAATGATGACCTTTCTCAGCAAGCGCAATAACAGGAAGTGGACCTGGAAAATTCCTAACTAAGACATAAGAATCGAAATAGATTTCATAGCCTGTGCCGACCCATGCAGAGTGCAGGATGTAGAAGTTTTCGGTAGAGCAGAGCGCAGTGATCACACATCAGTCAGGTCTAGGATTGCTCTAAAGTTGTAGAGAGAAAGAGACAAATTAGTCAAGAGGAAACAGGCCACCTCGAACGCAGTAAGCGTAAAAGCAGATGAATTCAGGCTAGTGCTTGCAAACAAGTGTGCAGCTTTAGAACAGAAAGATGAAGGGACTAATAGTGAAATCGTAACTAGACTGATTTAGGAAGCAGCACTTGCAAGTGACCTAAGGCACCAACCCAACTACGTAAGGTCTCCCACGTAACAAGAGACCTAATTGTGAAACGACAAAGCATGACAGTGTCCAATTCAAGTTTGCTTATCTGATGTGATCTGAATTCGCTGGACTGTCAAACCTGATAAACAAGAACAGAATAAGTGATACTAATTTATAGCATCGGAAAGATTGAGGCAGCAGTAAAAAAAAATTACGGTAGAATTAATTGCACGAAGACTGTCGACGGTAATGCGAATAGAAGGCGAGCAATGTAACGACAGACCACATTAGGAAAGTGACGCTTGTTTGAGACGTGTAGTGGTGATTCTGAGATTTTCGTTACTTCGGCTATATATGCACCACACTCCGATATGGTCCCATATACGTATCTATGCCGCTCACTTGCCAAGGTCGCCCATGAGCATAGAGGCATGACGATGACTGTATGACGCTGACGTACTGATGGTAAACTGAAAAAGAAGCAATGATTTATAAGTGTGTCCCAACATTCATGCCCCAAGATTTAAACATATGTAAATGCCATGTAGCCGGGCAGAACCGAACTAATGTTTTTTGTCGTCACTTTGAAGGAGATAGTTTTTTTTTTTTTGCATTTCGCCTAATTACACAATTAGTCCGAATCAGTTATTCAACTTCTCAAATGTTATGATCAGATGAAAAGCGTCAATTAGTACATTGTAGAGGTACAGGAAAAACTTTCGATACACCTTTCTGTTGCTCAATACGTGCTACATTAAAGTTTTTTTCCGAACGGAAAAGAAGCACGCGAATACAGGCAGAATTGCCGCGCCACTGGCCGCTCGAGGCATCAACGAGAAGTATATTCTAGCACACCATAAAATTATATTTCAACTAAGCTCGAAACCTGAAGCAGGTCCAGCAGCGCGAGCAAAACTATAAACCGGAACATGCCATACTTCTTTAAATGACGTCACAATCAAGTGATCCCAACTACGACGTCACTTCCGTTCGTGGCAGCAGCGTCTTAGCATGATATTTCGCATGCATTCCGCTTCTACCACGCGCGTGTCACCAGTTACCGCTTTGATGACGTGTTGTTCGCACGTCACCACGTGACATTCAGTACGCATCCCGTCAGCCGCGCTTGTGGGACGTAATCGCGTAAGCTAAGTGTTTGGTCCTCGCTAAAGGGCCCCTCGCCAGGTCTGGCCATTCTGAGCTGGCCATTCTGAGCTAGCGTGCATACAATGCACGCTAACGATCGTGTCTGCTAAGTATTACATCGCTAAGCGCCGCGAAAAGAGCTGAAATTTCAAACCGAACGCCGTCTGCCCTTCTCCTCGCGGGCGCCGCGCTCCCAGCCGGGGAGTCGACGCACATCGAACAAGTACGCCTACGTACATGGCAGTGATGTGACGTCACTCATAGTGGCACGCGATTTCGAGAATTATTAAAGGCAACATCTGTTATTTGTGTAATCTGTAGCTTCAATACACGAATAAAAGTTTAAAGAAATAATGAGACAGACAAAGGGAATGTCTGCGTGTTTGTTTGTTTTTTTTTTACTTCGCGCCGCAGCAAGAGAGATGCACTTCCGTTTCCGTCTGCTTGTTCCCACGTCGTGCAGTCGCGCGCGTAGACAACGAAACAGTGTCATTTCCTACCGTGTGCCAGCTCCCGAACATGCTCGCTGATCCTCTTGTGTCTGCCTCAGTATTCGTGTGGCACTGACTTACACCGCTAGCCAGGTGTTGTAGTGCATAGCGAGTAAGATCGTCAAACATGAAGTTTGGCAGCGATCATTACGTAATGGAAGTCAAACTGGAAGTTGAGAAAGGCCGAACTCGAGAATTCGAGGTCATAGATAGACTTTTTCGTAAGAGCCCAAAGATGAAACGAAACCACTAAACTCAATCTCATAGACTGGTGGGAGGGCGTCAGAAGGGACATCAAAACAGCGTCCAAAAGGATTTTTACACACACTAATGTAGAGGTAATGGACTCTAAACTTGCCCACCTAATAGAAGCCAAGGAAGCCATAACCAGAAGGTAGCGGGCCCAAAGGCTAAATCATAGGCTGAGAAAAAGAATCGCAGAACTTGACAAACAAATCGAACAAGATTGTAACACCCTCTGCCATGAACAGTGGGATGAGTTTTGTGAGTCAGTCAATGGGCAAATAAGGAACGGCAAGGCGTGGAAATTGATCAAGCATCTGCTGAATGAAGAAGGCACCAAAGCCAACCGGAGACACAGCCTCGCCCGAGCTATACACATAGCCCTTAAGAATGAGCCTATCGAAACAGTTACCAAACAACTAATTGACAAATACCTACCATTTAGAGATGAGCTGGACCAACCACTTCTATGAGAATACAGGAGAGTCGCTCAACCTGAACTCGACCAACCCTTCACCATATCCGAAATCCGGTGGGTGTAAAGTGAACTAAATCGAAAGTCAGCCTCCGGTCCTGATGGAGTAAGAAGCAGATCACTTAGCAATCTCGATGCGCCGTCAATTGAATCGCTGATAGACGTCATCAATGAAGCATGGATCCCATGCGAAGTCCCAGAAGAATGGAAAACAATACAAGTTATACTAATACCGAAACCGGGTAAACCTCCAAGCTTGAACAACTTAAGCTTGAACAACTTAATCACTTACATCATGCGTGGGGAAGGTCGCTGAACACGCAATCCTTAATAGGCTAAAAGACCACTTAGAGGACAATAATATATACACTCACAACATGCTAGGTTTTAGGTCCGCACTTTCCACGCAGGATGTCATGAAGCAAATCAAACACCACATACTCGATGAATATTTTAGAAATATTAAGGCCATACTTGGATAAGACTTGGAAAAAGCGTTCGACAGCGTCAAGCATGAGTACATCCTCAAAACGATAGAAGACATTGGACTAGGGTTCAGGATGTTTAAATACATCAAATCTTTTCTCGAAGCACGCACGGCGAAGATAATGGTCGGCGACACAAACTCGGAAGTGGTTCAGCTCGGACATCGAGGAACCCCCAAGGATCGGTGATCTCTCCCATTCTTTTCAACCTGTGCATGATTGGTTTGTCCTGAAAGCTGGGCGACATTAAGGGTATTGACCATACCATATATGCTGGTGATCTCACTGTATGGTGTGCTAGTGGCAGTGAAGGGCAGATACAGGACGCACTGGCTGAAGCGATCAGGACGGTGGAGGGATACCTGAGACCCACTGGACTCAGGTGCTCCCCACATAAATCGGAGTTGCTATTTTATAGACGTGAAAAAGGGGGCAGGGCTAAGGGCTGGGAACCTCTATCGAAAAGCGATATACACCTACTTACAGAAAATGGTATCAATATATCCAAAGTCAACGTGATCAGGGTACTAGGCTTTTTCATTGATGCAAACGGTGAAAACCATACGGAGGTCAAGAAAATCACCCTTAAAACGGATAACGCGTGCAGGATAATCAGACTCCTGGCAGGAAGACACAAGTGCATGAAAGATAACCTCATCAGGTTATTCAACTTTTTCGTACTCTGTCATATTTCATACGCCGCTGCCATGTACAACTGGACGCAGGTTCAACTCAAGAAGCTTGACGCAGCGATCAATAAGGTTGTTCAAAGTGCATTGGGGCTCCCAATTCGAACCAGCACTGAAAAATTGTTCAAGTTAGGAATACACAACACGACGATGGAGATCGCGGAGGCTCAAGAAATATCACAAATAGCGACACTATCTACAACAAGCACGTGAAGATCAATCCTGGCCAAGATAATTATCAACCCCATTGCGGATCCAGCAAAGTACACTAAAGTTCATCAATAATTCGCCGACAACATAATTGTCGCACCGCTACCCAGGAACATGCACCCAAAACATAACATCAAATGAGAGTTGCACAAGCCTGGGCGTTAATCAAGAAAATGGATAAAGAGGGCAGAGGAGCCTGCTTTGTTGATTCGGCTGCCTACAAGGATCGAACTAAGTTCGCGGTGGCGGTAGTGGATCAAGGCAAATGCACCAACGGCGCCACGGTTACACAAGCAAGCCTGAAGTCGCTGAACAAATTGCGATTGCATTGGCACTAACAGACGATAGATTCACAAAAATATATAGTGACTGGAAAACAGCTATTAGAGCTTTGAATTGGGGAAAGATGGCCCCACTGGTTGTGAGAATAATTAACAAAAGAAAAACAAATGTTACACGTTACACATATTGGTTCCCGGCGCACTTTGGTTCACTTGACGGCATTCCTGTCAATCCAAATGAATCGGCCAACAGCGTCGCCCGCGACCTTACAGACCGGGCCGCTTTTACATATGGTTCTGATTCTGCTGGATTGGAGAACCTACAGAGAGATACGCTCATTACATACAACGAAATTACAAAACATTACTGCATGGGAAGGAGGGAGTTTCCACCCCCTCACTGTAGGCTAAACAGAGCACAAGCAGTTACACTTAGGCAACTACAAACACAGTCTTATTATTCACCTGCACAAATAAAGGAATGGTATGACATTGCAGACATGAATATTATATGCAAAGCATGCAAAAAGGAGATATGCACGCTTGAACATCTGCTCTGGGAGTGTGGGTCGCTCGGCCCTGGAATTTCCCGGAATCAGTTTTTAGGAATGATCAGATCTCCAGATCACATCCCTCAAGTCCTGGCTGTCCAGTACGCCCGTGATAGTCCTAGGAGGCTTGATCTCCCGGTCCCAACATGGGACTAGCCAGGCAGGTGGCAACACCTTGCACAGGACCAGAATAATGTTCTTTCCTCCTCCTCATCCTCCTCCTCCTCCTCCTCCTTAGTCCGCTTCGCAAAACGAGACAAACGCAACAGCTCGCGCGTGGCGCCGTTAGCGAAGTGCGCAGCGCAGCACAAAAGCGAGGAGAAAAAAATGAAGGCGGAGCCCGTGACTTATGCATCACGCGATCCTCCTGCTCCGGTATGAGAGAACGCAGGGAAGGAATTTCCCTTACGGGAGACAGACAGGGCAAGCGGAGAGTGTCTCGCTTGGCAGTGGCGCTCGCCTCCTGAAATCGTGGGTCCACGGCGCAGAAATAATTCTGTCTCGCCTGTTAATGAACTAGCCTGAATAATTACTGCGGCAGAACGCTGGCTAGAGCGCACGTAACAGCTTCCACCGTGTAACCGAAATTTGCTACGAGGCCTGGTGAGGGCCCTTCGACATGCAGCGCCTTTGGAGGCAAAAAATGGCGAGGCCGAGTGAACGCGTCATCACGCTGCGCGGAATCGGTCGTGCAGCGTTGTGCGCAGAAACACGGCAGGTACTCGCCGAGAAGCTGTGGGCATACCACGCCAGGGCCACGCCGGCGCACTATCTCTGGCTGCAACTTTCTTTTGCAGTGCAGCCAAAACTACGAAGCCGAAGCACTTTTTTTTTACTGTGAATCTGCGTGTAGTACGCGAATGTAAGCATCTGAAGCCAAGTCGCATAAAACAAACCGTACCCACTATATTTTTAAACTTTTTTTTCTTCAACATTTTTTCTTATAACAAATGAAGCTAGTTAGGAAGCATTTCCGTTTGTTCGTGTGCCTGGTTTTCTGGCTTTCCGATGTCCGGGTCTAGTTTTCCTGGTCCTGTATACCACCGGCATATAACCAACAAAACGTCAGCACTACTTGGCTACAAATGGCGACTGTTTTCCATCGGTCTCCTCGTACGCCATCGTGTTTCGACGCGTGCTTCTCTTTTCTTCTAGCTACAGTGTCGTGAGACAGCTGGCATAGCGGCGCTCCTTTTGTGCAGCGGCAATTGTTCCTCGCTTATTGCGTAGGGTCAACATGTCACACCCGCGTATATTAGAACACCGCCAGCCCTTTCGACGGAACAGTCTCTTTTGATCGATGAAAGTCTTTCCTTCCGGAATCGACAGATTTGGATATTACATACGGATCCCGACCCTGCTGACACCCTGGCTTTGAACTGTGCTTCACCTACACATTATACCGCTATTATATCGAGCTGAGAACGAAGTTACGTTGTGGAGCTGATTATAGCTTGGTTGCGTTCATTAATAATGACAAAAATTTAGAATACATTTTAGCAAAGGCAGACAGGGACTAGAGCAGACGCAGATACCAGAGTGCGCTAGCACACCCGTGTGTCAACATGTTCATTTTGTCCCTTTCTGCCTGCGTTAAAATGTTTTCCAGGTAAGTTTACAAACATGCCCAACACTCAGCCGGGTGTCACAATCCCAACACTAAAACTGTGCGGAATCGGGGACGATATTTTTGCAGTGTCTGGATACCTGAACAGCCCTAAACATTTTCATCACCTTGCCACGGCCAGAAAATCGCGGTTGCCTTATTGATTCCGTAACGAGGCTGTAACAGTACGGCTCATTAAGTCTGTGGCCTTTTTGTACGGAGCTTAACGTCGTGATTTAGACGGCCACAGTTTGTGAAGGCTGTAGTTCTGCCGGGATGGAGTGTAAATTGGTGTACGTAGACACAGATGCACTCTCAAGTCATGAAATGGTCAAAGTTTAGCATGAGTCTTCGTTTACGGCACCCCACACAGGTCACTGCGCATTTTTTTATGATCTAGAACTTCATTCCTGATTGAGCATTATTTTATGACGGCCTACGGGCGTTCTGCAAGGACCTCCGATTCTTCCTCAGCATCCACGATCTATAACCCTCTGACTTTGAACAGACGATTTGTATGTTTAATGCGAAAGCATTATGTGCCCCATTACGCGAAAACCTGGCGTCGTAGTCGGCGGCGTGACTGAATTATGGTAGCAAAATGGCCGACGTCAAAAAGTAAAACCTTATCAGAAAATACTCGAAATGGTGGAAAATTTCTCAGGGAGCTTCCTGTAAACAAAGTGATGCCTTTGAAAAGGTTGTTAGGTAAATTTCGGTCTGGGTGGCAATCGAACCGGGGCCTCCGGCGTGGGAGACGAGCACGCGTCCCCAACGCCAGGGCGGCTCTACGGTTGTGGTCGACTAAATGTGTGCCTGGCGCATGCGGCAGCGCGCACGTCACGTGGCAGCCAATGGTTAAGAGGTGGCGCCACGTCATGGGCGTATAAAATGAGTGCATAAAATAAAAAAAAGCATTAATGTCCAATCGAATACAGCTGAGCGGTCCTTCGAGTTGCGAACTCCTCGCGGGCGAGCCAGCGTGTTGAGACGCCTGGCGCGTTTTCATTTGGCCTTACCGAGGCGCAGTTAAAACGCAGGCGAGAGCTTCGCGCTGGCAAGGACCGCACAGAAAAAAAAAAACGAACAAAACATTTCACGAAAGCGACTGTAATGCTTTCGTATTCCCACACGTGAGCAGTCTTAAGTATCTCTGCTGAATTTTTTTATCTGATTTGTTCGTGTATTTGGATCTCCTTTTTCGTTTCCTTTCAGCGCTGAGACTTCGGGACAGAGTGCAAGTACTCGGATGCGTGTGGATGTACCTCTCGCCATCTGTAAGTACGGGATTCTACAGATTATATTTTCACGCGAGGAGTCGAAAACTAATTTCCAAAGAAACATCGTGGTATTCGTAGTTAAGCGTGTACATCAAACAGCATGCTGTCGTCAGATTAAAGCTCTAGGAAAACATGTCCATTATCAAACAGCATGCTGTCGTCAGATTAAAGCTCTAGCAGATTAAAGCTCTAGAAAAACATGTCCATTGTCGCAGCTTCAGAATCGGCTGAACCAGGTCATGCAGTACAACCGCCTGAACGTCCAGACACTAGCCAGGTTTATCTGCACACCGGTAAGTGCCATTTGTTCTTATTCGAAAATTTTCTCTCGCGATTCGCGAATACCTCTGAGCCGCAAGCTAGTCTGGTAGACGAAACCCGGCATTCTTTCCATATGCGGTACGCAGAAAACTAGCCGAAAATTAACGCAACGGCGACTGGCATACCGTAACATTACCTACTTATAGGGAAAAGCTGCACAGATTACCGCAATTCTGGGGTATGATGTGCAGCGCCTCGCAACTCAATTCGCTTTGCCTTAGTCATTCAATTTGCACGAGCGATTCGTGGTGAATTGCGGTGAGAGCCGTACTTTCGAATTGCACGTAGTAACTAAATATTCTCTCTTTCTTTTTAAGTAATTTAAACCGATTTTCTTAAACGAGGTTCCAAATAACGCACTCTGGCGGCGGCGCGAAAGCTTTCGACGTTTTTCTTACCGGTCGTGGAAAAAGCGGCTTCTGCCACGTATATTAGGCTGTCCTGTGCTTTCTAGAAATAACGTAATGTGCAGCTCGTTCTGCATTTTATGGTGGTCAATGTAACACGTCGAAACCCTGTGAGAACAGGCCTTGTTTGTGTGTTTCATTCATTCATTCATTCATTCATTCATTCATTCATTCATTCATTCATTCTGTTTTGGGCCATAACAATGTGGCTACAGCGCCCTTAAGACAACGTTGCCCCCGTGTCCGCGGATTTCTACCGTGAGTCTTGCTGAGCAGCAGTCGCCATGGGCACTGCAGGACGTATCATTAAAAATATTATTCTCTTTTTTTAATAATCAACACAAGCTCGGAATCTTATTTCTTGTCTACATAATTATTACTACATTCTCCGCCTGTATACGCACCATTCTTCCTTTCTTTTTGTGTTTGCTCTCTTCCCTTTGTGTTTGCGTTTAATTCTCGTACTCTTGTTTCGCAGGAAGCAATGTTCAGCTTCAAGAAACTTTTTTCGGTAAGTAGAGGCGTCTGTGGAGTGGTAAGACGTCATTCACGTAATTCCGTCACCAGCAGAATGTACGACAGCAACAACCCCATTCGCCCAATCGATAACAAGTGGTCCCATTTTAACTATTTAACCACAAGAAAGGTACCGTATATTCAGTGCCCTAGTCCGCACTCACGGCGTGGTCTTTCGCCTCAAAATAATTTCTTCGACACCTATTGCATAACCAGTACATGATGATTTTCACACAAGTACACAGCAGCGTATGTACTAAATAATGCTCTCCGATAGTAATAGCCATCGTCATACAGAATATATTACCCGAAGTTTTCGCCAATGATCTGCCGAAGGTTTGAGAGCTTGTAACCCCCGACTTAGATAGGGGAGGCAAAATCATTTCAAGGTTGACATTGAGACTAGCATTAGCTGAAATAAAGACAGCAAAATGCAGCATGACACATATTTTTTACTGATTTTCATTCTAGTATTGCGCTTTGAACTTTTCTAACGGGGCCAAATATAACTGGCCACAGAAGGAAAAAGGCAGTTTCCTCTATGTAGCAAGAATTATCTTGTCCCTTATGACCTAGAACATTCAAACTTAAACGTATTATAGGCTTTTGAGATGGAAACATTTTTTTATATTTCTGATTATTTATGTATTCCTTCTTTTTACATTATCAGTAAACGCTGGCAACGTTTTCTGCTATATTCATTAAATATTTGTTTCTCCGTAATAATATTACATATTAGTGCCCAACATTTGTTTTTAAATGTTACATCCCTAGAAGGTACATTTACTTGGCTTGCTATCTATATATAGCATGACATTTAATATATATTTAGAAGAGAAAAAAATGCTACCAGAACCTTCAAAACACGCTTATTTGCCGCTTTAGCAACCACAGACCAATGCACAATCACATATTATTTTATTTACTCTGTTGATTACACGTTAAATTATCCCAAAAAAAATTTCGGGGGAGATTTAGTAGTAAGTGCGAGAAATGCGTTAGCATTACGTGACACTTCTCTGAGGTCCCGCATCCATGGATATTAACCGTGTTCGCGTCACTTGCCAAGTGTTGTGCAGGAGCTCACTCGACACATGTCCTGCCTCTTCGGAAAGCGATGTGCGACTGACAGTGGTGCTAAGCAACCCACCGTTATTTGCTATATATATATATATATATATATATATATATATATATATATATATATATATATATATGGTGTCACAGCTAATTTAATTGGACGAAGATTTACCCAAGATAGACCCAAGACTTCTAGAGAAATCATACCGACTCCATAGTAGCCGTAGTCGCATGTACTTGCGGCCAGCATTTTTTTCATCACGAAGTATACTGGCCCAAAGTACATGCGACTACGGCTACTGTGCAGTCGGTACACTTTTTCTAGAGCTGTTTGGTATGTTTTAAATCTTGGTCCAAGTTAGCTGGGACACCCTATATATATATATATATATGTGTGTGTGTGTGTGTGTGTGTGTGTGTGTGTGTGTGTGTGTGTGTGTGTGTGTGTGTGTGTGTGTGTGTGTGTGTGTGTACGACCGGCTTCCGACACTTCACACACACTTTTTTTCCACTTAGGCACTTAATGCTAATGCATTATTATCTATGTGGAGGTTATAGGGAATATCGCGTTCATGGCTGCGCGGAGCTTACGCCCTGGTGGCACGCGCACTAAAGATGGCCTCCGTTGCTGTTTACCAGGAAGCCGATAGACGCCATGCTGAACAAGCAGCAGGATGACGCCGCGCTGTCGAAGCGCCCCTACGACGTGCTGGGCGCGCAGAAGCCCTGCGAGAATGGCGAAGCGTAGGCGCGCAGAAAACTGGACGGCGACGAATGTGCTCCAAAGTCTTGCGTGTACTTCCCAACATGTCTCTGTTAGTGCCACGGATTACTAATGTGGCGCTCGAGTGGCCAGACACTCAATAGGACGATGGTGCTTACTAGTGAGCCCTATAGATCCTGAAGAACATCTAGTTTGACAAAATAAAAGGCCTAGTTTTACGTATTTATGGGTATTTTGCACGAGTCAGCTCTATTTCGTCGCGCTTAATAATTGCGTCACTATGGCGCGAAAGACAGACAAGAGCCCATAAACTCACGGTACGTGCTAATCTTTGTACGGTCGCGTGTTAACTAGCTGCATCAGGGTGGCCGTGTTCAAAAGGGCGCCAGGACTTCATGGCAGCGCCGACATACGAATAATTGGAGAGCTGAACACAGTTAGAATATAAAGGTAATTGTTACACCGATTTTTCGGATGTTGGCGCCGCCGTGCAGTCTTGGTGCCCTATTGAACCCGTGTACCGTGTTGCAGCTCATATTTCACGCGACTGAACCTGAACGGTTCTCATTCGGCGAGAGTCATTAGGAATCGACTCATACTTATCCCTTTCTGCTGAGCCTTTATTGTCTTTAAACTGCGGTCGCTCATCTCGCTTGAAGTTTTCACGATTGGTATCGTTCATGTAGCAAGACCGGTCAAGAAAGGACTAGCGTACAGTTAGAATTTACCATACGTTCTAATGCATCGTCTGACGTGCTGGAATCTACGTACGAGATTTTTATTGTTTTTCTTCCTAGGCCTCTGAATTATCAGCTCCGGAGCGTCTCTTGAAGCACTCAACTCAGCTTGAGAAAACGCCTTTGACGACACTGGACACCAAAATCTATCAAGCTTTTTTTTTTTTTTTAAGCTACGACACGACACCGCTCTTCCGCTTCTGGAGAGCGATAATGATTCAGATTAGTTTTGATTGTCTCTTCCGGCGTAGACGTAGATTACGGTAAACAACAGTGTTCGGCAAGATACTGAAACAAAACGGGAACAAGTCACCAGCTATTTTTGCTCATGTGATTGGCATTTACGTCAGCGCGTTTCTCCTTGTATAATCATCGTTTTGTGTGCCCTGCACTAGCATTCCAAGATGACATACAAACAAGCCCGCATTGCAAGAGCTGCCCACTTGCAGACAGCGTCTTTTCTATCGATGCATTCTTGATTTCTCATCACGTCCGTTGCTCTTAATGGCTAAACCCGGCATACCAGCCGACGACGATGCTATAGGAATAGCGAGAATTGAAATTGAAAATTAAAAACTGCGGTTTCAGGTGCATAAATCCATCGTTGAGAATAGCTCTCAATGCGTTTTGAAGGTTCCTGTTTATTCTACCCAAAACGCCAAATCCATAAGTCGGTGCCAACGTCCCTTGATCTAGGGAGAAATCCCTAGAAATGACAACATTGGGACGGCGCTACTCTGCCCCACTCCGTCTTCTCCGGCGTGTCCTCTTCGCTTGTTTCGGCGATTCCAGTGTTAACGTAAGCGCTCGCTGCACCCAGTCATGGCGCCCCTCTATGGACATTTTAGAGCGCAGCTCTTTGGCGTCCGTTCCTGGGTTTCGCGTCGTCGTCGGCGTTGTCGTCGGCCTCGTAACCAGCTCCGCCCCCCTTTCATCCCCCCAGCGCTAGCAGCGACCGACTGATACCGCTGGATGCCGCTGACGCCGCTAGAGAGTCAAGATAACGTGACTGCATAGAACACCGTCGCCGCCATGCAGAAAGAGGAGGAAAGGGTCCCCCCCCCCTGTTCTTGTGTGGCGGATAGGGTGCTCTTCAGTTGCCGACGCGCCGGTTATTCGTTGTCCCTGAAACCAACTCCGCAGCTGGGGTTGACTCACTATCGGCGTCAGCGGCATCAGTCAGTCGCTGCTATCTCTTCCCTCCTCCCTTTATCGTGTTGTCCGCTTGCTGCGCGCGCTTCTGCCCCCATCGTTTGCCGCTGGGTGTACACGCCGCCCCCCTCCCCCCTCTTCCTGCGAGTCTCCGGTTGTCAAAGCGCCGGCTCGAACTTAATTCCTTTCTTCGCTCCTCCTCCAATGCAACCCCTGTGCGGTGTCAATCTATCGAAAAGGTGAAACAGCTTATTTGCTGCGCTCAAATTTCGCATTAGGAAGTAACGTAATCGTCGGTAATTTTTTCACTACCTCTCCTCATTGTTTCTCTCGGCGCTTAGCCTTCCGACAAGGATCCGGTTTCAGTTTCGAACTTCGGGACCGCCGTCTGCACATGCATTTCCGGTAACTCCTACTTCACTGCTGGCGTGCATGAACTGTTAAAACTTCTTTCTGGGCGAGTTGGTGCATACTTAACGTAAGAATTGTGGCAGTGCAAACACATGCAACCACAAAGTAACAAGGACCAGACACAAGCGCTGACTGTCAACTAAATTTTATTGATGGAAGACGGATACCTTATATACGGGGAAAGGCAGAAGTGAAGGGTGAAGGGAGTGATATCACTCCTAACTATCCATTGAATGCTGCCTCAATAAAAAAAAAACGCGTTTGGCGCGACGTGTTACCGTATGATCACGGCGGAGGTTGTTTTTTTTTTTTCTTCATCCTCCGTGTTTCTGACCGCCTTACCCTTCCCTTACCACCTTGAGCTCGAAGGTATAGCCTGTTGGCACGATAGCACTCAGATTAATTCACGTGGTAATCTTTTTCGCCTTTTCGCGCCACGTCTCATGAAAAGGACTAATTGTTTTTGCAGACCCGACTGTATTCAGGCCTGCCGCTTCCGCGACAACGCGTCACCATGCGCTTCATTGCTCTCCGTTGTAAGTTCGAGCGTTGGCTCCAGTTAATGTTCACACGTGCCCTACCAACGCCAACTGGAAAGGGAGCTTTTCTAGAGGGCGTTGGCCTTACCCGGCATCGCTGTACGTTGCTGCCGTACGCTGCCATACCGTTGAAAGCTTCATGTGTGCCTCCATTAGTAGATATTTTTCTTTTTCATCTTGGGAGTCTCGCTTCGTTGCCGTAGACTTACATTTTAGAGAGAAAAGAAAAACAAAGATCTTTTGTTTCGTGGTAGCAGCATTTGCGGCCGATGAAGGCACAATATGTTCGTGCACCGAATTCCTGGGTTCCAGATGTTACCGCCTGGTATGTGTTCGCTGTCTGTTGTTTCGATCGTGTCTGTAAAACGTTGCTGCATATGCATTATTCATTTAAAAGAAAAAAATATCTTTTAACTTGCAGAAACCAGAAATCAAGGAAGGAATCACTGCAGGCACCATGTGCTTGCGGAGAATGATGCCGAGAATGAGACAGAATGATTCAGAATAAACCCAGCGAACTACCGCCACTACCACCTCTGTTGTTCTTTCATAAGGCTTTTGATGACCTTAAAGCGTTTTCCAATACGCTTTGTATTTGTTTTCTTTTGTTCCTACTGTACGCTTACAGGCAGGGTAAAACATACAACGAATTGTTGTTGCACTATAAAACCCTTCAAGTAGCAATAGTTAAGAATAGCCGTTCTGAAATAAAAGGACGGTTCCTTCGGAGACATGCCGTCAGCGGTGGCGACCGCGGGGTGACGGGAGCGGAACCGCATGGCGCGATTGACGCGCGGATGGTGTGACGCGCGCATCATTTCGACGCGTGCCCAGCATGATCCGTCACGAAATCGCGCCGCCTCGTGCTGCTGCTTGGAGTAGAAAAAAAAAACGCGTCGCGCGGCGCGTCCGCCAATCAGAGTCCAGGTAAGTCACGTGGCATTTTGTTTTTGATTTTCCCACCAGATGGCCCTGCTCTCTGCGCATCTCTTTTACGCATAGCGACGGAACCTCTTTGGCGTATTTTTTTTTCTCGGCAGAACTGGCGCGTATCGTGGTCGTCCTTGATTCCTGCGTCCTCGGCACCCGACGAGACTTAATTTCAACGTGCGGTAGCACGCATTATGAGCGCATTCAGGCGTGGACGTCCTGTACTGCCTGCTGCGTCTGTGCCACGGTGGAAGATAGGCTTCTTCCATCGTGGTTTGAACTGAAGCTTGATTAATACTTTGGAAAAAATGTAGCTGTCTAATTACCCAAGGACTGTTTTCATTGTAATCTTTTGTAAGTTTAAGGGCATGTAATATACACAGTAAAAAATACAATTCATGTGGTTCGGAGTTAGGTCGTCTGGCAACCCGGAAAACGCGGCGCGAAAGCGCCGCTACTGTTTTTCGTACGGGTGCTCGCGCGTCGGCGGCAACGCGGGCGTTACCGAAAAATAATAATAATATTTGGGGTTTTACGTGCCAAAACCACTTTCTGATTATGAGGCACGCCGTAGTGGAGGACTCCGGAAATTTTGACCACCTGGGGTTCTTTAACGTGCACCTAAATCTAAGCACACGGGTGTTTTCGCATTTCGCCCCCATCGAAATGCGGCCGCCGTGGCCGGGATTCGATCCCGCGACCTCGTGCTCAGCAGCCCAACACCATAGCCACTGAGCAACCACGGCGGGTTACCGAAAAACGCGACGCGCAGCTAACGCCCGCGCGTCGGCGTTTTTTTCTACTCCGAGCAGCAGCCCGCGATTTCGTGATGGATCATGCCAATGCCTGCTTTACTAGATGCTCGCCGCGTTGCTTGCATTCCCATTGTAGCGGCGGTTCCCTTAGTTCAGCATAAATTCCGTGAGGCAGCGCTCGTTGCCTTTTCAACTTCCGGCGGATGTGGCAGCGGCGTCTGAATGCTTCCGCCGGCGCGTTATATGCGCGGGCGTCTGTTAGCGAGCGTTATCGTGGACCTCCGAGACGGTGACAGATGCCGTGATAATCTCAGAGCCCGCAGCACTTGATCTAAGTTGCAGGCGTTCGCCATGAGAGGCGCTCGTTGCCTTTTCGCGGGATGGTTTTGATATGTGGCGAATGGACGCGCTTTTCGGGGCTCCGTGGCGGCGACGAAATCATAAGTTTTTGTGCATGCTTTGAGCTTGCTTCTGTTTTTGATTTGCTGATTTTTTGCCTTTAAATAGTAATTGAGTGGTTTTCTTTGTCGTATTTCAGGTGAGCAGGTGTGTTTCGTGTACATTTGGTTTTGCAAGATGGTTAAAGCGACCTTTCGCGCCACGTGCTTGTACACGTGCAACCGGGTGGGACGTTGAGTGTGTGTAGTCTTTAAATGGTAGTTTGGAAGTGGCAAAACTAATAGCTATTAGTGGTTTTACTGTGTGTGTTTTGTAGAAAAGTGAGAGCGTGGCCGCGTGGTTAAGCGCGTGCGAGAGCGTGTCATACCTTCGGTCTCCGCGGCATTGATCGCTTTTGAAACAGTGGTGAGAGTTGCTTTGCGGCATTTTGAGGATTTGGATCCTGTGCGTATCGCTATTTGTTAAAAGGCACGTGCTCTGCCATTGATATAGTATTATAGTATTTGCATCAGTAGTAGCATTATTATAGTATTTGCAGAAAGCCGTGAATACATGGCGAGAAAGCAGGGAAAGCAGGCAGTGCGCGGGGGGTCCCTGAAGCAAGATGAGGAGAAGGATGAGAATGGAGAGGGCGTCGAAACATCCGGCACACAATGTGATGTCGATACTGGGCTGCAGAAAATGGAGACTTTCCAGAAAGAGCTTGTCAAAGAGGTACAAGAGCTCAAAAATAAGCTAAACAGGGAGCGTGATGCACGAAAGGTAGTTGAAAAGATACTTGAAGTAGCCGAGGAAAAGCTGAACAGGGCCGCCATTGTGAACGAGAATGTGCGTGACAATGGAACGCAGACTCCCGACGCGACAAAAGAGGGACTGTCAGGAAAGTACGTGGAATGCGTGCAGCGTGGTGAAGGGTTAGCTGGAAAGAGCGGCAGCTACCTTGAGGCCGCCACGCGGAAAAAGCAAGAGCCCAGGGGACAATGCCCTTTGTCGAGCCCGAATCACGCGGAAAAGGACAAAGGGAAGCAGGGAGGTAGGAGAGAGTGAAAGGGTGATTATCGCCGGCGTCTTAAACCTGGCTGGGTGCTCAAAAGGAATTGTGGAGAGGATGAAAGGCGATAAAAAAATAGCGTTAGGCACATTTCCAGGGCGGACACTGAGTTCTGTCATGGAGCGAGCAAAAGAAAAGCTCGCGGAAAATGCCCACGTGCGCAAACTTGTCATAGTAGCAGGTGGGCTAAATGACGTCCTAAACAGGAAAGGGACAGGACTAGGCCAGCGCTTGGTGAAGGGGTGGATGACTTGCGCGAGCTATGCCCTCAGGTGCAGATCGTGGTGCGCACGGTACCGGAGGTGCCTGTGCGTGACAGTCACGTACAATGAGCCGTAGTGGCTGCTAATGAGCCGATATGGAAAATGAGCCGAGAGAAAGACTTCGAGGTTGTCGAAGTAAACAGGAAAGTGAGAAGGTGTGGTGATTTTAAACGAGACGGAATCCACTTCAATTACAGGCTGGAACGAGAAGTGGGCTGGCGACTTGGTGGTCGCACTGTTGCTATTTTAGGGGACCCGCGGGCGCTCAGGAGGCCAGAGTAGGTAGTAATGAAGAAGGTCCCATAGGGGAACCTCAGAAGAGCATCACCGTCGATAACAGAAAAAGGAGGAAAGCAAGAAAGAGAGCTCGCCAAATATAATAGGCTACATAAACATGCAGGACGGCAGAAGAAAAGAAAAGTGGGCAGAGATTGAGGAGCGGGTAAATAGCGAACAAATAGGGGTGTATGCGGTTACAGAAACGCACCTTAGAGACTCAGAAGAGCCGCCAGTTATTGAGAATTATATTTGGGAAGGGTGCAACCGAACTAAGTTGGAAAGAAAGGGAGGGGAAGTCGGAATGCTCGTCCATCAGGGAGCCAAAAGGAAAAGAGTAAATTCACTACAATGAGTGGGGAAAAAAAACTTGGCTGGGCGTTACGTATTTGTGGACCGGAAATAATTGCACAGAGAAGAATAAAGAGTTAGTGGAATACATAAGCGCTGATATTAGGGGTTTCGGGAATGGTGCTGAAATTGTCCTATTAGGTGACATGAATGCCCACATACAGGATTTAGATGGCTATACCGACAACATGGAGTCAGTGCTAGACTATGTGAACAACATAACCTCGTTATCGTGAATACAGGGCCTAAGTGTGAAGGGCAGATCACGTGGGAAATGGGAAACCGGCAATCGACCATCGATTACTGTCTGATGACAAAGGAATTCATGATAAGTTGAGAGGAATGGTCATCGATGAGGAAGGGTTTAGTAGCATAGGGAGTGACCACAAACGCATCATTTTGAAAATGGGATATGTAGTTGGGAAAGAGAGCAAGGAAAGCACAATGGCCAGTCCAAATTTGAACGCTGAACAAATAGCAAATACAGTCACTAGATTCGAGGAAGAACTTGGCAAATGGCCAAGTAAAGAGTGGGAATATGGCGAGCTTCTAAGTGTAATAACGACAGAAATACGGAAAGAGAAACAACATGTTGTGTGGAAAGGAAAAAAAAACCGAAACGCTGGTGGAACAGGGAGATACGAGAAGCGATCTCCGAACGACAGAAAGCATCTCGAGAGCACAGGCAGGCAAAGAAGGCGCAGTTGCCACCGGATGAAGTAACCAGTAAATGGGAAATATACCGGGAGAAAAGTCCACGGTTCAAATACTGGTGCAAGCAAAGTTAAAAGTTGAAAGTGAACGTTGGTTGTCAGAAATGCGTGAGAAAAAGAAGGTCGTACCTAGAATATTTTGGAACCACATAAAATTATTAGGCAGGAAGTGAACAACAATACTACAACATATCCTAGACGAAGATGAAAACAGACTGGAAGGAGAAGCGGCAATAAATTACATCCGAAAAGTAACAGCCGAATCTTTCCAAGGCAATGACGAGGTTGTAATTGAAGAAAAAAAAGAGCATGAAAGAGACCCAAGTGGAAAAGGAGCTGGTGCTGACAAATTTAAACTGGAAGAAAGCGGAAGAGAAATTCCTAAGCGCACAGCCACATGGCTAGACGAGGTTCCCGTTAGGCTGATTAATGAACTGGGATCAAAAGTAAGGAAGCTCTGGTAAAAGCCGTGGAAAGAAACTTAAAAAGATAGACGAATACCAGACAGTTGGCGGCAAAGTAGAATTAATTTAATTTATAAAGGTAAGGAAGAGAAAGATGGAATTCAGTCGTATAGACCGTTGACCATTACATCGGTAATATACAGGGTAGCAATGCAGGCAATCAAATCAAAGCTTCAAGCATGGTCAGAGAATAATGGCATTTTGGGAGAACTTCAGAATGGCTTCAGAATAGGTCGGCGTTTAGATGATAACTTATTTGTTCTTACTCAGTGTATTGAAATATATAAAAGTAGAAAGCAGACCGTTATATGTGGCCTTTTGAGAGATTACAGGAGCCTACGCCAACGTAGACTTCAACATTTTGTGGGATATTCTGGAAGTGGAAGGCTTAGGTGACGATTGTCTACAGCTTTTGAAAGATATTTACCTAGAAAATACAGTTTCCGTTGAAGGGGAAGGGATGAGGAGCGAGGAGAAAGTTCATATCAACAAGGGACTGAGGCATGGATGCCCTTTATGGCCGCTGCTGTTTATGATGTACATGGTGAGGATGGAGAGGGCGCTAGAAGGATCGGGTTTAATATCTCATACAAACAGGCGGGAACAGTAGTAGAGCAGCAGCTTCCAGGTTTATTTCATGCGGACGACATTGTGTTGCTAGCTAACAAGCAAAGTGATTTGCAGCGTCTGGATAATATCTGTGCACAGGAAGGCAACAATTTAGGCTTGAAATTTAGTGTTAGAAAATCAGGTGTTATGGTATTCAGTGAAAACATTGAATAGACAGTGGAGATACAGGGCCAGGAAATACCTCGGGTAACAGAATATAAATACCTTGGTATATGGTTATAAACGAGGGCAATAGATATTTGGAAACGCAGGAAAAAACAATAAGAGTGAATGGGAAGAGAAATTCAGCCATAATGAAGCACAGAGCGCTATGGTGATACAACAGGTACGAGGTCCTCCGAGGTATATGGAAAGGTGTAATTGTTCCAGGACTTACTTTTTGAAATGCGGTTTGTTTGCTTTAAATCAGGGGTACAATCAGGATTCGACGGGAACCAAAGGTCAGTGGGTCGCCTCGCATTGGGCGCTCACGGGAAGACTACAAATGAAGCTGTGCAGGGCGATATGGAGCTGGACTAGTTTTGAAGTGAGGGAAGCTCGCAGTAAAATTGAGTATGAAGAACGGCTGAGTAATATGGAAGAAAGTAAATGGGCTGGTAGAGTGTTCAGGTATCTGTACAGGAAAGACACTGATTCACAGTGGAGGAAAAGAACTAGGAAGCTTACCAACAAGTATGCGGCCTGTAGGGTGGGCAACACAACAACAAAGAACGTCAAGCGGAAAGTCAGAGAGGCTGAAATATTCTCATGGGTGGTGGAAATGGAAAACAAACCTGTTATGACTAACTACTTAAGAGGAAAAAACGAAATCAGGAAAGAAACAATTTATGATAACTCAAAGGGAAGCTCATTGCTTTTCGAAGCGAGATCGGGATGCCTTAGAACACGCACCTATAAAGCGAGATATAAGAAGGAAGAAGAAGCATGTGCTTGCTGCGGTAAAGCTAGGGAAACGACGGATCATGTTTTATTAGAATGTGAAGACGTCTACCCAGCGGTCGATTTAGGCGCCACTGGTCTCCTTGAAACCCTTGGGTTCAGCGGGAGCAGTGGAAAAGTAAACATGTCCGCAATAGGCATTAGTGAGAGGCGATTGTAGGATTGGTGGAAGAAAAGTAGGGAAACGACAAAAGACGGAGACGTACAAAAGCACAGTTCGCAATAGGGGATCAGAAAATTTGGGGGTGATAGTTGATAGTGTTTTTTTTATTGTTTAATCTAGGTGGGACATTAGGCAGTGTGGTAGCGGGAGCTTGGTGGCTCAACCCACCGCCCCGTTCCAAAGGGGACGCTCATAACGTCCATTTATCCGGAGACGAGAAAAGGGAGAGGGCACGGAACCGAGTTTACCGGACAACGCGGCAGGCATCATGTAAAGATTGATCATGCTGCGCACGCGTCGAAATGACGCGCGCGTCCTACCATCCGCGCGTCAATCGCGCCTGAAATCGCGCCATGCGGTTCCGCCTTGACACGTCTTAATTAGTCTCAGCGGGCTCATAGTCAATGGGAAATTGAAGAAAGCTCTCCGTGCAAGCCATATCCACGTTTGTAATCTCGAAAAATGCGAGTACCCGCAGAACTGTGGCACGACGAATTTCGGCCATCACTGAGCGCAAACCGAAACTGGGAAGCTGCAGCGAGCGCAAAGTGGCGCCAGGCGACGTTCTGCTTCCGTCACCCTGCAGCGGACAGCCAGCGCGCTGCGAAAACGAGGAGCATGGAGGCGTAGCGCGCTGGGTGCCAGCTGCTGTAAAGAAGACAATTCTTCACACGTCGCCGGGAAGGGCGCGGCTTTGCGCTGCGGCCTCCCAGTTTCGGTTTGGCGCAGAGTAGTGTAGCTCGGAAACAGGTTACAGCTAGAAGGCTTTAAGGAGGCCCGGCTCGCCTCTTTAAGAAGACCGTCAGTGTCTGCGTTGCACAATCCGGATCGTTCGGCAAGGCTCAACGAACCGAAGTAGGCTCCATAAGTGTCACCAAGTTTACGGATATTGAAACATTTCATTATTTGAGACATGCAAGGACAGTGGCAATTAAAGGACTGTACCAGTTTTGCCCTAACTACTTGGAAGACACGGTGCCATCCCATTGGCCTGAAGACTTTGCGGCGGCCTGTTTTACAATTTCGTTTTGTTTTCTGTTTCGGTGAGAACCTGTGTATAGCCACTCCGGAACCCAGCGCCTCTCTCGAAGGCCCACCGACGACATCTGCGCCAGTCAGGACTGCGGATTGGGGCGCTTCATTCCACTCCCACTGCATTCTGGAGAGAGGCGATCCCCAATAATTCCACTTCTTTTAACTCCTCGGAATGGTGAGAGTTGGGCCGTTCCCATTCTTGGAATTTATGAGCTGACCCATTCCGTTCTTCCGATTCCAGTAAGTGAACGCTTTCTCTGCAATTCTAGACTACTTGCGCTTGTCTGGGTATACCAACTGAAAACGTATTTTTGAAGTCTAAAGAACTTTACAAAGTCTCGTCTAATTTTCTCGCTCAAGGAACATTCTTTGCGGCCTGTTGTCTCTTGAGCGCGCTGTTACCTATAATTAAATATCAGCTGTCTAAACAGAGGTATTTTGCCAATTTTGGTTGCGGTGGAAATCTGTCGGCCTATGTTCTCTGAAGGCGATCATGAGTCCTCAAAATAAGCATCGCGAGAAAACCGCTATGATAGTGAACATGCCTGTTCCGGGTAGAGCACATGCCTAGTCAGCGCAGTACCCATGCTCTACGGACCTTATTTCACAAACACATATACAAGATGGAGGAAGAAGAAGCATGTGCTTGCGGCGGACGCGTACGCGCCATTTCCCGCTTTCTCGCCAATTTAAATGTGCTTTTTGCCCAGTTTTGTGCTTTTTCTACTCGGAATCGGATTCTTGAAGTTCTTTTCCACCCGGCAAGACTACATTTCGACAAGTGCGTGACCTCTGGACTTTTTTACGAGTGATTTCATCTCTCGCCGCCCCGCCATGGGCTCTAAGCCTAACGACGAGTACGGCAGCCGCCCGTAACGCCCGTTTAGATTCCGACCAAGCCACCACCGACTTCAGCCCTCCCCGCGCTCACCCCGGCTGCGGGGGCCTCCGGCAATCACAACAAACGAGCCTTCCACCCAAGTACGAGCTATACAGCGATGGCATACGAAGTCAAAGGCCAAGACATGAGCCCGGACGACTTTACCGCAGACGCCGGCTGGACTATGGTGGCACCGCGCGCGTCAGTAATCACGACTGCGTTGAGCCAGACCACCCTCGCTAACCTCCAACGAAAAGGAGGCAATACGAACGAAACCGTCTCAACAGCGAGAAACTCCGTGATCAAAGCAAGCAGGATGCCCGCGCTGCCGCAAGACAACATCAAGATCGTGATTCGCATACGTGGTGGAATCAACATAGCCAAGGTATGCCAACTTACGGTCACCAAAGCAATTTGCATGGGTGCTTGCATCGAACCTAACGAGCGAAGCGAGGACTCGATATGCTCCAATTTGAAGCAAAACATCGTGGTGGTCAGCACACCGTCCGAAGCGAACCCAGGATCCGCAACATTTCCATAGGAGAACAAACATTTGAAACCACTCCATGTAGGACGGCGCCGCACGAAACGTGCAAAGGCGTTAAATAGGGGTCCCGCTCGATGAGATGTAGGACTCCATAAACCGCAAGATCGTCAACCCACGCGACCCGCTCGCACTGGCGGCAAAGAGAATCCAGGAAACTGGCTCGGTCATCATCGCCTTCGACGGCTTTCGAGTCCCGAACTAGGTCAGATTCGACTACGCCCTGATCAAGTGTTCCTTTTACCGCAAGCAGACCGCCATGTGCCACGTGTGCGGCCGACTCGGCCATTGTGCCGGCTTATGCCCCTCGCCCGGCGACGCCATTTGCAAAGGCTGCGGACTAGCTAACCCTAACGCAGACAATGTGTGCACCTCGATCAAGTGTGCCCTCTGCGAGGGAATTCACGTCACGGCCAGCAAGGAATGCAGGAACCGCTTCCACCTCCCCTACGTCGTCCGAAGAAGACGAATTGAAAGAAGAATCGCAGCGCACGCAAGTAAAAGCACCACAGGATTAGGACCATTCGCCCTGAGTCAGCAAGACCTTCCGCCACTCAAGAACGGCGAGAGTAGTGCCATCAACGACCCGCCAACGCAGATGCTTGCTTGTCCGGCGAGCGGTGGCGCTCGAGATCGAGGAACCGCGGTCGCCCGTCGTCATGGTCTGGAGGGCGCTCCAGGAACCCGAGCCAGAGATGCACGTCAAGGATACGATTCGCCCCCAGCCCACGAGTTGGTGGTGATGACCGGTTGACGTGGGCCCAACGAGCTCAGCAGCAGCAACAACTGTGCGGCTGCTATGAACATCTCTCTTATATCTAAGAAAGACATGTTCATAGTAGCCGCACAACAACTGGCACTCTTCCAAATTTACTCCTTATATCCCCAGTACATCCACGTTTATGCAGATGTTTCGTGTCATAAAAATTCCTCGACTTCAACATTCGTCCTTCCACATTTAGCGCTAGAGCAAACATTTAAACTATCCCGAGAGACATCTTCCACCGTGGCAGAACTGTTTGCAATCCTGTGTGCTTTGCAAAAATGGGTTATCTTTAGCGATTCGCAAGTCGCTCTCACACTACTACAGAGCAATCAGAAAAATTCTTTCAACACTTTGCTATTGTATGAGACACTCAAAGAACTTACAAAAGCAAGCGCCATGAACTACGTAATTGCATTCCAGTGGATACCTGGGCATTTCAATATTCCTGGTAATACTGCAGCGGACGCAGCTGCGAATCGGGCGCACAATACCGCGGAGACAACCAATCTTCCCCTATTGCGTAGTGAAGTCCGTCTGCTCCTGAGACAGATTTCTTGTCGCCTCAGCAAAACTACCTGGTTTGATCAGCAAACTAAAGACTCGGAGTTACCCTTTGTATACCCATGTATAGACTTATCAATACCGGAAAATCTAAGAGACAACAGAAAATTTGAAACATTGGTACACCGCCTGCGTCTTGGTACTGCATTTACGAAACACTTCTTGTACAGGATAAAACTTGTATCTAGTGCGCAGTGTTCTTGTGGCCATCCAGACGAAAATGTGCATCATCTCCTCGAGTGCATGAAATACGATCCACAAAGAAGGGTACTGCAAGCAAATTTGTTGATATTAGAAGACCATTCACTCTAAAAAAGATACTTGGCCAATGGCCAACTGCGGGCCTTCAAAAAAGAGCGCTTCTTGCTCTGAAAAAGTTTTTAGAGGACACCAACATTTTGGGAAAATATTAAGTATCAGATGATCCGAATATGCTAAATGAGTAACATAAACGTTGTTCGTGGTTCATAATTGGTTTATGTAGTGATCGCAACTTTTACGCAATATGTATGATTCTGTTCTGTACTTGCCCAATATTCCCATGGCACACGATTTGTGGCCGTCGCCACACGCGATGGAGTCCTACACCACGCCTCCAGCGTCACTACCCCCACTGCCGAGACAGCTGAAGAAGTGGCCATCGCTCTGGCCACTTTAGATCCCACCTGTCACACCATCGCGTGTGACTCTCGCTCAGCCGTCACTAACTTCAGCAAAGGCCGTATTTATCCCCAAGCTCTTCGCGTCTCTGCCAGGCACCACACTCTAAAGACAGCATAATCTCCCTAACATGGATCCCGGTCCATGCGGGCCCTGTCCACCCACACCTCCCCAATCTCAACGAGGTCACCCACTCCATTGCGCGAGGCCTAGCCAACCGCGCCGGAGTCACTGGAGATGAGTTGAACACCAGGGACAATCTGACTGCTTATAACGATCTCGTTAAGGCCTTTTACCTCATTCGCCGAACCTTCCCCCGCCTCACCCCAAGTTCAGCCGGGCGCAGGCTACTACCCTGCGTCTGCTACAAACAGACACGTACCCTTCACCCGCCCGCCTACACCTTATATTTCCAGACGTCTACACTACCCCCAACTGCCGGTGCTGTGGCATTCACCTGGCTACGCTTCCGCATATGATGTGGGAGTGCCCAGCACAGTACACACAGACTAACACCACGACTCTCTCGTCGAAGTTGCATGAGGCTCTGCGTAGCTCCGCCCTCGACGACCAAACCTGGGCGACCCAGCACGGCCGCGAGGCGGCGGCGAGGCAAGGCCTCGACGTCCTTTCATGGGAGGCTTAGGCCCGGCCATCATAAAGTGCTGGTTGTACAATAAAAGTTTATTCCTCCTCCTCCTTCTGTACTTGCAGTGCGTTACATCTGTTATGTGCTTTGACTGTTCAAAATATCTGACCTTATATATGCGTACGTGGACTGAACTAATGCGCAGAACTTTGCGACTCAGGTACTGTTGGACTGTATATTTTTTATTCATCCAGTGTTCTATTGAGTGCCATATTTTGTGTCGCTATTCTCCCTTTTTACGCAAATCTGTTTCATTTGCCAAGTGACAAGGAGTAGCCGGTGCCACCATAAAGGCGCCAACCTCTCCTAATATTCATTTCAATAAAAAGAAAAACAGGAGCGACAACTTCAGCAGCACCAACAGCAGGCCGCCAGCCAGCTGAGTCCGACGGCATGGCCAGAGCAAGTAGAAATAGCAGATACAATTAAAAGATTAGAACACGAAAACAAAGAATTAAGGCAAACAATCACACAACTTGTTGAGGAAATCGGACAACTCAAAACGCCCTCCGACTCTAATGAAACCGAAACCACATTAGAACCTATGGTAGTGGAGGTACCGGTCGCGGAATCCACGCGCAATCCGCATAAGAGAAAAGCCGTGACAGACACACATCTCTCGAGCATGGACAGCGACATTAAGTAAATCAAGGAACTGCTCGGCGGGCTTGCAACTACCGTCTCGTCACCGAAGGAACGGCAAGATAAACTTGCGACGACAGTAGGGACCCTCAAGGAAGGTTACGGCAGGATAACGCTACAAATCAACCACATGATGGAGGCTATCAACAGCCACGGGGCAAGGCTCAACGCGCTAAAAATGGCAGACCACCCGTCGGTGATGTCACAATCTACTATCACCAAGCTACCTTGGGCGTTGTCGCTCGACAGACAAAGCAACAACGTGGCCTCACAAAGGCCACCCAACGCCAACAACAACGATGGCCGCGCAAACTGAACCGCTTCGCCTTTGGCAATGGAATTGTAGGGGCTAGGTCCGCAAAAAGCCCCCCCTGCAACAATACATTGGTGCCAAAAGAGACAAACCCCAAGTCATTCCCCTACAAGAGACAAATACCGCTACACTCTAGCTATCCGGCTATGACATGACCGCTACGACACCGCGGCACAAATGCAGAGGTATCGCCACGTTGGTCAGCAACAAGCTAGCCCACACGACACACAACATTAATCACGACCGCAGCAACTGCGAATTCATTCTTACGGAAGTCTTCCCTAGAGCCAAGAATGCCAAGAGCATATCCTAAACGTCTACAGCAGCCCCAAGCACAGAGCACAAAAATTTAGGCAAATACTCGCCCTCAACCGTGCCGGCGACAACCCCATGATCGTGGCCAGGGACTTCTGCGGCCTTAACACGGCCTGGGGATACGTCGCCAGCTGGGCCAAGAGCAAGGACATACTAAACGACGCCGATGAACTTGACCTAACGCTCATTACGAACGCCGCATCATCATCATCATCATCATCAGCCTGGTTACGCCCACTGCAGGGCAAAGGCCTCTCCCATACTTCTCCAACAACCCCGGTCATGTACTAATTGTGGCCATGCCGTCCCTGCAAACTTCTTAATCTCATCCGCCCACCTAACTTTCTGCCGCCCCCTGCTACGCTTTCCTTCCCTTGGGATCCAGTCCGTAACCCTTAATGACCATCGGTTATCTTCCCTTCTCACTACATGTCCTGCCCATGCCCATTTCTTTTTCTTGATTTCAACTAAGATGTCATTAACTCGCGTTTGTTCCCTCACCCAATCTGCTCTTTTCTTATCCCTTAACGTTACACCTATCATTCTTCTTTCCATAGCTCGTTGTGTCGTCCTCAATTTGAGTAGAACCCTTCTAGTAAGCCTCCAGGTTTCTGCCCCGTAGGTGAGTACTGGTAAGACACAGCTATTATATACTTTTCTCTTGAGGGATAATGGCAACCTGCTGTTCATGATTTGGGAATGCCTGCCAAACGCACCCCAGCCCATTCTTATTCTTCTGATTATTTCCGTCTCATGATCCGGATCCGCCGTCACTACCTGCCCTTAGTAGATGTATTCCCTTACGACTTCCAGTGCCTCGCTGCCTATTGTAAATTGCTGTTCTCTCCCGAGACTGTTAAGCATTACTTTAGTTTTCTGCAGATTAATTTTTAGACCCACTCTTCTGCTTTGCCTCTCCAGGTCAGTGAGCATGCATTGCAATTGGTCCCCTGAGTTACTAAGCAAGGCAATATCATCAGCGAATCGCAAGTTACTAAGGTATTCTCCATTAACGTTTATCCCCAATTCTTCCCAATCCAGGTCTCTGAATACCTCCTGTAAACACGCTGTGAATAGCACTGGAGATATCGTATCTCCCTGCCTGACGCCTTTCTTTATTGGGATTCTGTTGCTTGCTTTATGGAGGACTACGGTGGCTGTGGAGCCGCTATAGATATCTTCCAGTATTTTTACATATGGCTCATCTACACCCTGATTCCGTAATGCCTCCATGACTGCTGAGGTTTCGACTGAATCAAACGCTTTCTCGTAATGAATGAAAGCTATATATAAGGGTTGGTTATATTCTGCACATTTCTCTATCACTTGATTGATAGTGTGAATATGGTCTATTGTTGAGTAGCCTTTACGGAATCCTGCCTGGTCCTTTGGTTGACAGAAGTCTAAGGTGTTCCTGATTCTATTTGCAATTACCTTAGTAAATACTTTGTAGGCAACGGACAGTAAGCTGATCGGTCTATAATTTTTCAAGTCTTTGGCGTCCCCTTTCTTATGGATTAGGATTATGTTAGCGTTCTTCCAAGATTCCGGTACGCTCGAGGTCATGAGGCATTGCGTATACAGGGTGGCCAGTTTCTCTAGAACAATCTGTCCACCATCCTTCAACAAATCTGCTGTTACCTGATCCTCCCCAGCTGCCTTCCCCCTTTGCATATCTCCTAAGGCTTTCTTTACTTCTTCCGGCGTTACCTTCGGGATGTCGAATTCCTCTAGACTATTTTCTCTTCCATTATCGTCGTGGATGCCACTGGTACTGTATAAATCTCTATAGAACTCCTCAGCCACTTGAACTATCTCATCCATATTAGTAATGATATTACCGGCTTTGTCTCTTAACGCATACATCTGATTCTTGCCAATTCCTAGTTTCTTCTTCACTGTTTTTAGGCTTCCTCCATTCCTGAGAGCATGATCAATTCTATCCATATTATACTTCCTTATGTCAGCTGTCTTACGCTTGTTGATTAACTTCGAAAGTTCTGCAAGTTCTATTCTAGCTGTAGGGTTAGATGCTTTCATACATTGGCGTTTCTTGATCAGATCTTTCGTCTCCTGCGATAGTTTGCTGGTATCCTGCCTAACCGAGTTACCACCGACTTCCATTGCACACTCCTTAATGATGCCCACAAGATTGTCGTTTATTGCTTCAACACTAAGGTCCTCTTCCTGCGTTAAAGCTGAATACCTGTTCTGTAGCTTGATCTGGAATTGCTCTATTTTCCCTCTTACCGCTAACTCATTGATCGGCTTCTTATGTACCAGTTTCTTCCGTTCCCTCCTCAGGTCTAGGCTAATTCGAGTTCTTACCATCCTGTGGTCACTGCAGCTCACCTTGCCGAGCACGCCCACATCTTGTATGATGCCAGGGTTAGCGCAGAGTATGAAGTCTATTTCATTTCTAGTCTCGCCGTTCGGGCTCCTCCACGTCCACTTTCGGCTATCCCGCTTGCGGAAGAAGGTATTCATTATCCTCATATTGTTCTGTTCCGCAAACTCTACTAATAACTCTACTAATAGTGTATTTAGTCTCCCCTGCTATTCCTAGTGCCTATGCCATATTCACCCACTGCCTTGTCTCCAGCCTGCTTCTTGCCTACCTTGGCATTAAAGTCGCCCATTAGTATAGTGTATTTAGTTTTCACTCTGCCCATCGCCGATTCCACGTCTTCATAGAAGCTTTCGACTTCCTGGTCATCAGGACTGAATGTAGGAGCGTAGACCTGTACAATCTTCATTTTGTACCTCTTATTAAGTTTCACAACAAGACCTGCCACCCTCTCGTTAATGCTATAGAATTCCTGTATGTTACCAGCTATATTCTTATTAACCAGGAATCCGACTCCTAGTTCTCTTCTCTCCGCTAAGCCCCGGTAGCACAGGACGTGCCCGCTATTTAGCACTGTATATGCTTCTTTTGGCCTCCTAACTTCACTGAGCCCTATTATATCCCATTTACTGCCCTCTAATTCCTCCAATAGCACTGCTAGACTCCCCTCACTAGATAACGTTCTAGTGTTAAACGTTGCCAGGTTCATATTCCAATGGCGGCCTGTCCGGAGCCAGTGATTCTTAGCACCCTCTGCTGCGTCGCAGGTCTGACCGCCGCCGTGGTCAGTTGCTTCGCAGCTGCTGGGGACTGAGGGCCGGGGTTTGATTGTTGTGTTCATAGGAGGTTGTGGCCAAGTACTGCACCAGGGTGGCCAATCCTGCTCTGGTGAGGGAGTGCGTTACCGGTTCTGGTCACCGGGATCAGGCCACACTCCAGGCCTGTTTGTGCAATTTTATCAACACGCGGATTTTTTTTTTATCCGGTGGAAAATTGCCGGCACCGGGATTCGAACCACGGACCTCTTGCACGCGAGGCGGGTGTTCTACCTCTACGCCACCGCCGCTTTTTTTTTTTTTTTTCATAACCCACAATAACGGGTAACTCGCTCAAACGCGACACAATGCCGGTTCTCACTTTCGTCCGCAACGTTCCAAACTACCAGTGGAACAAGCTCTTCGAGGATCTGGGCAGCGATCATCACATTGTTGAGACTACGATTGACACCCCATCCAGAGGACCCAGAAAAATGACGTACGTCGACTGGGACAAGTTACGCGAGTTAAGACACGGACGCCGAACAGGCAAATAATCAATGGAACAATGGACGTCGCAACTAAAGGCCGACATTAAGGCGGCCACGAAGGAAATAGAGACAGATCTGCCCGTTCAAAGCATGGACAGCCGACTGGCTCACATGGACGAAGCCAAACAATCGCTCACCAGGAGATGGAAAGAACAAAGACACAATCGAAGGCTGAGGAAAAGAATTTCTTCCCTCAACCAGCAAAAGGCGATGGCCGAGGAAATCCAACTCCGTAACGCCGAACTCGCTCTTCGGACCGTTAACGATAAGACCAAACTTGCTGAGTCTTGCGAGCACTTGACGTAGATGGAGCTTGCGAGCTTCAGCGGTGGTGCTTTAGACGAGGATGTCGTCAAGATAGGCAAAGCAGCACGTCAAGCCACGTAATACCTGGTCAACGAAACGCTGCAAGGTCTGGGCCGCATTACGAAGACCGAAAGGCATGCGCACATATTCAAACAGGCCAAAGGGCGTTATAATGACGGTCTTTGAAATATGTGAGGGTTCCACAGGAATCTGGTGGTAGGCGTTCGCCAGGTCCACCGTGGTAAAAATGGTGCAGCCGTGCAGCGCCGACGTAAAATCCTGAATGTGTGGTATTCGCTACCGGTCCGGGACAGTAGCCTTGTTGAGAGCGCGGTAATTGCGGCAGGGGTGCCAGTCACCGCTATTCTTGGGCACCATATGGAGTGGCGAGGCCCAAGGATTCTAGGAGAGACGAATGAAGCCATGGTCAAACATATGTTCAAACTCTTCTTGGCGACAGCTAGATGATCCGGTGCGAAACCTCAACAAGTCGCATGCAACCTCAACACGATGAGATGTTGCTACATGACTTGAAACAGGTGCGCAAAGCGTCATCTGAGACTTGGAAATGACGGAGCCGAACGCGTGGCCAAATTCGGTCTTTGGAGACCATGGGCGGAGTTCGGCCAAGTTGCCCAGGAACATTGGGCAACCTTTTGTGCCCTTAGAAAGTTACTGGCACGTTGCTGCGTGGTAGTGTTTAGCGCAGCCCCCTCGGGTTGTGACGTGCGGTGCGCATTTTTCGCGGCCTTCTCTACCTGGTTTGCACGGATCGTGATATGTTTCTATTTGTAATAAGGAGACCGGTCAGACGCGTGCACCTGGGAGACGAGCGCTCATGAATGACAAAAAAAAAAAATGCTGGCTCTCCCGTAATCGAGAATAGATGTAGTAAGCATGAAATGGATGTACCGGCAAAGCAGATGTGTTGGAGATGATACTAGCCACAATCTTAAATAGCTGTAGTGCACGTTCGCAACGGCCCACCCCACCACATCACACCGCACCACGCCATACTATGCACTGGTCCATATGGACGCAGTAGCTTCCTATGGCGCTTCCATATGGCGCAACCTGTCAGATCAGCAGCTTCGTTCCCGTCTGCAAAATCTGTGCTCGTAGCCGAAAGCAGTTTCTGCTTCATTCTACAAAATGCAGGTAAGTACCGATGTTTAAATACATCTCAAACAACTTAGACTACAATACGCTACCCTGTGAGCGATATTTGCTCTTCATTAGACGAGTAGTTTGTGGACAGGAATTTTTTAATGTCCACCGGCCAAATACGGAAGACGCTGTTCATCAGTGCACGATTGTGTGCTGTCTAAAAAAAGTTTCTGCATCTATCTCTTGTCGCAGACTTCGAGAAAAGCAACCGGCGGGACGCTTCGACCCTCTGATCGGCGAGAAACGTCGGCAGCCACCTTTTTTAAAGAGCTAGTATACACTTTCCACCAGCAACTTCTGAATATGGCTGTCATCATTTATTCGTTTGTTGCATATACCGTGAGGGCTATTACATGGCTGTGTACACGTGGAGTTACGACACACCATGTTTTAACGCGACAGCGTTAAGGAGCTCGTGTCGCAGAAAAGCTGGTGTCGTCGGGGTCGGCGGCGTTGGCCGTGAGCGATAAATCCCGGGAGGCACTTCATGAATAAAAAGCAACTTGCAAGATGGGCGAGGTGGGAATCGAACCAGGGTCTCCGGGGTGTGAGACGGAGACGCTACCACTCAGCCACGAGTTCGATGCTTCAAAGCGGTACGAAAGCGCATCTATTGAATGCGGTGTTGCCTTAGAAACGAGCCGTAGAAAGTGATACTGCGGTGTATATCGGTAATTATGACCATGTCTCTTACAGAAGTCGCAGTTACACGAGTAGCGAAGGGCGTTTCCGCTACATTTCTGCGCTTTCCGCACACGCAGAGCCAACTTGCGGCAAACACAGAAGACCCCCTCGTAAAAAAAACATGGAAGTTCCGACGTAACCCTTTACTTCGATGGCCACCAAATTCGCCAACCGGAAGAGGGATACCTCAGAATATTGGGCATCCCAATCAACAAGGACGGCACGGCAAGCACATGGCTGTAACATTTGAAGTAGCAATGGAAACCGATGGTGCACCTTATCAGGAGGCTAACCCACCACAGCGGAGGGGCAGGAAGAGAGGTTGCACGGCGGCTTACGGTAGGTGTTCTCATCGCCAAGATAAGGTACGGAGCCCCACATTACGACCTGAAGGCTGCAAACCACAAGCAACTTGACAAGCTACACAACATGGCTATGAGGGCAATCACCGGCCTACCAATACACGCAAAAATAGAAGACCTGCACAGATACTCTGGCCTCCCGACGGTGGAAGCATTGGTTAAAACACACAAGGATAACCATGAAACGAGGCTGAAGAACACGTGAAATGGTCAGGGACTGCTATCTGCGCTGCATGGCACCAACCTGCACCTGCCAGAGCTGGATCACCTCCTCCCACCCTGGGATGAAATAAGGGTTACGGAACCCCGACCACTACCTAAGCACACCAAAGGTGAAGGCAGGGCACACCGACAACAAAGTGTACTAGACGCGGAACAAAACCATGAAGGAACAAAAATATATACTGATGCTGCGTTACAATACGATGAACATTCAGGAAAAATGTATGCTGCTACCGCTTTTGACAGAGAAAACGGGCAAGCACACGCCACCGATCTTGAACTACTGGTCATCGAAGAAGCCATTCAACTCTGTGAGGCGTGCACCGAAGACACGGCTCACATCTACACCGAAAGTCAAGAGGCCGTCAAGCAACTGAACTCCCTATCCTACACGACTACCATAGCGCACCGCATAAAACAAGCCTGCCGCCACCTGCGGGACAATAGACATGCAACCATTTTCGTACACTGGACACTTGGTCACAACATGAGGGGAGTGGGGAACAGGGCGGCCCATGAAGCTGCAGGCGAGAAAATTAGAGAAGACCGCTATCGCAGCCGTGAAGTGAGCCCGTCCCTGCTGGACCATACCTATAGCTCCCCGTCATCTGTCGTTGTACCAGATCAACAGATTGCCCAGTTAAAACACGAGAGGAAGGCTCTACTACGGAAGTCCATTCCTAGCATCCTTCCTCCCATTCCCACTCGCCTTCCTAGAACAGCCCAGGTTCTCATCCACAAAGCAAGAGCTGAGGCATCTATTACACCGGATGTCCTGAGCAAGTGGAGAAAAACAGAAGTGGAATGCCCCAACTGCCCTGCGATCAACGTCGATCTTAAACATATGATCTGGTCCTGTCCTGCCACTGCCACCCTTAGGGACAAGCACACCCGACCTCTAAAGGTGGCATCGTACGAAGACTGGGTCGCACCTCAAGCAGATGCCACCAGAAGAATCAACGCTTTGCTCTCCTTTGCGAAGGAGGCAGGCATCCTTCCTTTCACCTAACCCCCACTCCTATCTTAGGCCACAGGCCATTCCTTCTAATAAAAGTTTCAATCAATTACGGCGCTGCCCCGACAGGTGGCGCGCCACGAGCGCATTGGGGCTGTGCGGGGACCGGTGCGAGGCGCGTCGCGGCCCGGACACCCTCTCCCCTGACGACGCTTCGCCATGCTCCCTCACGGGTTGCATAATCAAGCGTCCTTCCTTTCTTTCACGGATGCTTTCTTTAGATCACTATCTGTCTATCTCTCTTCCCATGCCGATCACGACGTTTGGCTGGCGTACATCGTTTGCTCATCCGCTTGCTCAGGCGCACGTTTCGTTGCCGCGCCGAACGCTGCGTTGCTCGACGCTCACCGCGTGATTGGTAGGTGAAAAGTCCGACGCGGGGCGCCTCGTAAGTGATCGCTGCGCCTTGGCGCATTGTCTTACACCCCTTGGCGGGTCGACGGGAACGCTGTCGCGTTCCACTCTTGAAGGCGAAGCTTAAGCGCCCTCCAATTTTTTTATCTACTGCCGATAGTTCGAAAAAAGGCCCTCACGCCTTATTGTATTCTCAATGCTCTATTAAAGGGAAGCTGAAAGCTTTTCCAGAAGAAATGAGTGAAGAGCACTACGCCGTGGTTTTCAACCCTCTGAATTCGAACATCGCATCGAAATTGAGCGAAAGAAAGCGCAAACATATTTTATTTCGACGAAAAGTGCAGCAACAGACACGCCCAGCTCGCGCGCCTCGTTTCCGCCTGTGATTGGTCGGGCGCCTCGTGACGTCAACAATGGTGTTCGTCCGGACCGACTGCTGCCGCTACACGCGAAGCACGGTGCAAAGTAGTTTGGTGGTGTTTTACTGAGACGGTCATGGAAATTTTCGAGAGCTTGCGTTTCTCTGAGCAGTTCGGCGTTAAGTCCAAACTCTACGAGAGCGATTTTGCGCGCGACGGTGACGGGCGACGGCTTCGAGCGACAAAACGGGCCGTCGCTTGAACAAATCGCTCGGTGTTGTAGCTCGATCGCTCGTTTCTAGAAATCCAGAACTCGTCGCTCGTCGCCCGGAAAGGCTATGAGCGACTAGCCAATTGTGCGAAGCCGAAACTGGATGTACATAACTCAAATACTACTGATTGTCGCACGCAACGAGCAAACTATTGAATTTTACACGTGCAAGAATAAGAACCTTGTGCAAGACCTTCAGAAATATTTTATGCTCCTTCTTCAGTAAAATACATCAACTTAAATTGATAAAGCATGCGTCACGCTAGTTTCGGCGCGTATATTGCTGCCCTCATACCGGGAAGTCGTCGCTCAAAGCTGTTGCTCGCGTGGAGTTCGGCTTGCAGACGACGAGTGAACGCGACAGCCATCGCCTCGCTTGTAGCGCTGTCGCGTGCAAGATCACTTGTAAGGGGTTTATACTTGTACATACTACACGTACGTACATACTTGTGCATACATGTACGAGCCGATTGCGAAGAGCTGGCCCCTCCAAGAAGCAAAAGATGCTGGTGCAAGCACTGCTTTCAACGCGAAGGAAGGCGATCGTGTTAGCATCTTCTTGTGTTGGAAATGTTCTTTGCCGAGTATGTTTTTTGCTAAGCTGCATTCAGCGTTCCAGTGAGTACGTTTCCGGGCAAACAACTTTACTGCTATGTTCCTGCATGCCTCCTCGTAGAACGTAAGCGGTGATGCGATCTTCAGCATTTGTGCGCTGCCCCAAAGCTGTCGGCAATCTACACAGACGGTTTAAACGCGGGAGAAGTTTACCGGCTCTTGTAGCACGTGTAGTATAGAACCTTCATCAGCGTGCCATCGCACGCTACTCGTAACCGGCGAATTCCGTCAGCTACGTGAGATGGTCGGCTTCTCTATGTGTGCGAGAGAAGGGGGAGCGCAGCGTCCTGGCGTGAGCAGGCTTTCCAACACATGCAAACTTTACGCTTGCACTGCGTTATGGTAGCTGCATGCAGGCTGTTTCACAACACACGTGCGAATAGAAAATTCGCGGCGCTTGGCGATGAAACCTGCGTCAAGGGTGGGCGATAAACATGCACCTTCCATTCAGCGTGCTATTTTTTTTTAGGAGAACCCAAAGCACGCATTATTGATAAACTCCGTTAGTAATCGTCACGGAAGTGGTTAGAGCACAACACTTGTTCTTGAGTGCTTGAAGTTGTTTCGCCTCACAGCAGCCTCCCACTTAGCTGAAAGCTTCTTGTCTTGCAGGAACTAATGGAGCATCGGAACATCGTTGCGGCCGCTGGTGTTCGTGCAAGCGTAGGCTGCACAGAACGCCGGCATGATCGGCCTACAAGTTCAATTGATGCTGCGCACGTCAACTACCACTCCTATATACACACAAATAAGGGATTGTAGGGTCGAGCGAAGCAGATTAGGACGGCACGCACGCAGAAATAAGCCCGGTCAGGCACGGTCGCGGAGACTGCGAAGGAGCGGAACACCAGTGTTGACGTCACTAAGCCGCGGTTTCCGGTCTCCGCTCGCGTCGTCAGCGTCAGCAGCAGCGCGCGGCGCTTGACGGGGGGCGGAGCTACAGCGCAATTGTAAGCGACGATTGCGTCGCTCCTAAGTGAAAAATCCCCCCAAAATGTTACCTTCATGGTTTATAAGGTTCCCGCATCCGTATATGAGCGTCTTATTGAATTCGACAGACTCTTCAGCTTCCCTTTAAGAACACTTCGATTTTGGTACAATACTGTCAAGCTGATTTTCTCAAGAAACGCAATGCATACTAATTTCACATTCAGCATCCTGAAACATCTGATATTGGTTTACTGAATTCAGAGATTAGTGTCATTTCTTCTCGGGCTTTTATCGCGGAACTACGAATGTAACCGAATCCTGCGTGTATTCCGCGGCCGCCTCTCTTCACGAGCTGGGGTCGCACTCTCTTCTCTTCGTGGGGACGCGCTCGCTTCACGAGCTTTCTTAGGCGGCTGCAGGGACTGCCACTCCACAAGTTTTGTATAACGTCTTTGGTAGTAACACGAAAGCACGTTTATGTTTCGCGCCGCGGCTTGTGAACTGGAACCGACCGATGTGCGGCGTCGAAAGCCCAGCCAATCCAATCCGTTGGCAGCGCGTTGCGTTGTTTTGTTTTGGCGTCGTGCCCCCTTGAGCGACAAGTTGCTGTCGTGCGCGGTGTCTGCGGCGCCGTTCCTTCGCAGTTTTGTGCTTCGGTCTGTCTCACTTGGCGAAGCGAGCCCCGCCTTCTCCCGCCTGCGAAAGGAGGCCTCGTTGAACGACCGGCACTTGCGAGACTGCCGTGGAGACTGCCTTTTCTGTTCTCTGCGTCGCCTCAGCAAACCAACGCCAGTGATCGCGACGCTATGCTCTAGAGGCCGTTTGCCGCGACCGCGCGAGGCGGGGCACCAGCGACCGGAATGGCCCTCGCCAAGCTGTACCGGGCCGTGACCAAGATGAAGCAGCCGTTTCGCTTCCTGGCCCACCTGTCCTTCTGCGGGTTGATCAGCGGCTTTCTATTCGTGCTGACCGGCGTGCTGCTGCTCGCTTTCTTCGGGTCCAACATTCGCGAGGATGAGGTGATCAAGCGGTGAGCAAAACACCGGCGGCCAAGCGTGCGATTGTTTCGTTCTTTCGGGCACTTGCGAGGCTTCCTCGCATGTGTGCCTCGCAGTTGCGAAAAGCCGCGCGCTAAGCTCGAAATGTGCGTATTTGGGCGTGCCGTGTTCCGTGACTCCGGCACAGTGGTGTTAAGGTGAAGTTTCGGAAACGAAGGGGACGTTGGCGATTGGCCTCATCGCTGGCCAAGAATTGCATTTCGCAAAATCGCATTTCAGTCAATTCAGGTCTAGCGCTGTGTAGTTTTTATGTACAGTACACTGATTCTGCTCACCGTAATCGCTCTTCAATTTCACTTGAAAAGTTCGTTACAGAACAAGCTCAACGAGATCTCAAAGTGTTCTGTGGTAGGGTTCGAGAAAAAAGATAAGAACAGCAACTTAAATGATAACTTCCTGTTTATTATAATGCTTTAAAATGCGTTCATTTTTTCTGCAGCGAAAGAAGGCGAATATATATATATATGTGTGTGTCTTCAAAGCTAGAACCAAACATCCTTTGCTCATCGCGCCGAGTACGGTCAGAATGTCATCCTGCAGCGAATGTTTGAAGAAAAATCTGCCTTACTTTGATTTATGATGATTTATGCATAACTACATGTGATGTTACAACATTACAGTGATGCACAAGCATGTTCTCGAGCGATCTTTTTTATTTTTTCGTTTTATTTTGCTGCCAAACGTGAGCTATACATAGCCAGAGACACCAAGCTGCCTTTTGCATTCCTAGTTGTCATATTAATTGTTCATCATGTGTGGCATTTTGCTGAAAGCAATTTCTCTGTGTCCGGTAGACTGCTGAATGTGACTTGCCAGCTTCACTCAAACATAATCTTAATTTTGTGGATGACTTGTTCCCTAATGTCACGGGATTATTTATTGAATTTTTGTATACATCTCTTTATAATCTTTTTTTTCTCTTCCTCAAAACTTCTCTATTACTTTCTACTGCCGCCTATGCCTGTAACGGACCCGGTCGTATCAGTCTCTTCCCTGCTTTTTTCCCACCAATACTCTAAACGACTTTTGCTTATCTCGACTACTGACCAGTTCATGGTTCCGTCCTTTAAATTCAAGTGCTTCTGGAAGATGTATGTTACCTACAAGTTTCACTGGGTGAATCCCTTTGCATTCGGTTAGCATGTGCTGAAGAATTTCCGAATTTTTGCTGCAGCATACACACGCCTCATCTGCTTGCAAATATTTGTTCCAGCATATTTTTATCCTCAGGCAACCAGGTTGAGCCTCAAGTAGCAAGGCACTTCTCTACCTATTATTGTACAGATTTTCCTTCCAATTTCTTTCTTCTCATTTTGTAAATCCCCATGGTCTTTTTTGTTTCTATTCCTTGCATCCATCTCACGGTCTCTGTTTCTCTTTATTTCTGTTTGCTCCTGATTGTCTATCCACACTTTCAATTACCCTGTACTTCCTGAAACTTTCTGTTCCGTGGGAAAAGGGGCAGGGGAGGTTTCACCCTCCCAAACCCCCCCTTCCCTCTGGCTACGCCAATGCCTCTGCCTTTGTTCTAACATCAGATTGTATGTCTAGATTTATTACCTTCCATTGCAGACAGTGAAGTTGTGTTCCTCATTTGCAAGATGCATTGTCGCTAAGCATAGGAATAGTTGCACCATACTAGCAGGAACTGTAGCCAGAGGAAGGTATATTGGCTAGACCTTACTTGGTCTTCCGTAAAATGAGTTGGCATACCCGAAATGCATGAAAGTTGTGCTCAGATGGAAGGTGTTTCAGAATTGCTTAAACATGCTTTTGTTTCAATGTCCACATAGCGTATTTTGCTCAATGCTAATGTACCTTTGATTGTATTACACACATGGTTTTCATGACCAGAAATAAAATATACAGTGCCCTTGATTGTAACACACACCGCAGTTTCCGTACTTGTAGAAGTTATTAATGTAATGCCCTTGATTTTTCACTTACCATGTCTTCACGGTAAGAGAGAGTATAGGTGATTTGATTTTGCTTCGAAAAAGAACACTTATTGTATCTGAGCTACAGTAGACTGCATGTCACTCCTTGTCAAGTGTTGGATACCTCCTTGTCACTATCAATTGCCCAGAGCATCTAATCTTTGGTACAGTCTAGGGAGTTTAAGATACCAAGTTTCTTATATGCCTTGGAGACCATGGTAGCCCAACTCTAACACCTAGAGTGCCTAACAAACTGATGGAGCAGGCGCAAACCTATGTATCACAGCTTACACAGCTGCAGCAGCATGTGAATTAGATTGGATTACAGAAATATTTAATGGCAATTGGGGTAGCTTGTCATGGTTGTAGGTTTTTGTTTCATTATCGAATTCATTGTGCATGTCATTCTTTCGTAAATTTCTTCTAGAAAACAAAAAGGTTCACATGATAATTGAGCAAAAACACTAAGTTGTAAGGTGCTGATCTTGAGTGCAAGAAATCACATATGTGTACATGTGTGGCCTTGAAAGGTACATAGACAGTTGAAAGTTGTTGATCTGAAGGCCCATGGCACATACCTACAATAAGGCATTGGCAGAATCTAGTAGTTATGAGAAAGGGACAAAGACACGGTGAATTGATTTGGAATCTCTAGAAGTTGTTGCACTCACATAGAAAATTTAAGGGTGTGAGAAAAGCAGAAATAAAAATTAAATCTGTACAAAAATAAAGAAGCAACAATTTATCAACGTGATCAATTGGTTTCTGCGCGATAGACGTGTACTGTGGAGAAAATAGTTCTGTGCCTGAACCGAATAATAGAGCCTACAGAGAACGTTATTTCAGACACAGATAGACCAAAACCACAAAGCTCAGCATTGTAATGGCCTTGTTCTTTTAACAGTTGTTGGTAGAGAATGCCATTGTCTGTATATATACCTTCTTTGTCCTTTGCTTGTGTTTCATGCTGTGTTTTGCTTCCATGTACTATGTTGAACCTGGATGCACGTCCGCAGTTGTCTTAGCTTCTGTACATTGCTGAATGTCTCCTGGTATGCAGAATACCAACGTGGATTGGCATCATCGCCACAGGCAGCGGGATCATGTTTCTCTTTGTGGGCGTCACTCTGACCATTTTGTTGTGCAAGCTCTTCAACCAGCAGGCAGCCAGAGAGGTAAGTCTCGTCTAATCTCGTCTAAGGCTAATCTCGTCTAAGAGTTTACAACGAAGTTTCAAGGACAACCTCTACCTCCTGCCTCACCCCCCCCCCCCCCCCCCAATTTCTTGTGCCACAGTGGAACGGCCGATTGTCGCCTTATGTCACTGTGAGCAAATTTGTGTGCTGTATTGCAACATAATGTCTCATTTAAGGGATAAATTATGCTTATTTTTATTGTTGTGAAATGCGATTTTTTTACCATTCTGCATAGAACCTTAAGACACAGTCTGGACAGTTGTTGCTTCCCTTAGGTGCAAGCCATGCACAGGCGCCTTTGCAATGCATTTCAAGAGTAACCGTTGCCATTAATTAACGGTCCCGTATTAGCAAGTTAATGGACTGTCGGTAATATTACTGACCCGACTTCGTGCATGTGCGAGACACAGGAAGCTGATATTGCCATCACCAGTTATAGTATAGCAAACCTTCCAAGGCTTTACAGCTCTCTTTTTTTCTGTGCATGGAATTGTAAACATGTAGGCGAACTTTGTTTTAATAAACTCGCATCTGACACAAAAATACATTTGTTATGTGCGATATTTGTTGTACGCATATACTGATATCGGCACAAAAATCACATTGCAGATTTTGCATATAAAATTTGTTACATATGTGGGTGTTACATCGAGGTTCAATTGTATTGTTGCCAGGTAGCTTGATGTGCTATTCCTGAAGGGCATACCATATCCTTTTTTACAATTAAGGGGGATAGGGCTGAAGGGGAAGTTCTAGCTCGCGGTTAACTCCAATTTTCCTATTCAAGTATACAGCATACTACATGTAAAACTCAAATACGCTTTTATGAGACAGCCACGTGACCAATTTGATTGAGATTTGTTGCCTTTGAAAACGTTAAATGCTTCCGAGAAGGAAACAGAATCTTAGGACTAAATGTCTTGTACGGGGAAATGCTTAAAATCAGCAAGATAAAAAATAGGACCACAAGGTTTACAAATCCATAACTCTGCATCAAAAACAGATATTGCAGTTCTTTAAATGCATCCTTAGAGCATCTCAAGCAAATTTAACATACGAGTTTACAGCTTATGGGAATTTGTTACAATGTTTACCGTGTTTTGCAAGTCATACTCTCAAACTAGTGGTGTATTTCAGAGTGGTGTATAATACATCAATTTTGCCTGCTTTAGATGTGTTATTAGGTCAAGTTTACAGAACTGTGATATTTTTCTTGTTGCTCAGTTGCATCGTTGTAAACTTGATATTTAGAGTTGTTTTTCTTTATCTTTGCAATTTCTAAATAACATAGATATGGCATAAACTGAAAATCCACTTACTACAGCGACTAGATTTGAAATTTTCCTTTAAATATAACAAAGCTCATCAATATTGGTGCTGTGGATGACAAGAAAAATGATTTCTTCATTGCTATGTATTTAGATAGGAGCTCCGGAGCTCAAGCATCGTCTCTTTTAACACATCTGAAAGTTGGTCGAGTTGGTGTGTCAGTTTTGCAAAACGGAGGGAATAGTGTAGTCAAGGACAAACAACAACAACAAAAAAAGAGGGGGGGGTAGACAGGAGAACTTGCAAACACGTAAATTTCATGCTTGTCCAGTCACTTTTGTTAATATTTAAAAAATTTTTGTTCCTGCTTGTAGTGTGTTCCATGATATGGAGTGCACTGTACCACATTTATGAGTCATGAAAACTGGGAAGGGCATCTGCTGAGTGTTCCATAATTAGAAGCGCCTTGATGCTTGACTCTACCATCTATATTGTTTGCTAATTCATTCTGAAAATTGGTACAAAAGTAGCACCTTTTTCGTTCATTTATCATAACGTCATGTTTGCACGCATTACTTAGGCTGGCTTCGACCTCCGTAAATATAAACTGCACATTGCCTGCAGCAGGTTCTAATAAAAAGTTATTAAACTTGCTGTAAAGGAATGGTGGTGTCTTCCGTCACTGCTATGGCAAAACAGCACAGCAGCACCATCACTCGCCAATACGACAAAGCAGTGTTTGCAGTTGAAAGACTGGAAGGCTTATGATTTCTTGCTGCCAAAACTCCTCTCATCTGTAGGCAAATTTGTGTAATGTTTTACCATTGTCTCAATCTATTGGTGGTGTTTCTGATGTCTGTGCATGTATAATTGAGAGAGTGCACAAATTAAAAAAATTTCTTAAAACATATTTTTCTTATTTTGTGCTCCACGCAACGTCGGCAAATTCTTAGCAGGTGTGATGGCCCATAAAGGCCAGACGATTGACCTATTACTAACCATTGGCTGATCACTAACAACCATGATTTACTTATGAGAAAAAGAGCGAAAGCACAAGGAAAGTTGCAGATGAAAATTCAAGATGATGAGCAACACAAGGATAAGGTAAAAGCAGAAGCCAATGTTTTGACAAGTGGACTTGTCCTTTTCAAAGCGACATATGCATTCCTCGGCACAGTACCTATAGGTAGGGTAGGGTGGGGGTACCTATATATACTGTGCTGAGGAAAGCGTATGTCACCTCGAAAAAGACAAGTTCACTTGTCGAAACAGTGGCTTCAGCTTTTACCTTGTTCTCGTTTAGCTCATCATGATGAGAAGAAGCTCACACATGGATGCACACCCCTCTAGGCATTCTAGGATGGCAAGAAAGTGGCAGTTAATATGTCCTGCCCATCCTATCCCCACTGCTTTGTCACTCTGCGGCATTTTTGTCTGCTGACTGCAACCTCGGAGGATTACCCTAAGTGCACTGCGGGAAGACAGAAAAAAAAAATTTGCCTCCAATAAACCCAGTGGAAGTGAATGTACAGCAAGGCTGTTGCCGACGTTAGATGGCATTACACAAGCACCACCACCCGAAGCGATGCATGTCACGTGCGCGCGCATCTGCACAGAAGTGCAGCATGTATCCTCATTCTTCTAGGCCCTCTGCCAAGTGCAAGTGCGTTATTGAACTAAATGAATGTTTAATAGTAAATTCTGTCGGAATATCCATAAAGTACGGCTTACGCACACGCTGCAGACATGATACCTTCGGATTAATATTCAAATATATGAGATACCATAAAACTGCAACACGGAAACTGAAAAGACAAAACCCTTTTCCAGCTGCCGTTGATGTCAGTCTGAGTGGCTGCGGCCGCTCGGTGGCGGTACTGTTTGCACAGCATACAACCTCATTCTTGTAGGCCCTTTGCCTAGCACAATTGGGTCATTGAACTAATTGAATTTTTGAGATATAGCTCACACACAACCTGCAGGCATGATAGCATCAGATGGAAATTCGAATATATGAGAAAATCTAATCCTGCTAAATGGAAACTCGAACACAGCCTTCCAACTACCATTTGTTTTTGGGCAAGCATGCCACGAAAAATTCCAGCCAACTAGAGGCTAACAGCTTCGCTGTAAAAGGGAAGGAAATGAGCAAAATCTAGAGCATTGTTACCATTGCTGTCATTGCCTAGAGGAACCCATAAGGTGAATGGGAATGGGGATAGTAAGCATCAAATTGGTTATACCATACCATATTGCATACCTGCCAACTCTCCCAAAATTTCAGCAGAGTTTATCAAATTGGGCTTGTGCAATTTTACAAATGCTGCATCAAATGTAATGAATTCTCTTCGAGAAAAAGTTTCGCTCATCTGTTTCCAAACCTTCTTTTGCGAAGCCTCTGATCGTAAAAGGACATTGGAGGGTTACTTCAAGCAAACTTGTACAGATCAGCTCCTGAAGCAGTCAAAATCGGCAACACCAAAGACAGTCTGTCGCAGGCCAGTATATTTGCTATGCCAAGTTTTGTGCTGCGTGTGGGCTGCATCTAAAGGTAAATCATTGCTTATAAAGTTCGTATATATCCCTGAAAGTTGTGTGCTCAGGGGGGGCAAGCTTCAAAAAAGTATGTGCAGTCCCCCCTGCCCCCACCCCCTTTTCCGCTTAGTGTAGTGTTCGCAGGATCTTACGAATTTTCAAATTCACACATTTTGGGTCCATTAAAAAAAAATCGCAGTTCCGCCCAAAAGGAGAAGCACCGATTGCGATAGTAAACTAGTAGATAGCTGTACGAAGTAAGGGTAGTAGTTTTATCGGCCATACAAACTTGTGAACATCCAATTACTAACTAAATTAGCAATGTTAGAATGTGTAAACGTGACTCAACGAGGACGTAGAAAGAAACAGACACACAGAGACAATGCTGTCTTTGCGTGTCTGCTTCTTTCTACGTCCTTGTTCAGTCATGTTTACCCATTCTCTCATCTAATCAAACCGACTAGCCCGTCAACGTGTTTTAACTAAATTAACCAGCACGGTGTCACACGCCCACAGGTAAACGTGAACACATCTCACTCGATAACAGTAGAAACTGTCGGTGAAAACGCTGGAGTTAGGAATCCAATTGACCTCCGTGCATCTGTTGCTTCAAAGCGAATGAAAATCAAAAGCACAGCATATACGAAGCTACCGGCACTATGCGCACTCTGCTACAGATCGCTCTGTAGATGAGGCCTGCGCAGGTGCGCATTTTGGCCACGTCACAGATTGCTTTCAAGATGCATGAGCGCTGGCAACCTGTCCCTACAGCGTCTGCCAAAGGTGTCTACTACGGCGTCCGCGATTTGCGTGGCCAACACCATAGTAGACGCCATGATGTCTCCACTCTGTACGGAGCGGTGGCAAAGGAGGATGTCGGGACACCGTTGCAGCCGCTGGAGAAGAACGTCCCTCCTCTCTCGCCTGACTCCCCTTGCCTCACGTGCCACAGAAGAGGGCACGCATTCAGGCCATGTTCCTCGCTCGCATACGCAAGATTGAAGCGCGTTTGCCGGCTCACCCTCACACACTTTCACTCATATGGAACCTCACGCCGACGGCAGAAATGCGCCTGGGGTGTCCATATAATTGCTACCGCAATAAAATGTGTTTGGAAATATGTTCCTCAAAGGGCATGACACGTATTCCAGCATATTGCTCAGGTTTCAGAGAAAAGCATTTCAGAGCCCTAATAAATGGTGACACCGAGGTTCTGCCTCGCTGATCCTTCATAATAATTTCTTTCTTCTTCTTTCTCCAGGGAGATAACATGCACATCCAACGTTTCCCGTCACAGCCGGGCCTATACCCAGTTCAGGCTACGAACTGTGATGCATCCGGCGACGCGCAGGACACAGCAGAGACCGAGAAGCTCACCTGATTCTGCTGCAGGCTACATCTGGCCAGGGAATTTGGCTTGGCTTGGAAGCTGACTCTGGTGGTTATATTGTTTGCTGGCCTGTTGATCTGTTTCTTTCCTTGTCACACTTGCTGGTGTTTTTTGTGGGCCATTCCATTTAGGCACCTCTTATATTTGCATGCTAGTAGTTGTTTTGCCATATCTTCGAGTGGTGATGTACTTTGCTCCACGAGCTTTTTTCTGTCTCTGGAGAATGGCGTCGTTCCAGTAGCATCAGCATCAATTGGTCGATGCCTGTGATTTGCTAGCTTAGCCATGACGTGAGATGACGCGAATGAGTCTAGTGCGCAAGAGATCAACCAGATACACATCAGCGGGCAACTGGTCTTGGTAACATTAACAGGTCGCTTGTTCGTTAATCCGTAAGCAGAGTTTCTATCTCGAAATTTGCTGACCTGTTGTCAGTTTTTTTTTTCACATGGCTTTCCATTTGTAGGCGAGTGATAAGTTTGGTAGTTAGCTCCCAGTTGATTGCATGTAAGAGAAAGCAGCGTTTGAAGCACATAGACACAGGTATTGTGGCACCTGTGTCTTCCATGCTATTCCCCGAAATGCTTTTTCTTTTTTCCACAACCATTAAGCAACCTGCCAAAGTTTGTCTTCATTAGGCTTTAATAGCGGTGCAGCGTGACAGTTCTTTATGTACAGAAAACAGACAGCTGATATTTAGACAAAATTAACTTGCTCGACTTCATCTGTATTTTTCAACTAAAGTTACTGACAACATGTATCAGGCCTTCCTCTATTAAAAGAAGATGCATAAATAGGCATGCATACCTCAGAGATAAAATATTGCTTAGGTGCTCCGTGTCGGTGCAGCACTCACCATCCACCACCAGAATGTTATGCATCGCCACAATATTTTATTTTTGGGTGCTATGTTGATGCTACTGTCGTATATCCCTGACGCACAATGATCAAAACTATCAGTAGCTGCTGCTGTTGATAATGGAGCCTTGTTTTTAGTACCAAAATTGTGTGAATCTCTGTTGCGTTTATTTGTTAAATGTCGTGCGTGTTTGCAAACGCAACTGTGGAAATTGTCGAACAGATTGTGGATAAAATGACATCTGTAGTCCTTGGCTAGACACTCCCCGTGTTGTGAGATGCCATTTGTGTTGGTGTTCGGTCAGATTTGCATAGACAAATTCAGACAAGTTGAGGTGTTCAAAGAATACAGAAGTGCTTGAAAGCTGCACTTCGAGTAGCAAGATTGTGCACGTATGTGTGTTTTGATTGCATTGTTTTGCTTGCTCATGCTCCGAGTGACGTCTGTGAACTGAGAGGTGTACTACACTTATTATGAAAGGCTCTCTCCTTCTCAGTTCTCTTTTTCATTTGATTTGAACACCCTGCTCAGGCTGTAACTTAGCCTTCCAGCAGTCTTCTGAGGAATCGACAGTTTTATACAATGCCATTCATTGTGTCCATCTGGTAACAATGACGTCAAGGAATTGTTGATTAGAGTGCTTGTAATTAAGTCGCGGTCTTTGTCTACTGAAACTCAGTTGTCATTTACTGCATTGAACTGGGCTGCTGTCAGACCAAAAAGAAACATGAGCGGGTAAGAACGAGCTAGAATACAGGTTTGTTCTGGCATTCACAAGTGTGTTGTTCTGGTGCGATCCATACTCTAATATGCTTTAGGTATAGGAGTGTGTTTCCCAGTCGGCAATGCATTGATGCTGCATCGTATTTTCGATCGAGTATGTGTAAATGCTATTGTGCTCAATCTTTTTCAATGTACATTTTATTCTGGCCTCGTAGTCTGACTTTATAGCTGCCTCTCAAGGATAATGAATGACGGTTGGGTAAGGTAGAGTGGTTAGAACACAGATAGTAATAAATGAAGTTTCTACACTGCGTGTTGGTCGGACAAATCTCGCACACTTAGCGATGGCCAAACACTGAAACCTGAGCATGCGCTTCATGTGTAGACTTGCAACCTATGTTAGACAAAAAAGACAGGCAATAAATAGGGTGGAGAGGCAAATATCATTTAAACAAAAAGCAAGTTGTGAAAAATACTTATGTACAACCTGAATCGAAACTTTTCCGTAATTGTTATGCTTCGTGTTTATGCCACTTTACGAAAGGCTGTTGGAATATGTGTGGCAGTCGTGCTTATTATAAACTTCAAAATGCACTGTTGGACCTGTACCCGTGTTTGGTCTTAAGAACTCAAGCATAACCTGCATTTTAGTTTGTTTCGTAATTCCCTGTGAAACTGGAGTTGTTCTCGCAGCATGCATTTTTCATTTGTTGACACAAGGGCAAGGGGAAAATGAGTAAATGTATGTCGGGTTTATCCTGCAAAAGACGACGTCTACGTAAGGCTGGTAGTGCCACTCAAAAACCACACAAGTGGCAACCCTACTTTTGCGTCTCGTTCACTGTGCAGCCAACGAAAACTTGCCATAGGAATTGGCTTTTGACTTGCAGAGCACCTCTTGCGAGGTCTAACATGTTCTCCGTTGCTACTGTCCTTGATGCAGTATCAGAGCAGAGGCATTCGCCATGTTACGTTTCACTGACAATGCTCCTTCAAATTTTTGAGAAAAATGAACAACTTAAGTGACAGTCTGCCATTGCTGGAAAGGTCCAATTGACCCCACTCGAAGGTAGGATTGCAGCTGGTGACTTCATTTGTTATTCCTCAATACTTTTGCAGCCACTTCTCAGTCATATAATCTTAGCCCAATTGAAGGCGTTACACATTTCTCCTGATGTGCATAATTTATATCCTGTTGCCATGTCTTACGGGCAAGGCATGTCCTTACATAGTCATGCGATTTACCTTATTATTATAGAAAGCTTTCTCACTGCATGATATCTCCGACTGTTTGTTTTGCATAAACTGGGTTCTGTTGAAGTGTGCCATCATAATCACCTCCAGAGCTTGGCTGTCTTGAAAATTAACTACGTCTCGGTACTATATCTGCGCAAGACTGCCCTTTGCTTCAAAGTTTGAAAAATTAGGCTGTCGCCATTGTCTTGTAAATCGCTGCCATCGCAGGTTGCGAGATTCTTGGGAAGCAAAGAAAACTTGTGTTCAGTGTTTCATTCTCTTTCTTTCCAAACAAACGGGAAACATTGCTATCTCCCTCACAGTTTCTTTGTAGAATTGATTATCATGGGATCATTTCGATAACATGTCCCTGCTTGAGACTTTTAAATCTTAAACTCCAGCCAATTAGCGAGCCACATTGTGGGTGAGATGCATGCTTGGTATACACAAACATTTTGAGCCACAACATAAGGTTGTGTTTGATGAATGCCTTTGGCACAGGTCATTGAGCAGGTTGTTCAAATTTGTGTGTGCAGATGTTGATGCACAAGGCTTACTCACTATAGCTCATAGCGGATGTGAAAAGTGTTGTGAGTGTTCAGTTTTTCGCTAGTGTTGGGATGTCTTGCGCATTCTTGGAATCTTTTTAAATCTTGCAGTGATCATGTAATGGGTTCTTTTCTACAGAACATGTTGCTGAGCATTGTCCGTTTCACTTTTACCTTCTTACGTACGGTGCTAAAAGGACATAATATGGCAAGAAGTGCAAAAATGGGACAAAGATGAGAGAAACGGATAACACGAGCTATGTCAGGTTAGCAGTGCATGTGTCGACCGTTTTCGTAATCTCTGTTCCATTTTCTTTCTGTTTTGCCGCGTTATGTTGCCATACCAACAAGCCTGGCTAACAACTATGCTGCAAAAAAAATAATAAGAGGGCTCCACATTCAGTGCCATTGATTTTTGTCCTGGCTCACATAGTGATCAAAGCATCCTCGGACAGTAACAGCACCGCACAATTTTCCACCATTCATAATAGCACAATGTGAGTGAATTGTTTTGTATTACACGATAAGGAAGTCTCTCTTCTCGAGGTCTCCATGCCTTTGTGATTTAGAAAAGTGGGGCACTATAAATACCTCATGAATCGCTTCATAACCGAACATATTTCAGGCACATTACTTCACCCTCTAGATGCTGAAAACAAGTTTTGGCTGGCAACAGGAAAGAATGAATGAAGGTGGATGTACACAGGAAGTGGACAGCATCTTGCATCTCACTTGCAAGTTGAGGCCTCGGCAGCCTCATACTTGGTTGAAGGTGTGGTCGTCTGGTGTTGCCAGAGAGCTTCATACATTATTTGGTGTGCTGCAAATGTTCCTGCTCTTAAAGGCTCTACAGAGAGTGTAATTGGCCCTTTTTGGCCAACTACGCTGTGTAGTGTAAGGAACTACCAAAAAGGACCACAGCTATTGCTAATATTCACAGTGCTTTCTTGATTGTTGTCTCTTTCGCAAATTTGGCCTACTAATAACAGTGCGTAAATCAAGGGGTTTGACAACAAGACATACACAGCACTCTTCTATGTTATGTCACTTCTTTTGTGCGCTGGTGTGGACTGTAGCGAAAATTACACTTCTAGTGGCTCTAGGGCATGTCAGTCCTCAAGAGGAGTTGTCCTCAAGTACATTTGAGAATAGCTATATTGCATCTTACTGGAAAAGCACCTGAAAAATGCATTTGCAGCCCGAGATACCATAGATTATATTATATATGTGGGCAGTTTCGTTATACATTTTGAGTTGCCTTCTTATGTGGCTTTGCAAAAAGGAAACTCATAATAGTCTGTCACAACCAATCTGAGATCATGTAGGTTAGGGATATTGCACTTGTTCATTTGATGCTTCATCCTCATTTTCTCTGTACAATGTGCAACATGAGCTTTAAGAAACCTACTTCTGTGCTGTGACACATTTTTGTTTTTGAAACCGCAATGAACATGATTATTTTTGCATTGTGCAAATGATGAAAACCCTGTATTTACACACCCATACTTGGGATTCCAAAAATGGAACTGAGGGACATTGTACAGGCGCAGAAAGAATTTTGGAACTGAGATGTTTGTCACTAGTGTTTCAGACAGTGGGATTTCCTTTTTTTCTGTGCAACTCTTCGAGTGAAACATTTGTTCCTATTGTGTGTGCATGTTTGTAGTTTTGGGCTGTGGCGTGCGTGAACTGCTGTGATATGTCAAAAGGGTGAACATCCACACTTCATGAACTGGTGAACCTGTCATAAAAACTCGACGAATCTGTGATTGTCATGAGAGGAGAGAGTCTGCGTGGGCACACCATTATCCAAACGCAACTGTCAAAGACAAATGTACATTTTTCCTGTGCTTGTATACACTTTGGTCGTTTAATTAAGGTGTCTTTCCTCATTGTAGTATATTTAGTCACCCCTCTTCATGTACAAGTTAATCCCGTGTCAAATAAAATCTGTGCTTACATGCAACTAACTGGTGATGGCACTAGTGCTTTTCGGTACATGTATATTGTCGATATGTGTATTACCATTTAAGGCAATACCAGCTTTTAACAGGGATGCAAATATTAGAAACTGCATTCGTTGCGCCGTCTTGTGGCGCAGAGTTTGATCAGAAGACACAAGACCTACTCTTGAAATTATAAAACATGTACTAATTAGCGTCCTGGCGTAAAGAGTCGGGAACTACATACACCCATACTGTAAAAAAAATATTGTTGCTGACATGTTGTGATTGGACAGAGAGCCACAAGATGTTGCTGCTGTCCACTTCTCTGGTAACCCAGTATTCTTTAAAGGGCGGCACGCACTATATGCGAAAGCTAAAGCTGTCTAATGTTTAAAGGTGCTGTGATTATTTAGCTGGGCAGTTCTTGATGTTGAAAGCAAATCATCCACAACACCACATTTCTTAGCTCCACTGAGAAAGAGTGAAGGAAGGAAGGAAGGAAAGGCAGGGAGGTTAACCAGACTGAGTCCAGTTTGCTACCCAAACTGGACTCTGCCACATCATCCGAATGGTCTCTTCATCCATATGTTATATTTGCTTCAAGTGCACTGGGCTTAAATTTTTGTCTCGGCACGCCCACCATGGTTGCTTAGCGGCTATTCTGTTAGCATGCTAAGCACGAAGTCGCTGGATCGAATCCAGGCAACAGCAGCCGCATTTCGATGGGGACGAAATGTGAAAACGCCCAGGTACTTAGATTTCGGTCTATGTTAAAGAACCCGAGGTGGTCCAAATTATCCTGGAGTCTCCCACTACGGCATGCCTCATAATTATATCATGCTTTTCGCAAGTAAAGCACCATAATTTAATTTTAAGGTTAAAGTCTTAGATCTGTATGGTTCAAAGTGGCATATTGAGGTACAGAGAATCTGAGCGCTCGTCCCACCGCTCCTGCATTCGTCGTTGTCTACTTCCACATTGCTGCCACATTGATGCTGCTAATGACACGAAAAGGCACAGATAATTGGAGCACTCGTGCCACTGCCCACGCGTTCGTCGTCTTCCACATTTCTGCCACATCAGGCTGAAGAAAGGCACATTTAATTATAATAGATTTACTTAAAGCACTCAAACCTAAAACCTTTGATGTTAATTAGAGTGAAGCTAATTAGTGTGCAGCTAATTAAGGTAGCTTTAATTAAGGCACTCGAACCCATGACCCTTAGTGGGAGAAAATAAGTAACAATGCATTCAAATGAGAATGTCAAGTAAACTAATGGATGTCTCTTGAGTGCAAAGGCTTTCACCATCACCCTCTTTGGCGTATGCTGAAGTGACTGTCATATTTCCTGTTTCTGCACCACCTACTTAATGTTTAGCGTTATGTGAAATGTCAAAGCTAAATCAACGTTGATGAGTGAGTATTTATCAATCGCCATTTATCTGGCAGAAAGAAATCTGGGTAATTGCGGGAGAAGTAAGGACCATACATTCCCTTGGTAACTTAGCATTTGAACTGCGATGCCAACATCTTATTGCGACATCATAAATTTAAGTGTTTCTTCAGGTGTTTGTCCTGCAATAAATTATTAATATACACCTTTTCTCGGTCTAAGTGATATTGAGAGTTGGGACTGATTTACTGAAAAAATCTTGATGTATCCATTTTGCTTTTACAGTCTATGCTATGGCTAGGATCTTTAAGAAAATGTGTCCGAGATGTTTACAAAAACAAATCATGATGTGGGTTAATCCTGGTGACAGTGAAGAAAGGGTCCAAGCACATACCCCTGTGAGCTCAATGCATGTCAGAATGTCAGTGTGCATGTACAAAGTGAAAAAAAAAAAATGAAGTTATAAAATAAAAAATAATTAAGGTTGTAAAAATAAATAATAAATATACAAGAAAAAGATGAACAAGCAACAAATTTGTGATGACAAGAACAGTAAACCAGAGCGATAAATGCTGTTGCCCAAACACTAGTCTATGAGGTACGCGTGTCGAAACGTCAGTATATATGTATAAAGTAAAAAAAAGTAAAGAGAAAAAGAAAACACAAACAATGAAGTTGTGTTTGTGCTTTTATTCAACCAGTATAGCATAACTACCATATATAACTTAACATAGCTATTGAGCAATACAGCTAGCTGGTCTTCCATCTTCGCACAGTGGAAGGGCTCTGAATTTTTTTGTTTTGTGTGCATGTGTGCTACAAGCACATGCATACATTGCCCGACATGGCTTTGAAAAGCTATTCAAGGTCCCTTTGAGAAATTTGGAAACATAGAGGACACTTCATCAACTTCTTCATGCCAGACAGTAGGGATAATGTGGCAAACACAATGGATGTAACATTGTTCAATTCACAGGTTGCACAGTGCTAGTGGTGCACCAAAATGGCGGCCGCGGCAGCTCTGTCTTGGTTTGATGCATTATATGCGCAGCCTAGACAGGGTTGTCAACCCTGCATGGGCGAAACACCCTACTCAATCACATATAATGGAAACATTTTTTCTTAATGGGGAAATAATAATTAATGAGATGGTGCCTAATTCTCATATACATTCATAAATGAAAAATTCAGTGGCGATTTGGTGGTAAATGGGACAGAAAGGCATTAGCGTGGAATCAGCGTGAAATCATGGATCCCAGACCTCTTTGAGGTCTGGGATCCATGATTTAAACGGTGTTCACCACATTGCAAAGTGTCAGGAGCTAACTTGACACGCGTCCCACCTCTTCGAGGAGCGAAGTACACACGACGGTGGTCCAAAGCAACGCACTTTCAGTTGCCCTATATAGATATACATATATGCACAAACACACTCTTATCACTTTTTACATATATATACGTCTACTAAGCTATCCCATCCCCTCTCTACTTCTGCCACAAGTTTAGCTTCACACACACACTTTTTTCCACTTTGATGCTTCCAATATGAACTGGTGCAAAAAACGTACTCAATGCAGATTTCATGGATGCTAAATGAGGTATTTTTCTATCTAAAAAACTATGTTACAATTATATGAAAGTGACCATTTTTTGGAAACAATGTGGAGATAACAATTATTACACTTTTTTTGCCTGGAATGCATTATGAGTGGCAGCAGCGGATGTCAATAAATGTGATAAGAACCTATTAGCTAATCAAATAAGTAAGTTTAATTAATCAACTTTACCCTTTATTACGGGAGCGCACTTGTAGTAATCGCAGATTCATGCCATTTGAGGGAAGTCCACTTAATAGAAAGCCGGACACCAGTAAAAATAAAGGACGGTAGACTTATTCCTGTGGCTCTGAACTCATTTACTGCGACAACAGCATTCTCCCTCAGGGAGAACCGTAGTCTTGCTTGCTTGCTTGCCTCCTATACCATGGCACATACCCACTGTGAAGATTGGCCGAGAAACCAGCAGTTAAATGGAAAACAGTTATAGGGGGAAAATAGGTGTTTTTGAAAGGAGACGAAGCTAGAAGTTCACAAATTTTAACAGTTTAATTGGACTTTTGTAAATTGAATAATAAATCGGGAAGGTAACGTAAATTGGAATTTTGTAAAATAACAAATCGGTAAATTAACGAAGTGCTCTTGTGTCACCAAGGAAGTCACATACGACCCTGCATATGTTCCTGTGGCTAAAATCTAATGCAGTTGCCCCAAAGGAGGGAATGTTTCTGCCATCTTATTATTTTCAGTTGCCTGCTTCTTCCTCAGACATTTCCATTCACCCATTATGAGGACTATACAAGAATCTAGTAGTTATGGGCCTGCTCGTTAGAGGGGAGAGGTGTGGTACTATAAAAAATTATTAGTGCAAATAAGGACTTCAAAAAGACAAATAATTGTAAAACTTAAAAGTCAACTATAATTCTGTGATAGGGCAGAAAGAATAGTGTGCATTATATGAATAAATACTCACTTTTCTTTGTGTAAGCAGTGTTAGCCGGAACTTGGCTAGTCTGATCACGCCGTACAGTGTCAGCGCATGAAACGAATGGATGTATGACAAGTCGCTGCGCATTCTAGTTATGCAACATAAGAAAACGTAATGCACACTGCCAAATATGCAATTAAAGGGGAAACAGATACACATAAAAAATTGGGAGAGACAGAATCAAATTACATGTACAGAAATTGCTTGCGCTGCAGAAATTCATGCATTACAGAAACTGCATTAGCAAAATTGGCTAATTGTGACAAGATACCACAATAAAGGAATCATTAGACAAGATGAGAAGATACTTGCAGTAATACTTGCGGAAAAGGACATTTTTCTCAAGTGCTCGCACATCACCGTGTTTAGAGATGTCGATAGCATAAATTTTAGCATCGCAAAGCTGTAATTCGTGCAACACTTTGGTGATCTAAAAGTGTCGGGTTTCCTAGTTGTATATGGGTTTCTATAACGGAGTGGCTCTGGGGATTGCGTTTGACCATTTAGTTGCGGCGCCATAGCGCAGCACGTTTCGGGCATGGGGGCCGCTGTGCGGCGAAGTCTCTTTGGAACTTCGCGCGCTCGGGCAGACGCTTTCCCTCTCTTGGTTCTGGTGGCGTCGTACAACAGCGGGACCGTCAAACATAGTCTTGCTGATCGTCGTCTCCAAGCAGACCAGGGGCTCACCTCGATCATTGGTCTGTTCGGGTGAAAACTCGCGTCCCCTCGCGTGGCGGTTCGAGCCGAGCGTGGGCGCGGGGAGAAGCTCTCGGTCGTGCAGTGATGCCAACTCTCGAGATTTATCCCTAGATCTAGGTGTTTTCGGGTGTGTTTAGGGATTTGGCGTTATCTCGCCATTTATGCCGCTATGCACATTCATAAGTACCGACGCTGACTACCAGGGGAGGTAGAGTTACTGTATATGCTACCGTAGGTAGCACATACAGTAACACTAAGTGGAGGTGGAGCAGAGCGTCCGGAGTAGCGGTCTCTAGAACTAGTGGCGCTGTAGTCAGTCGTGACGTCGTTCAATTCTGGCATCATAGTAGGAGAGGGTGGAGCGGGTGCCGTTGTTCTATTGACGGCCGCATGGGGCATGTCTTCTGGCGGCCCTGGGATTCATCATTATTATCATCATCATCGTCATCCTGTTTTATGTCCACTGCAGGACGAAAGCCTCTCCCTGCGATCCTGTCCTGCACCAACCAATTCCAACCAGCGCCTGCAAATTCCTAATTTCCTCGCTCCACCTTGTCTTCTTCCGTCCTCGACTGCGTTTCCCTTCTCTTGGTATCCATTCTGTAACCCTAATGGTTCAACGGTTATCTAACCGGCACATTACGTGAGCTGCCCAGCTCCATTTTTTTCTCTTTATGTCAATTAGAATATTGTCTATACACGTTTAAAAAAATTATGGGGTTTTACGTGCCAAAACCACTTTCTGATTATGAGGCACGCCGTAGTGGAGGACTCCGGAAATTTTGACCACCTGGGGTTTTTTAACGTGCACCTAAATTTAAGTACACGGGTGCTTTCGCATTACGCCCCCATCGACATGCGGCCGCCGTGGCCGGGATTCGATCCTGCGACCTCGTGCTCAGCAGCCTAACACCATAGCCACTGAGCAACCACAGCGGGTCTATACACGTTTGTTTTCTGATCTAAACCGCTCTCTTTTTTGTCTCCTAATGTTATGCCTAGCAATCTTCGTTCATTGCGCGGTCCTTAACTTGTTCTCTAGCTTCTTTGTCAGTCTCCAAGTCTCTGCCTTATTTGTCAGCACCGGTAAAATGCACTGTTTGTACACCTTCATTTTCAATGATTATGGTAAGCTTCCAGTCAGCAGCTGGCAATGTCTGCCCACTTTTATTCTATGAATTTCCTTCTCATGATCAGGGTACCCTGTGACTAATTGTCCTAGGTAAACGTACTCCTTCGTGGACTCTAGAGGCTGTCTGGCAATCCTGAACTCTTGTTCCTTTGCCCAGCTATTCATCATTATCTTTGTCTTCAGCATATTAATCTTCAACGCCACTCTTACACTCTCTCTGTTAAGGTCCTTTAATCATTTGTTGTAACTCGTCTGCATCGTTGCTAAATAAAACAATGTCATCGGCAAACGGAAGGTTGCCGAGATATTCGCCGCCGATCCTTACTCTTAAGCCTTCCCAGTTTAATAGCTTGAATACTTCTTCCAAGCACGTAGTGAATAGCATTGGAGAGATTGTGTCTCCTTGTCTGACCCCTTTCTTTATAGGTATCTTCCTACTTTTCTTGTGTAGAATTAAGGCGGCTGTGGAATCTGTAAATATTTTCCAGGGTATTTACGTAAGCGGTATGTACTCCTTGATTATGCAATGCCTCTATGACTGCTGGTATCTGTGCTGAATCAAATGTCTTTTCGTAATCTATGAAAGCCATATAGAGAGGATTTTACTCTGCAGATTTCTCGATAACCTGATTAATGACACGGATGTGATCCATTGTGGGGTGTCCCTTCCTGAAGCCAGCATGTCCCCTTGGTTGACTAAGGTCCAGTGTTGCCCTTATTCTGTTGGACGTTATTTTGGTAAATATTTTATATAATACTGGTAGTAAGCTAATGGGCCTATAATTTTTCAATTCTTTAATGTCTCCCTTTTTGTGGGTTAGTATAATGTTTGCATTCTTCCAGTTTTCTGGGACCCTTGCAGTCGATAGACACTTCGTATAAAGAGCCGCCAGTTTTCCAAGCATTATGTCTCCTCCATCTTTGATTAAATCGCCTGCTATTCCATCTTCTCCTGCCGCTCTTCCTCGTTTCATGGCATGCAAAGCCCTTCTGTCCTCATCACTAGTTATAGAAGGAGTTTCTGTATCCTGTTCATTGCTGTTTCTAATGAAGGTAGCCCGACTCCCCTGGGTATTGTACAGACCAGTATAGAGTTCTTCCGCTTCTTTTACTATATTTTCGAGATTGCTGATGATGTTACCCTGCTTATCTTTCAGTGCATACATCTTCGTTTGTCCTATGCGAAGCTTCTTTGTCACTGATTTCAGGCTGCGTCTATTTTTTACGGCTTCTTCAGTCTTTCTCACGTTATAGTTTCGAATACCACTTATTTTCACCTTGTTGATCAGTTTTGACAGTTCCGCGAATGCTATCTTATCTCTTGAGTTGGACACTTTCATTCTTTGTCATTTATTTATTAGGTCCTTTGTTATTTGGGAGAGCTTGCCTACTTGCCTTGGTGTCTTGCCTCCCACTTCAATTGCTGTCTCTGAAGCCAGCCTAGTTACGGTTTCATTCATTTGCTTTATGTGATCATCATCTCTCTGTTCTAAGGCTGCATATTTGTTTGCAAGTACCAGCCTGAATTTGTCTGCTTTTACCCTTACTGCCTCTAGGTTTACCTGTTTCTTCTTGACCAATTTTGCTCTTTCTCTCTTCAAATTGAGGTGAATCCTACCCTCACCAACCTATGATCACTGCACTTTACCCTACCTATCACTTCTACATCCTGTACTATGCTGGGATTAGCAGAAAGTATGAATTTTGATTGCTTGTTTCATTTCATTTCTTGTAGTTAACGTGACTCTAACAACAGAGTGTTTTTTATTACATTGTAGAGACAGTCCAGGCGCATTTCTACCGTCGGCGTTGCCGTGATGTTCCGTATAATGTTAACACCGTCGTCGGTGTTAACGTGATAGCGTGCGAGGGGAGCCAACGTTCGCGGCTCAATCGCTCCATCTCGACCGTGCGAAAGGGAGGAAAGCGGGAAGGAAACGCGCTGTCTTCCGTCGCGCGCGAGGCACCGGGGGAGGGGGCGTTCTACTTGGGATGCAACTGCGTATGTGGCCGGCTGCGCGCAGCCTTCAGAGGTGGGAGCAGAGTAACTTTGTGCGTGCTGTGTGTTCGTGGCTCTCAGTTTGCGTTGAAGCGAGGCAGCACGAAGGTCATTTCGCTCGCTGCTGCTGCCGCGTTTCCTCACGCCAGCGTTTTGACAGCGTGTCCGCGATCATCGAGTGTGATGTGTTCATGCTTGCGGTGCGCGCTGACACCATGATTTTTAATTTTTTTAGCAAGCGAATGTTCGCAAGTTCATACGGCCGATAAAAGTACTATTCTTACTTCGTATGACTGTTTGCGAATTTGCTATCGCAATCGATACTTCGCCTTTCGGGCGAAACTGCGACATTTTGGAACAAACAGGGCGTTCAGCGCTGGCGCCTATGCTTCGCTTTGGAAACCCTTGTTTGCTCGTCTTCGCGAAAGGCGGCAAATCATCGTGGCTGGGTACTGCTGCAGCTACGCAGCGCGTGTAAAATCGAAGCTTATGAAGATTGGTCAGCCTTATCCTAATTGCGCGCTCAAAAACGCATGCTTGGCAGTTTAATAATAATATTTGGGGTTTTACGTGCCAAAACCACTTTCTGGTTATGAGGCACGCCGTAGTGGAGGACTCCGGAAATTTTGACCACCTGGGGTTCTTTAACGTGCACCTAAATCTAAGCACACGGGTGTTTTCGCATTTCGCCCCCATCGAAATGCGGCCGCCGTGGCCGGGATTCGATCCCGCGACCTCGTGCTCAGCAGCCCAACACCATAGCCAGTTGGCAGTTTACAGTAGAGCGTTTTAGATTTGGGGGAAGCAACAGTTTGGGGCCTCAAACGCTTGCGTACCCCTAATTTAAACTAATATTTCTACTTTCATAGCACCTCACACGTTCATGGTTGCAAAGTGTACAGTAGTCGAGTTACCAAAGCAAATGGTAACTCGTGCAACGGGCGGCGACGAGCAAAGTGAGCCGAGTAAAAGAAACCAATTTACTTATCATTCGACAATGCGCGCACAACAGATGTGCGGCCGCGTGAAGCATAACGTCGTCGCTGTACGTTTAGGGATTTTCGTCGCATTCTAAGGACAATATGGCACACCGAGTTGGCAACACTACTCTCGTGGCTCTCGGACGGCGAGAGTGCGTACTGAATTCCGATTCTCCAGGTAACCCCTTTTGTTGGCTGGCCTTGGCGAAGGTCCTGGACCCGATGCGGTTGCACACTTATTCGCTGCTCACTTCACGTGCAAGGTCGTACTGCGCCGGGTAGCCCTGGGCATAGAGAAAGATTCAGTAAGAGCGGACACTCCCACAGAGCCCAGCTGCCTAAATGACTGTAGCGCACCAAGCGGATGGCATTAACACTTTCCGGTTTCGGGCGCGCGCGTTTTGAACGCCAGCTGGTACACGCCACGCCGGCTCCGCAGATCGGCGCGGCATTTTTTTTTTAATTGCTTCTACTGCTGAACCACGCGCGGCCTTGGTGCGGAATCGTTTTATTATTTAGTAAATAGTGATTGCGAACAATCTTTACAAGCCTCCACCGAATCTATGTCACGTGCAATTTCATAAAGTAAACGCGAGACGTCTTCTGGAATGATGAAATGTTTATTTTGCTCTATGCTCGTTCTGGGCTTGTGCATTCATCCGAAGTTGTGGCACCAGATAAGCAGCAGTCGTTGCCGTACGAAGCTCCACCTGACGCCATCAGCTAAAAAAAAAAGTAAATTACAAGCATGTGTCATTTTGGTATAGTGACGCAACAGGAATATTCCGTGTAGAGGCGAAACGGGCGGAAGTGGTGAATGGGCGAGATTATAGATAAATTCACTTTTACACACATTTCGTAGCAAATACACTCCTCCCAAACAATGCCATAAAATCTGACAGAAAACATCCGATTTTCAAGCATCTCTCCCTTCCCGGGCATTATTTCCTGCACTTTAAGAGCACAAATATACGGGTGACTGCGCGTTTCCAAAACAACTTGGCCTCAGTCGACGCGACGGTACGCCAAGTACACAGAGGTGGCTACAACGCAGGCTCTCAGACAGACCATGTTACACGCTCGCAGAATGCCTTAATTCTGGTCGCACTCAAGATCAATTCGTTGGTGCAAAGCCTGTTTTCAATCCCTCAGAAGACAAATGTCAAATTCTTGAGCTCTTCGGCGTTATCTTTTACGCGTCCTGCCGGCGCAAGGAACACACTCCCGTGTTATCACTCTTGGCAATCGCTCGCCGCGTTTTCGACAAGCGTGAGTACCGAAATAAGGTATATGTTGTTGCAGGGCCATAAAAATCGTCACAAACTTGTCCCACTAGATTTCAGTACACGCCGAACTACTGTCACCACGGCCGGCTTGCTTTTTTGCTAACAGCTTCACAACCCCAGGCGCGGCAAGCATGCCTGAAACGTATCCCAAAAAGTTGTGAAATGAATTACAATATTTCTTTGGGGTCAGAGAATGCGTCATGAACTTCTCCCGGTAAGATTCAGTACATGCGAAACTAAGTGCGCCACTACGCCGAGCGCGGCCACTGTGCTTGAAAAGTAACCCAAAAAGTAGCGAAATTAGTTACAATAATGTCTGGGGTCAGAGAAAGCGCCAAAACTTGTCCCGGTAAGATTCAGTACACGCGAGACTGCGTCACACGGCCGAAGTGCTTTTCGCCACAAAGCCAGGTGCGGCGAGCGTGCCCAAAAACTACCGAAATAAGTTATAATAATGATTGTGCTCCCATAGAAAGCATAGCAAACATCTTCCAGTACGAGTAGTTAACTCATATTAACTAGGCCTAGACGGCGGAGCTGTTTTTCGATTACTGCGTCACTATATATAGGTTCAGTTTTCTGCAGTAAGCCTAAATGTGCTTGAAGTGCGTCGCAGACTGACAAACCAAATTCCTCACCTTGCTGTAGTCCAGTAGTGCAGCGGTGCCGTGTCGAAATGCAGACTGAACGCAAGAAAACGCGGGGAGCCCGACAAACGGGCTACATCCAAAGGAAACGGGTCGTCGAGCAGGCGAGCTTCACAGGCGCAGCCGGCCTCGCTCGCTTCGGTGGCATGTCTGAGAAATGACGCACGCATATGAAAGGAAAGTAGCGGGCGCGGCGTTTTCAAGAAAGGAAACGCAAGCAAGGCAGATGACGATTATTGTTGAGTGGCAGATATATACCCTAAAGATTGTGGGGATGCGCGACTCTCGCGCGTCCCCTGATATGTTTTCCCGCATGGCGCGTCTCCTGTAATCCGGCTTCGCCGCGTGGCCTGCGTGATGCCCGCGGCGGTCGATGTGGTTGGGGCGCAGTGCGAGAGATGGCGCGAGTGTTGCGTTGCTAATAAAGCCCCTTGATAATTTGAAAGTAGCGACACTCTCCTCCTCACGGCGCTTTCCTCCTCGATTCTCCTCACCCGCCGGCTGCGCACGGCACGCTATTCCTCCTGGGCTCCCGCGGACGGGCCGCAGGATTCTGTGGAGGCGTGTTCTTTTGGGCCAGTTGCGCGCCCCACTGGGGTTCAAAATTTTGAGAAATGCTAATAGCAGCATCGATAATGCTGAAGGCAACATTGATGAGGAGGTTGGTTTTTTCTTAAAGCCGTATGAACGGGGTATACCGATGTAAAGGGAGCTTTGGGACGAGTTCTATGCTCCAGACAATTTTTCTGCCACATGATCAGATGCTTTACTTCGTGCGTCTGATCTAGTATTGCTTGTGACACATCCCTTTGTGCGTGGTTTATTAAGCGAAAGCCTTAGACCTCTGTTTCAAGGTCCCGTTGTGAGCTACAGAAAAAAATTGGAGGACGCTTAAGCTTCACCTTCAAGAGTGGAACGCGACAGCGTTCCCGTCGACCCGCCAAGGGGTGTAAGACAATGGGCTACGGCGCAGCGACTACGCGCCCCGCATCGGACGCGGTGAGCGTCGAGCAACGCAGCGTTCGGCGCGACAACGAAATGTGCGCCTGAGCAAGCGACGCACGCCTGAGCCTTAGAAACAGCTCGTTTCTAAGGCAACACCGCGTTCACTAGAGGCGCTTTTGTACCTCTTTGAAGCATCGAACTCGTGGCTCAGTGGTAACGTCTCCGTCTCACACTCCGGAGACCCTGGTTCGATTCCCACCCAGCCCATCTTGGAAGTTGCTTTTTATTTATGAAGTGCCTGCCGTGATTTATCGCTCACGGCCAACGCCGCGGACGCCGACGACACCGGCTTTTCTGCGACACGAGCTCCTTAACGCTATCGCGTTAATATCACGTGACCGAAGAAAGGCGGGAAGCGAACCAAAGCATGTGCAGCCGCGCATAGGAGATGATTAATGATTAGCAAAGTAATGATGATTAGTGATTGGACTAAGATGAATTCGGGTGTATTAAGGAGCGTTAAGGTGGATTAAAGTTGATGGATGTGGATTAAGGTGCATAAAGGAGGACAAGGTTGGATTAAGGTCGAGGAAGGTGGATTGGGGTGGATGAAGGTGCGTTGAGGTGCATTAAGGACGATTATAGTGGATTAGGGTAGATTAAAGTGCATGAAGGAGGATGAGGGTGGATTAAGGAGGATTAGGGTGGACTAAGGTAAGTGAATGTGGATTAAGGTGAATTAAGGACGATTATAGTGGATTAGGGTGGATTAAAGTGAATGAGGAAGCAGTAGGGTTGATTAAGGAGGATTAAAGTGCATTAAAGAGGGTTAGACTAGATTAAGGTCGATGAAGGTGGATTACGGTGCATTAAGGAGGACTCTCGTGGATTATGGTGGATTAAAGTGAGTGAAGGAGGATTAAGGTCGATGAATGTGGATTCAGTGGATTAATGTGCATTAGGAGGATTGTGGTCGTCTAATCGGTCTTAATACTCAATGAACCCTATTTCACCTTAGTCCACCCTAATCCACCTTAATGCTCCTTCATCCACCTTAATCCAGCTTAGTACTCCCAATCCACCGTAATACAACCTAATCAACGTACATCGCCCCTAATGCACCTTAGCCTACCATATACGGTGTTAATTCTCTTTATCAATCCGCATCCATCATAATCCACCTTAATCCTTATTCAAACACCTTAATCCAACGTTATCCTGTCTAATAGTCCCAATCTACCTTAATACACCCTAATCCACCTCTATCAAGCCTAATCCACCTCCATGGTCCCTAATCCACCTTAATCTACACTAATCCTATCTAATCGGGCTTAATCCCCCTTTATCAACCCTAATTCACCTTAATCCACATTAATGGACCTTAATCTTACTTTTTACACCTTAATCCTCCCTAATCCTAGTTCATGCACCCTATTCCACCCTAATCGGTCCTAATACCCTTTCATCAACCCTTCACCGTAATCCACCATAATCCGCCTTAATCCTCCTCCACCCACCTTATAATCTTTATTCATGCATCTTAATCCTTCTTAACGCGCTCTAATCCACCTTAATCTTCTTTAATACACTCTAATTACATTAATCCTCCCTAATCCACCTTATGTCAATCACTAATCATTCATTAATTGGGTAATCATCCTCTTATACAGGGGTGGACATGATTTGGGTCACCTCTGGCCTTCCTTGGGTCACGTGATACTTCCAGTTTACAACGCGGCCTTGAAATATAGAGATCTAAAGGCTTTCGGCTTAAAACTAAAAAAAAACAACTCAATGTTGACTAGCTAACGCTTATCACCTGCAATATACGGGTATATTTGCCACTAATTTTTTCAGGGTGCAAAGCAGAATCTATAATGCTGCACTTCCGACTGAATAACAACAGTTAGCGACGTGCAAGGGGAATATTAAGCATACTGAGGACAACCGCAACAAAAGCGCTGGTGAGCAGGCCGGAAGAACGAAAAAAAAAATGCAGCATTACGGGATGCTGTGCTACGAGCTCTAAGAAAGACGCCTCAGCTCGCAAACAACGCTGTTCTTTGTCGGAATAAAGTTCTTTCGGCCAATGTCACGCAGCCACTGCTTCCTGCGCAAGCGGTCACGCTTTCCTTGTGGTATCATAAAAACGGCATAACCATCTTGAGGCTTCTTGCTGCAGTTATATGCACAACAGCCCGGCATAGCGCTAGCACAGAGAGCAGGAAACACGGCGTAGAACGTTCGCTACGCCGAGCTAAAGCGCCGAGCCAGCCGTGCTCAGGAGGAAAATGGCGCGAACGAAAAAGAAAAGCACTAGCAAAACCCAAGATACGCGCGTTTCCAAGGGCAACGGCAGGGAGACCAATAGGCGTGCAGAAAAAACGGGGGAAAAACTGGTTACTGCGGGGGGAACGCACAAGGGGCGAGGAGGTCCAGCGGCAGCGGCAGAGTTCAAAGAGTGTCGTTACTTTCAAATTATCAAGGGACTTTAGTTGCTAACGCCGCCTCACGGCAGGGTTACTTGGGGGCGCAGGGGAGGACGGGCTGTCTCTTCCCCGGCGGGTCGGCGAACAGCGTGGACATCCCGCGCGCCGCCGACCCATGCTTCTGCGAGACCGCCTCGCGTGGCCGCCTCGGAACGCGCCACCGTCCGCGTGACCGTACACGCGAATGACCAGGCGTTGGGATCCAGCATGGGGCGAACATATTCGCTCGCTTTCCGGTCACGGTGAGTCGGACTTCTAGATTTGTCGCGCGCCCATCGGCATGTTTTGTGGATAGCAACTCGGCTAGCAGGCATTGATCTATGAAAGGTGCAATAAATGCCCTTGTGATTGTGTGCACTACTGTGTTGTCGTTCCTTTGTCCCAAGAGCACGGGTGTGAGAGAACCCCACAAGATGTACCTTTGTCTAAGAGTGTATGTCATGCTGGTAATGCACATGTCGTTCGTTACTGTGAACTACCGGGCTCGCAGCGTTAAAGAAAGGAAATGCGGACAAGACAGATGACGTTTATCGTTGTGTGGCAAGATACGACTCAAGGGGTGTAAACTTTTCTTAGAGTGTAATGTTCTACCTTGATTAAAAAAGAAAAAAAAAACACGATGAATTTCACTTAACCAAATTTTCTGACCCCTTATTGTGAACTTTGTTTTTGTGTGTCTCCGTTTCTTGTCGTTTCCTTATTTTTCTTCCACCCGAGTTGTAGCCGATGGCTGTCTGCCGGTTCTAAGTTTCGCGAGCCAAGTTTCACGCAGCTACTTGTTCTAAGGATGACACCGGGCTGCGTTACGTACGTCCGGCACTGCGGCACCGAGCAGTAGCCTACCATGCTGCACGCCTCCAAAGGCAGCCACTACCCACTGTATATAGTACTTTCAAATGTTGTCAAGCAGACACCCAAGGCGGGAAAGCCTCACCACTTAATAAGAACCGCGGCGCAGGTGGGACTTCAAACTTTCGTTTCAGCTCGCTTCGGCGCTTTCGAAGCAGCCGACGCGGCCGCTGTGTCCACGTGATCTCTCATGCCACGTCACGCCGACGGTGGCGCCAGCTTTTCCAGTGGTGGAGCTCGCCCCCAATATCGGCGTGTTACAGCGTTCTCTGATACTGTTGTGCCACCCTTGACTTGCGGGGAGCTCCGGCTCATGCGCACCGCGCAGATAGGGTGCAACATTTAGTCAACGCCAAGGTATTCGTCTAATAAACGTCTTCCTTGTACTCTGGGCCTCCTTGCGGCGCTCTGTCCCGCTCCCAGTGGAGACCGAACGAACGTCCGCTTCGGGCACGCGCAACGCACGCGGCTGAGCTCACCTCGTACCCTGGTCTGGGTGACTCCCGGGAGAGCACCGCTAGGCGGAGACCATAAGACACACCTTGAAAAGAATGTGTCAGTGTTTCTTATTTGTTATTTGTCTTTTACAATAGCAGGTAAACTTATAATCAGAGAAACAGTGTACAGGTATAACATAGTACTCTAAGTATACATTCGTCTTATTTAAGAATGGTGAGAAACATTAACTATTTTACTCGCAACATCATTTTTTCTGTAACATTTGAAATTAAAAAAAAATGTTAGACATTGTGGTATGGCCCCGAAGCAGAAAACAATAACTTAAGTAGGAGTAGAAAAATAAGCGCAGTTTAAGCTAATACTAAATATTTCTTGTATGAAATTACACCTATTGGCGACTCCAACTAAATGCTCGCCCCCTTGCTACCACGCTGAGAAACAGCCGATCCAGGTACAAGTTTGAAGCGAAAGAGGGCACAAGCTGTGATAGGAGTCCAAAGAGCCAGGAACAACAGAGAAGCCTGAGATAAAAATTTAACAGATAGCTTTTATTGAAAAAAAAAGCATGATAAAATGTCTCTTATAGTACGGCAGCAGGACCTTATGAAATCCCAATACAGCTAATCAAAAACCTTGGTTTAAAGAGCAAGGCACTCATGACTAATGCCGTATAACAAGTGATTAGAACGAAGAAAATTCCGGTTGGATGGCGTGAAAGCAAGATGAAGGTTATCTACAAAGGCAATGATAAGGATAAGACGAGCTCGTGCAAGCCAGTTACAGTAACGTTCGTAATGTATAGAATGCCAATGCATAGCCATAAAATTGGAACTGTCGAAGTGGGTGGAGAAGAAGGATGCACTGAGGGAACCGCAGAATGGGTTCAGTCCAGGCAGACGCTTAGAGGATATGTTTGTACTAACTCTGTGTGCAGACATCTCAGTATCTCAGAATATACTTTTATCGGTAGCATTTCTAGATATTCAAGCTGCCTATGACAAAGTAGAAAGGAATTGTTATGTGATATTCTTAAGCACAAACGCTTATATGACGATTTCGTGGAACTGCTGAGGAAGATATATAGAGACAACCGAGTACAAGTTGTATGAAAAGGTCGAAAAGGTAATGAAGTGGTCGAAATTCACCAAGGACTGAAACAAGGATGTCCTTTTTCTTCGTAGTTGTTCAAGCTTTATGTTAAAGGGCCCCTCACCAGGTCTGGCCATCTGAAAAGCGCAGAGCATAGCGCGGTAACGATCGTATTTGCAAAGTATTACATCGCTACGCACCGCAGAAAGATCTGAAATTTCGAACCGAACGCCGTTTTTCCTTCCCACGGCCGCCGAACCCCAAACCATAGGAGAGAATTATTCAAGACAACATCTGTTATCTGTCCGATCTGTTGCTTGAATTCACGAATTGAAGTTTAGAGAAATAATAAAACACAGAAACGGAATATCTGCGTGTTTTTTGTTTTACTTCGCACTGAAGCAAGAGAGGTGTACTTCCGCTTCGTCTGCTTGTTCCCACGGTCGTGCGGTCACGTGCGTAGGTACCGAAACTATGCCGTTTTCTACCGTGCTCCAGCTCGTGATCTTGCTCTGCGATCCGCTTGTTCTGCCTCAGTATTCGTGTAGCACTTAATTATAACGCTAGTCATGTTTCCTTGTGCACAGCGCGCAAAATCGTGCGCTGCGCGAACGAGACAAAAGCTCGCGCGCGACGCCGTCAGCGTAAATGCTTAGCGCCGAAAAAAAAAAAGCGAGGCGAAAAAAAAAAAATGAAGGCGGGGCCCGTGGTATGCGTCACGCGATCCTCGACATCTGGTATGGGAGAACGGAGGGAAGGAATTTCGCTTGCGAAGGCTAGACGGGGCAAGTGGAAGGAGCGTCTTGCTTGGCAGTGGAGCCCGCCTGCTGAAATCATGGGTTCGCGGCACTGAAATATTTCTATCTCTACTATTAATGAGCCGATTTGAGAAAAATTTTACGGCAGAACGCTCCCTAGAGGACACGTAACAACTTCCAGCTTATAGCCGAAACTTGCTATGGGGCCTGGTGAGGGGCCTCTTAAGGGCATAAAAAGACGACTGGAAAACAGCGAATTAAGGTTTGATTTATCCTACATGCGTAATGAACAAATGGTGGAACAGAAGGTCTCCGGACTGATGTATGCAGACGACATAGTGGTAGTAGCGGAAAATGTAAGAGATTTACAGACACTTCAAAATATCTCTGGTAGCGCAGCGACTAATCTGGGGCTTAAGTCTAGCGCAGTGAAACCGGGAGTTATGATTTTCAATTAAAGGGGTTGGGACACCAAATTTTGAGGCTATAAAAAGCATGTTGTAGGCTGCTTCCGTATGCAAGGACACCCAGAACGATGTATTGGACGCTGCAAACATTTCAAAATAATTTTAATTCCGCTCCAAAAAGTCATTAAAAACTCCTTCTCGTAGTCGAGACCCATCGCTAGCGCGGCAGTTACTACGTCACAGAGGAGGAACGAAAATATTGACGTCATAGCACACTAGCACAAAAACGCGACGTATGATGAGTAGCGATGAAATGCCGATTATGGAGCCTGCTGAGCCAAGCGACCGAGCATAGCCTCCACTATGACCGAGCTACAGGCATTTAGAAATCCTTTCTTAATGCAAAGGGGTAAGGCGTGCAGACACGGACACAAGAGGAGAGAAGTGGACAACACGAACGCTGCACGGCGGCCCGCGAACGGCAAAGTGCGAGCGGCGAGTTGCCGTGAGGACGCGTTTGAGTGTAACACTAGCCGGCCGACTCCGAAAGGGACCAGGGGCGCGATCGGAGATATTTTGTTCGATACGCGTTCTGTTCAGTTGCTGCAATGTCACATAGTTGCAGTATGCGAAATTTGTGACAGCGGGGCGGAGAGAGCAGCCAATCAGGAAGCGGTGACCTCCCCGGAAGTTTACCTCCGTCGTTTGTCGTCTGCTTGCAAACAGTATACTGCAAAGCCAAATGTTTCCCGTCTTCCAATTTAATGAAATCTTTATCTAAAAAAAATGTATTTTTTCTTCTCAAGCCCAAACACGTTTTCAAATAGTAGTACGTGTGACTACTGCAATTTATAACTATTAGGTTCTTTGCGTCGTCCCTAGGTGGTGTCGCGCACAGCGAGAAGGAAAAAGAAAAAAAAAACGACGGGAAGAGTGGCGCACTTTTCAAGAGGCAGCGACAACATCCCAGTGGCTCGCTGGCACCGATGATCTTCTCGATTTCTCTGTACAACCAACGAATTATTTGTTTCGAGAAACAAAAACGACGCCGGAATTCACTTTCTGCCATTTCTTCAAACGCGTTTCGCACCGCCACCCGCTCTCCTCCTTCCTCTAGAAAAGCCAGCGCAACAACCTAAGTTTCCAACGGAAGCGCCATTTTCTAGAATTAAACTATGGATTGGATTCAAACGTGCCATTCCGCAGCCGAAAAGGCCGCCTGTTGGATCCAATCCAATCCACCAGACGCGCCATGCGAAGCCGTATGATCGCTCCAAACTTCTCAACTCCCGTCGCATTCGGACGAAATGCTCGGTGGGCGGATGATTGACAGGAGCGTGTCGTCATTTTGACGTCACCAAAAACGGGACGGCGCCCCGCGGCTGGCGACGTCGGCGCGGAGTAGGCCAATCGCGCGCGCCGGTAACCGAACGAACGCGCCGAACAACCATCTCCGATCGCACCCCGGCAGGATATGCGGCGTTCGTGTTGTCTGCTTCTCTCCTCGCATAGTCGCATAGTTCGGCAGCTAGGAGCGGTCTCTCGTTCGCTTGGCCTTTCTCAATGTGAGGGCCCTTCTACGTTACCGGCACGGAGACTCGCCGCACGCCGTTTGCCGTTCGCGGGCCCCCGTGCGACGGTGGTTTTGCTCGCGAACGGCGAGATTTCCTTGCCGTAGAGAGGACGGGCCCAGGACCCATTTGTGCGGCAGCCGTACGGCGAAGCGGCCAATCAGCGACCGAGGAGTGGTCACTCTGGCACCGACGGCAGCTTCACCGCCTCTGATCGTTCGGCGCCGCCGATATCGTCGCTAGGCCTTTTCCGGTTCACTTCAAAGCTAAAGCTTATGGCGCTTCGAAATGAATCACCGACTCTCACAAGCCGCAATATTTTCTTACCGTTGTTGTTGTTCTTCGCAATAATTATAATAATCGCGACATGCACTTCGAATCGCCAGTTGTTAACCTCTGCTGGCAGAGCACGCATATGCGCGAGCAGACGACGCAGCATAGGTTTACGTCACTATTTTTTGTGGCCCACGTGGCCAAGCCATTTTGCATTTCCTCCTCTGTGACTTCATAGCATTCCCCGGGGCCCAGAAACCGAAACCCAAATCGCTCGGTATAATAATGCTACTATTAAAGTATAAACCCCATGCAAGCGATCTTGCACGCGACAGCGACAAGCGACGCGATGGAGATGGCTGTCGCGTTCGCTCGTCGCCTACAAGTTGAACCCCATGCGAGCGATGACTTCGAGCGACGTCTCCCCAGTGTTGCCGGTATGAGGGCAGCAATATAGGCGCCGAAACTAGCGTGACGCGTGCTTTATTACCTTAAGTTGATGTGTTTTACTGTAAAAAGCAGCATAAAATATTTCTGAAAGTCTTGCAGTAGGTTCTTATCCTTGCACGTATAAAAATTCAATCGTTGGCTCGTTCCCTGCGACAATCGGAAGTACTTGAGTTATGTACATCCAGTTCCGGCTTCGCGCTATTGGCTAGTCGCTCACAGCACTTCCGGGCGACGAGCGACGAATTCTAGATTTGCAGAACCGAGCGATCGCGCTACAAGATCGAGCGATCTGTTCACGCGACGGCCCGATCCGTCGCTCAAAGCCGTCGCTCGTCGCTGTCGCGCACAAAATCGCGCTCATGGGGTTTAGCCTTGAATTATTTAGCGGATATATATGAATCCCGCTGTGTGTATCGTGCTCCCTCAAGCATGACGCAACGTTTCAATTAACAAACGCATGAAGGAAGATTTTGATGTCTCCACCCCTTTAGGAGAGGAGTGATTACGTGGTGTCAATGCAACAGCAAGTCATACGCATTGCCTAGCAATATAAGTACCTCGGCGTATACATAAACGAACGAAATACTTACTCACGCACTCATTCACCAAGAAAATCTGAAATAAAGGGTAAGCAGAATGCAGCAAGAATGAAACACAGAGCACTGTGGGGACACAATAAGTATGAGGTGGTGCGTGGAATCTGGAAAGGAGTAATGATGCCAGCGCTAACGTTCGCAAAAAAAAAAAAAAGCTTAATATCTCATATTTTGGCGGGATTCGAAGTTAACCAAAGATAGGTAATCAGGTTGACTTTGGGAGCCCATGGCAAAACAAATAAGGTAGTGCAGGGTGACATGGGTTGGGCGCAGGCACGTACCCAGGATTTCTTTTTTCAGGGGGGGCCCAACCCAGGGCAACTTTCCTATGCAAATGAGGGGGGGGGGTACTTTTACTAGTACAAATGTGAATAATGCCCACTGTTCAGCATAAAGACGCGTAAACCCGCAAAAGAGAAATGAAGCAAGGCGTATCTCGCGGGTACGCCAGAGAGATCCACCTGGACAAAATAGGCACCACATCAAATGGACTCGGGCAAGAAAGAAGCGCTGTAAGAACACTCCCAAGAACAAGTAAACAAGCAAAAGTGTAAAATAAAGATTTCTAGTAGCGTTTTTTGAATTAGCTGTTGAAGAATTATGGAGAACTACATATTTTGGGAACAATCGCACTTCTTTTGGAACCCTCGTTTACAGCTCTACCAAGTGACAAAACCGACCCGTATTGTTATTAAATTGGGAAGTTGCGTAACGATATGCGTGGCCTCCAGTCCCGTAAAACCGCGTAGAGCGCAGGAGGCTGTGGTGCTAGACGTACTGCACCCACCGCGAAAGGTTAGAAAAACACCCACATAAGCACAGCAGAGAAGTGGCTACTTCAGGCGGTTCGACTGATAACTGTAGAAGCGTCATTAAAAACACACGGAATCATTCTGCACTTCCGGCGGTGTTTTCTCTACTTCTTTTTAAAGTAAAACAATCTTGATCCATAAATATTTTCACAAACAATTGCTAAATTTGTTCATTTTCGCTTTTCCTTCTTGTTCGGCTGTTGTCTCGGCCCTCTCCCTGAGTAGATCACTTAATTTCTCAACCCTTGAGACTCTTGTTTGCAGTTGCCGATATTGCACGAGAAGTGCTGTACAATTAGGGAAAAACGAGACGAGGTAACGGGTGACATGGATACTTTTTATGGGTTTAACAGTTATTGCAGGGTTTCATATGATGGATGCTATTTCGCGTTACTTTATTTTCCACCTTATCGAACCCATATCACGGGTATATGGTTCCGCTGGATCGGTCAGCGTCGCGGCAAGCCGTCACTCGTGGAAATAATGAAACAAAAAGAAAAGTTAAACGCAATTGGCATTTTCTCTGGCCGCAACTCGTTCCACGTGCACACAGACCAGCTGAGCACGAACTGAATCCAAGAAGGTTGAACTAACGAAGCAACAGCGATGCGCGTGACCGTTCCAATAGATAGTGACAACTAACGCGCATCTCGAGTTCAGTCGCGCGGCTACCGCACCGACGAGAAAATTGGCCTTCACAGCCCAGCAGGTGCCCATATTTGCCGACATCTGAAAGGAGAAGAAAGGCAGCAAAATGTTAACCGCCGAATAGCTGTCCAGTCTCAAGATTGATTTGGCGGTGCTATTTTGCTCTGTGCTTCTTTGAATTCAAAAGAGGCCCAACCAGGCACGTACCCAAGTGTCCGTGTCTGCACGCCTTACCCCTTCTTTGCATTAAGAAAGGATTTCTATATGCCTGTAGCCAGTGGCGTAGCAACAGGGGGGGCCGGGGGGCCGTGGGCCCCGGGTGCAAGGGGCCAGAAAGGGGGGGGGGGGGTGTCATATGCGTCTGAAGACACCCCTCTTTCCGCCAGCTACACCCGGGGAGGGGGGTGACAGAAGACCTATGGGCCCCGGGTGCCAGACGACCTAGCTACGCCACTGCCTGTAGCTCGGTCATAGTGGAGTCTATGCTCGGTCGCTTGGCTCAGCAGGCTCCGTAATCGGCATTTCATCGCGACTCATCATACGTCACGTTTTTGTGCTAGTGCACGTGCTATAACGTCAATATTTTCGTTCCTCCTCTGTGACGTAGTAACTGCCGCGCTAGCGATGGGTCTCGACTACGAGAAGGAGCGTTTAATGACTTTTTGGAGCTGAATTAAAATTGTTTTGAAATGTTTGCAGCGTCCAATACACCGTTCTGGGTGTCCTTGCATACGGAAGCAGCCGGCAACATGCTTTTTATAGCCTCAAAATTTGGTGTCCCATCCCTTTAAAGAATAAAAAAAAAAGATTAAGGGGATGTCTACTAATATGCTATAGCATATTAGTAGACATCATAGCAGTAGTAGACAGATGAAAATAGTGTATAGCTTACCTCAAGCAGGTAGGTGATTATATGTCACCGTCCCGTTTTAAATGTGATGCCTTTAATTCATCATCATCATTACCGCTGAATGCCTCGTAGTTCTCAAATCGTCGAGATGCCGCCGTGCACTAGTCCGGAAATGAAAACAAGGCTTTTCTTTTGTATCATTACGTGTGTCATCGCGGTGGAAAGACAGCAATGCATGATTTCATCTTTTCGCGAAGGAAGCAGACGACGCGCATCGGAGAGTGACTTGAATAAGAAACTTCGCATTGGGAAAAAGTGATACCGGTTTATTAGAAATACTTTACTTGGTATTTATTTCTCCCCTGATAGCAGAACATTGCCTTCTCTTTCTTTATTTTAAATATCTCGCAGGCGTTTCAAATCGTGAACTAAGTCTCCTTTGCGTAGGCTTCATTTGGTTTTTTTTTTTCTATTTAACACTTGGTTCGTCTATGTAGCTTCGTTGAATAAATATATAGCGAAGCTTTGTGTGAGTACAGAAAGAGTCGAAACACGCGTACCGGCACGGACGCACGCCCGCCTGCACGCACATGCGCATACACACGTACGCACGCACACGCACACCAAATCGGCGAGATTTAATTGTCATGCTCTGCTCGCACTACACTTATAGCCGCGCAAGCCTTGGATTCATTCTTCATTTACCTTCCTGACGTACCTTCTTGAGAGGCTTTAACCAGGTGAAGTTCACTACATACATGATATAGAAAAGAAGTTTTCGCCACCGTCTCACCTGGAAATATCATGATCAAATTTAAATGTATGTATATTTTTTGCTTTCTTGCATTATACTATGGGGACTTTTAACCTTTACCCCCTTCCAACGTAGAGTGGTGTGTCTATATAGCAGCTCTCTCTACCTCTCTCTCTTTTATATTTTACCTCAGCCATTGCCCTGTTTTCTTCCTCTTCCGTCGAGCAGTACGAGGCCCAGCTAACAAGCCCGAGGCCTGGGCACGAGCATCGGCTGGTAAGCTGAGATAAGCTATTGGCTCAGGCCCACGGCGTCCTGGATTAGGGACGCCGCCCACTTCGAACGATTCCACTATCGGCTCATTTCTATAAATAAAATTTATTCCTCCTGTTTCCCATTTCAAGCGCATGCTTAGATGTAGACTCTCTACAGCCGCGTATTATGTGCAGTACATAGAAGATCATCGTTTCGTTTTCAAAATGCGTGACTACCGATATCTTGCTACACTTCGCGCTCGAAACGAAACCGATGGTTCCGAGCCTTTTTCAGACATCCAATCGGCATCGGCAGCAATTCTCCAACATGGCCGCGCCCGCTCTACTGTTGCTGTTTCGCTATCGGTCTCGGTGGTAGACTTCTTTTCAGGCGTTCAGGATGCTTTCTTTCCGTCTCTTCCTTTCACAGTGGAATTGTCGCGTAGAGGTTGACCAACAGAGTGCACCTTGAAGCTTTTAATTTAGACTGTCGGGCCAATTATAGTCGTAAAAAACGGAGGTCGGGTAAGGTCAACAACTTTGTTTACGTACAGCCGATGGACCGCCTTATCGGGATTCGTCGCTGCTACGAAAGATCCCCGAAGGATTATCCCAGGTAGGAACTGAAACTGCGGCGGTTCTCTTTATTGTTCGCGTCTATCGCGAGCGGCATTGCCGATCTTACAGGCGCGAGGCGGTGAAACCTTGGCGATATGTCGTGCAACAGGTGTTTCAAGGACTGCTGCGTCGCTAAGCGCATTCCGATGGCGTCGTTTTCATGCGGGCGATGCCCGTTAGTGAAGTATGGACGAAACCTGCGACACGCTGGCACACTGACGGCACGCTAGGCGAAAGACGTTTTCCCGGCGTTTAGAGAACGCACTTTTGAACCTGTTGCTGCATTCGACGCGTCCTGTTGCGCTATGTGATACGCAGTTCCAAGTTGTCCGCGCTGTCCAAGCTCGAACGTCACTGTCAGTTCGTTTGCCTCCCCCTTTAAAGAAGATAATCGCACTGCAACGTTCAAAATCGAGAGATTACGAGGCCTCGTCTCAAGTAAAATAGACGACACCGGCGCGAAGCTAGTTTTATTTGAAATGCTATCGGTCGCATAACATTCCGCGGTTTCGTTCGGTCCTGAGGGATAAATTTTATGCCACTGGCACGAGGCTGGGGATGTGCGCTAACCATACGCATAGAACCCAAGCAGGCCCAAGCTAACCATACGCATAGAACCCCAAGCAGGCCAACAAATCATTTGGACTACGCTGAGTTTAATGCCTCATATTTCCCATTTAAGCGCGAGAAGGTTAACGCGAGGCCTGTGTAATAGCGGGTTGTAATGCGCTGGTGCGTGTTCCTGCTTGTGAATAGTTCAGAAAGCCAAATAATAATTGCTTGCTCAAATAAGATTTCATTGCCCCACCCCCTTTTTTTGAAGCACGAATGTACTTTCTATTTCCAGAAACAAAGGTGACCAAGTTGTACTATAATTTTCCTTGATGTGGAAGTCTGTGTTGGGGCTTTGTTGGGTTATACAGTAGAGAAGGGTATGGCAGTCATGTTGCATAGCATAGAAGACTCGGGTTCTCATTCGGATAACCTCTCTAGAGTATACATTAACTGCCTTATTTTTTTACGCTCTAATTTCGGGGCAAGGTTGCACCATTTAGTTCGGTGAAACTGATCCGCAACTCTGCACTAGCATGTTTATCTTGTTGTGAAGCGCACGTATGACGGGGGTTTTTCATTCTTTTTGGATGAACCAGGTGCATGAAGATGCTAGATGTTCTGCCTAGCAGTGTGAAGCTGCTGTGAAATTTAATCGAAAATGAAACAGTGGTGGGCACTGCAAAATTGTTGTTCAAACTTATTTGGTCACTGCAAGTGCTGCAGTTTGATTAACCTCGCAGTATCTCTGCACAGAGAGATTTGAAAGCGAAGCTTTATTTTGCAAACCCTCCCGGGCTTTCCTGACTGTGGCTGCTACGTGCTGCTGCTGTCTAGCTGTATAGCTCACACATAAAAAAACAAAAAAGAATTACATGACTGATGGTGGGATCGAACCTCAGTCTCCCAGCGCAGCAGTCGGATGCTCGTAGTATTAGGCCACAATCGCACGTATATTTCCATCGTGCAAACCCCAACTAGCTCTTTTGGATGATTGGCACGTGCGTCACATTGCGTAGCATGGGTGCACGAGAGCACGTGCCCGCGCCAGTTTCCTTTGCGCCACAGACGCAGGAATGAAATGGATAAATTTATAGCATTTGATTAATCACTTCACAAAAGCTTCACCTGACATGGATTCCAAGATGTGCATTGAATCTGCACGATTTTAATGTTCTTGTATGTTCCTGTCTTTTGAACCACCATATCTGGCTAAAGAAAAGACGAGAATAGGGCAGATTTGCACTCAAGGCACCATTTACATCTTATACCCCTGCCAGGTGCGCAAATTTACTTGACCTCACCTTGCTGCATCGAAGTGGATAGCCTCTGTAGCAGTGCTTGAAAATCAGTAAAATACTCCCCAGTGCAGGCTCGGAACTAATTTCTTAAAAAAAATTCTTTTGTGGTCTCAAATGATCTCAGCCTGTAGAAAATGCCACGGTTCCTTTGCCAATGAGTGCCACCTCATGTTCTGGCACCATTGCTGTGCCAATGTCGGCACTTCAGACATTAAATTTGGTTAAGGTTTTTTGCAAAAAGATGCTGAATTCACTCAAACTTTCCTTACAAAGGAAACTGAAGTAAATTGAAGTTTTCTAGAAAAGAGGAACTGAACTGAATTGCAGGTAACACCTCTGATGTCCAGGCTACGACAGGCTGTCACGTTATGCGCCGTGGTTGCTCAGTGGCTATGGTGTTGGGCTGCTGAGCACGAGGTCGCGGGATCGAATCCCGGCCACGGCGGCCGCATTTCGATGGGGGCGAAATGCGAAAACACCCCTGTGCTTAGATTTAGGTGCACGTTAAAGAACCCCAGGTGGTCAAAATTTCCGGAGTCCTCCACTACGGCGTGCCTCATAATCAGAAAGTGGTTTTGGCACGTAAAACACCAAATATTAAAAAAAGAAAAAAATTAAAGGCTGTCACGTTGCGCCTTCACTGCCATTCCAGCTTGTGAAGCATGGCTGTCCGGTCACTGGCTGCAGAGCAGTTGCAGCTCTTTCTCCTCCTCCTGTCGTCATGTGCACTTGCCAGCGCCTTCGGCACAGCAGACGAGCTCGACAAAGCGTACCCATGTGGCTGCTTTGGCCAGATGACAGCCGACGGCGAACACCTCTGGACTTGCACGGGGGATGGGGACCTCACGCAGCTGCACGTGTGCTTTGTCCGAGCACCGGAGATGGCGCCCCACGGCCTGACACTGCGAAATATCAGCATGACCGTGCTCACGGTGGGCTCAGTCAGGTTTGTGTCCAAGCTGGAGTCCCTGTCGGTGCACGAGTGCCGCTTCAAGGACCTGAACCTGGAGGGTGCCAGCAACCTCACCGTGCTAAATTTGGCATTCAACCAATTGCAGGCTGTTGACAAGGTGAGAATCTTCATGGGACCTAAATTTTTTCTGTTTATTGAATTCTGATTCATAGTACATCACATACCTTTTAAGGTCAGTCAAAAGGTATGTATGTATGGATGCCTGAGTAAAGCCTTCCCACTTGTAACAAAACTATACAAAACATTTCATAGCTGTACACAACCTGACGAATGTATCGACCTTTTAATGCATTAGCATTCTTAGGGTACTTCACGCACTTTCCGGGGGCTATGTACTTATCAGTCTATCTATGTATGTTTGCATCTATGTAGGTTTCCATCGAACCGTTTTCCCACCTACCTGGGTCACTGGGTAGTCAATGGTCGAATGGGTAGCATATCACACTGCTGTGCTGAAGTAACAGGGTTCGAAACAAAACATTGACTCAGCTTGGGTCACTGCATATGGGGCAAAGTGTACATGCATGCCTCTCTCCAATGAACCTCTTTCACGCCGACATGGGTCATTGTAGACGCGGGACTGGTTACATACTGCTATTAAAAAAACTCTTTGATGCCAACTTGGAGTGCTGAGAATGTGCCACTCAGTTAGTGCTCGTCTTCAATGAACCTCTTTGATGCCATCTTGAGTCAATGGATATGTGCTAGCAGGTGTGTACCGCTCTTCAATGAGCCTCTTTGATACCAACTTGGGTAACTAGGTTGTTTTTGGGCTCGCAAAGTCTTATTTCGTATGATGAAGCATCTTCTACATTAGAAACGGTCCTGTGAGACATACTGAAGTGATTTTATTTGTTGTCACCGGAATTTCTCCTGCCAGTGAGGCGGATGGAGCACCCAACTAGATGTGTGCCCATGTGTTTGACCCTACAATCAGCCTTGGAGATCAGTTGTGTACTTCTAAAAAGCTTGTTCACAAATGTGCCCTTGCTGCAACATTCTCCCTGTAATTCGATGCGGTGATTTAGCACCAGTGAGCAGTTAAAAAACATAGGGGATGATTGTAATAGAGTGGGTACTGTATTGCTCTGTGATAAGTTCCCTTGTTGGTTTGACAAGCTATCTGTAGATACATTGTGCTACTATCTTTTTTGTTGGACACAGCTTCTGCCCCCGAGTAAAACAGTTTTGGTTAGTAATAACAGCATACCGTACAGTGTGAATCACGCTTGTTGAGTGGTTGAGCGGCCAGCTACAGACTGCATGAGCGCCTGAAACAGTTGTAGTTGCTGTGTTGTAGATCTCGTTTGTTCTGTAGCTGGATGGGCTGAGCATGCAACATGACGATGCATGGTCTTGTTGCGACTTCAGCTAGTGCGTTTTTTTATTTTCCCCAATAGATGGTGACCAAATTGGTCAATTGACCACTATATAGGTAATTGAAATTTTACAAGTCGTAAGAGGATGAGTACAGATTTTTGTTTTCTGTATTTTTTGGCCCACACTCGCTTGTTTTACGGAAGTTGTTTCCTCACAAATAGCCGTCACATTCTTTTTACATGATCCCCTTTGGACATTACTGCTTTGCAGGGCAATGAGGCAATGCCGAAGCACAAAGCTTGCATGTATCACCCTGGTTTACCAACCACATTGATCGTGGTGTTGAGCCAGCCATTGGCCTTGTACAGGTGGCTAATGTAGACATAGCATAGTAGATTTGAAATGCGTGAGAACAATATAAGCGGCTGATGCAAACATTCTATAATGATTGGCACTTAGATGTTTTGGGGTTGCTTTGGATTGGCTGTACACACGAACTCATGTTTCCATTCTCACACCAAGCGATCAGATAGTGACAAGATTTTCTGATCCACATTGGCAATTCACAAATGCTATGCTCTTCGTCGAGTGAAAACCAATACGGCCAAAATAGTTCACAACATGTATGTACGCAAATTGTGGATGATGAGGCATGTCGCCTGCTTGCACAGCTGAGAAAAATTTCCGCAAATTGCACTTACTGCTGCATCCTAAGACTACACAGTGGTTCCCTGGAGACCTTGTATGAATTGACATCACATACATTTCCTGGAGAATGAGCTAAAACATCTTTGAATCATCCCACAGCATGCCACGGCAGCAACACATTCAAGTAGCGCTGCGCCAGCTCGCAGCAGCCAGAGAGAAGGAAAGATCCGCGGCACAACCTTTCCCCCTTGCCTGATGAAAAGGTCTATAATTGTACAGAATACATCAGATGAAAAAAAAAAAACACAAAGCAGAGAGACATGAAACAACAGCAAAAATACACCTGAACAAGAAAAAGAAAAAGCAGCAGTAAGGTTAACATCAGAACTACTATTTAGCATTATTTATACGGTTAATGACGTAGAATGTTCATGACCTTTATAAACTGTCTCCCTAAAGGTTCCCGTTGCCAAGGTAATTCAGGGTAGAAATTTAGAATATTCTGAATTGCAGTGAAACCTCGTTACTACGAACACTACATTAACGAACTTTTTAAAAATCATCTGCTGACTTGTAGTTTCAGTGTAAAAATATTTCAGTACTACGAACTTCAATATACCGAGCTTTTAAGAATAACGATATTTATTCCATTTCCCTGTGATAATAACAATGTTAACAATGCGTCAGTATTACGAACTAATATTTTGAAATTTGGGGATGCTTAGATTTCTGAGTATCCTTCACAGCAGCCGAAACAGTAGGCTGGCAGACAGCAATGCGCAGAGAGCGGATGTTGCGGCACATGGGTTTGGAAAACCTGAGATGGCGCCCGAGAAAAAAGAATGCGGTCAAGCGGAGGCGATGGCGCATCACATTTTGGGAGTGCATGCTCCAACCAGAAAAGTAGCGCCTAGCAACGGAGGCACGTCTCTTCCTTCTTTTACCCTTCTGCGCACGCCTCTTTCTTTCGTGCCTCTTTTGTGGCCGTAGCTACGTGTGCAGTTAAATGAAACTTCCGTACTCGCGGGGATGCCACACAGTCGCACTTCACAGACAACAGCGTCGATTACGTGCACTTGCGCTTTGACATAATTCAGGTGTCCACCTCGGGCGAGACAGTTACGGTGTCCACGGTAAGAAATGTGAACAACAAACAAAAAACAAGAAACATTGTGCTTTGTAGGTGACATGGAGCTACCTTTTTGTCGATAGTTTTCTCAGCGTCAGCGTCTGCTTTGCGCACATCACTGTTATTGTATGATAATTCGGTGGTGTATGGCAATGGAATCTATGCATAATAGCGACAGCGCATGCCGAGAGCCAACAGCCACGTTTTCGTGGATAACTCATATGGTGACAACTTATGAACTGCTGGGTTGATGGGCAGAATGGTTTATTTTGGTGCTTTCACTATAACGGTCTCTCAAAATAACGAACAATTTACCACGGTCCCCTGAAGTTCATTATATCGAGATTTCACTGTACATGGTTTAATTTCTGAAAAAGCCATAATTTGTGTGACATTTGAAAATGTGAAAATATTACGTAATTTCCACGCAATGTGGGTATGATTATGTAGAGCATTTATTTATGTAACTTGCTTAAATTACTCAGGACACATCCCATTCAACGTCCTTGTTAATGTGATTGAAATGCCAACACGCATGATGAGATGATGTTATAACTTTGTTGAGGCACATAATGACACTTTGTGCCTCTTGGCGTTGCGTTTTGCACACCTGGCCTTTTCACACTGTGAATTCCCACCAACTCGCTCAGGTTTCTGTTCTAGAATATGTGCCACATTTTGCAGTGATAACTGAGGTATGACCAATGTGTTTCCCTCCTCTTCCTTTAATTTTAAAACTTGAAACATTCTTTGCATGAGCTGCAATGTACAACAAGGACTTGACCAAGCTGTGTCTGTTAATGTAGATCAGTGATTGTCAACCTATTTCTGTCCACAGCAAGACAAGGGCCTCTCCCAGGGATCTCCGATTACGTGTACTAGCGGACACCATCTTGTGCCTGCGAAGTGCCTACATTCGTTGCACCACCTAGTTCTCTGCTATCTTTCATGGCACTTCCTCTCTCTTGGCACCAATTCTTTAACTCTAATAGACAATGCCTTATCTGCCCTATGCATTACTTGGCCAGCCCAATTTCATTTCTTGCTCTTAATGCGAACTAAGATTATTGACTACGCCTGTTTGCTTTCTAATCCTGTACTGAAGCATATTAAGGATTTTATTTAATACCCAAGATAGTCAGCTTCCACACATATCTGCCTGTACACTGCAAGTTCCTTGAGCATGCATTGAATACGTGGAACTATCAAAGGAGCAACTGAGCCAACATGCTCCATGCTGCTCATTTGTCATTTGAAGTGCAGCTGCTGGGATGCACTTTCATGCACCATTCCTGAACACCAGTCATGGAGCTGTCCTAAGCATGGCCACCCTTTGCAGGGGCCTCTTGGTAATTCTTAGCTTCAGTTCTTGCCTCTTCATACTTCTCTTGTACTTGCTGCCTTGTTTGATTATTCTCTTTATTTGTGTGCTGCATTTGATTAGTAATGCGCCAGCTAGCTTAGCAGCATGTTCATGACAGCATGACTGTGGGCCAGTTGGGCACAGATTAACGCAAGAAATTCCATGTGCACATTCTGTAGATACTGTGGACACTGCTTATCTTTTAGTTCTTGAGAAAGCACATTTCTGTCGCTAGGAAACCAGTGTCATGATATATCTATCAAGTTTTGCCTGGGCATTTTCTTCATTGATGAGGGCTAAGAAAAGTGTGTGTGTGTGTGAAGCACAAGACCACAAGTTTACTCTGCACCATCCTAAAGAGTGCCTAAGCAGGTTTCAATATATTACTTTGAAAAAAAAAAAATAAAGCAAGTGTCAATAAGTTGGTTACAAACAGGGTTTTGTAATAATTGCTAGCAGCTTATATAGACTTACTTCCACAACCACAGGTTCTCTGGCAGGCATTTTCACTTGCTCTTGGCTCACATTAGGTGACTCCATCCTAAGTCAGCAAATTTCCTAACCCCACCACGCTATCTGGTCCTTTGTTGCTATCCTTTGCTGCACCATCCTTCCCTTGGCATCTATTCTGTTTCTCTTATAGGCCATTGGTTGTCATCTGTATCCATTACATGACCTGCGGGTTTCCACTTCTTCCCGTAAATCTCAACTAGAGTATCTGATCTTTACTGCTGTCTACTGATCGCTTAATGTTATGCCTGTTATCATTATCTGTTCCATTGCTCGTTGCGCAGTCCTTAGCTCATAATTTTTTGTGGTGAATATTGTGCGTTATGGGTATCCCACAAACATATGAAATGGGCAAAAACTTTACTTTATTCAGTTCTGAAAATGCGCTGTCATGCACTGCATGACCTGTCCACTTATACAAATTTTTATTTTCTAATACATTTCTCAGCGTAGACAAGAGCACATATCTTGTATGCTGTTCCTGTACTTTTGTGTACCTGTTTTGGGCAATTTACGACTTATATATATTGGTTCATTTTGTCATCTGGTTTGGTTCAAGCTCTGCACCTTGTTATCTAGGCTGTCGTCAATGGTTTTGCACATGCAGGTCATACGTTTTAGTAGTTATAGCTTGTCTGTATGCATAATCACCGTTCACATATAATGCTGGGTTACTGAGGGTGTAAATCTGAGCAGCCGTGTTGCTGGTGGCATCTTGTGGAGCAAAGTTTAACCAGAGAGGCCATAGACCTATTATTGCTGTAACTATGTATCCTGGTGGGAAGTGTCGGCAGTTATGCAATCAACAACATGCAGTGCCTTTTGTTTTACATTGCTTTAATGAGAACACCGATGTAACACCAGGTCGGCTTTTCAAGTGTTGTTGGACAAAGTGCCACATGGACAAGTTAAAACTACGTTAAAAATTTAAAAAAATATTTTAAGATATCCCACATAGCACCCATGGCTAGAGATTCAGATCCACATGCAGTGATCTTGTCTTGTAGTGAAGACGATGACGTTGTTGCCCTGTGCGCTTGCTTTTCCCACAGGCGTGGTTTACACCCCTCGCCAATCTGAAGCTGCTGAACCTCTCGCACAACTTGCTGACTACACTGCCGGCTGACTTGACCCACGACCTGAAGGCGCTGGACACGGTGGACTTGTCGCACAACCATTTTCTGAAGCTCAGCGTGTCCTGGTTTAGCGTGGCGTCGCCCTTGCTGCATCTGAATGTGTCGAACAACAAGCTAGAACGTGTGGCCGCTTCGGACGATGAAGCCGCGGCGCTCTTTGGCGAACATCTGACGGCGCTGCGCTCGCTGGACCTCTCGAGGAACCAGGTCAGGAGGCCCCGCCCTGAGTGTATTCCTGTGCCTTTATGCAGATGGAACTGCTGGTACTTTATTACTACAGCCACCACTTAATGGGATACGAAACACGCAAGAAGATTAGGACAGATGTGAGACAAGGCAAACGGACTAAATGCTTTGTCCGTTTCCTTCTGTTTGTCCTGTCTCACTCCTGTGTTCGTCTCTTTGTGTGTTTTGTACCCCCTTAGCTGCTGGTCATAATAATGTGGAACCAACTCGCTCGAAGCAACGCCTTGCTGTCTATACTTTACTTTGATACCGCAGAAGAAAGTTCAGTGCTTTCATCTTTATAAGAAGGTGCCAACAAACAAGAGAGAGAGATAGAGGAGATTTATTTGAGGAAAAGCAGACAGGTCAGTCTGAGGTTAAAGTCCTCTAGCTTGCTTCTCCAGGTGTTTGGACAAACCACTGTAAGTACATGAAAGAAAGTTTAACATCCACCTGGACTTGCAGTACTAAGCTGCAAAGAAAAGCCATATAGGTTTCACAGAAATAAAGCTTCGCAGTTGAAGAAAGGTTTGTCCTGGTCCCGGCATTGAACCCATAACCAATGGCTTTCCAGAGTGGTTGCTCTACCATCTCAACTAACCAGGAGGCCAGCTGATTAACTTTCCTTTTCATGAACCTTCCTCCACCCCACAAGATTCCACAGAACTGATTTGCCATTGTAAGTAGCACGCAAAAAGGCAATGACATCTAACAGAGATCACAGGGCAAGGGCTGTTCTTTAATAGTCCTTGTCCATTATGTGCTGCTCACATTGGTTCACGTCCAACTTGCCTGCTTTACCATTTCTATGCAGACAAGCACCATGCTACCCAAGGCTTACAAATATTCTACATAAAGAAAAATGCACACACCCTTTGGTCTTTTATTTGAATATGCTAGTTTAAAGAGGTTTCTTTAAAAACCTCATTGTCCTACAGGGGCGCCTGCATCAGTAAGGCATCCACACCACGGATACAAGCACACGGGGGTTGGACCCTCCCGCGCTTAGCCATGCGTGGCGTAGCCATGTTCGGGAAAAGGGGATGCTGAGGGTTGAGCTGATGCCGGGTGTGCGGACCTCTAAGGCCCTTGGCGTAGACAACACACCCCTTTGGCCTCGGCTTTGCGTAGACTGCACCCCCAGACTGACCCTCCTGGGGGAAATCGGTAGTAGCCTTTTTCTGTCCCTCTCCTTAACGTATTGCTTTCCCATCACTTACCATTTCTGTCCTGTGATCTCCTTTCTTCCCATTTTTTTTCTCTCTCCCAGGCGGCTTGGTTTAACCTGGTGGGGTATATATCCAACCTTGAGTGTTCGGAGCATTGGATTATAGCAGAAATGTATTGCTGGTGGGTGCAATTCATTGCTCGGTCAAGCTCGTAGTGCCCCTTGTTGTCCGTGGTGGGTGGATGCCATCGCTGTGAAAGTAACTACATGTAGCATGCATAGAGAATCTTTCCCTTTGATATGTAATCGTACTGTCGCAAACAATGTACGCACTGAAGGCTCCTGGAACTTTTTTGTTCAACATAAAGAATATTTCCTATGATACCACCTTATCCGCATCAATAAACCTCAAAACCAGTAAGAGTTATGTCGCCTTGTATCGAAATTCCTAAGGGACCAGGCAAAGTGGCAAGCAGTGACCTCCTCCTTGAGGTTCGTGACAAGATGCAACATGACGAGCTTGCAGAACTCACAGCCTGTGCTGACATCCCAATAACAGTGACCTCGCATTGCTCCCTGAACACAGAGGCGTGATCTCAGATGCAGACTTGTTACAACTAACGAACGCTGAACTATGGGAAGGCTGGCAAGACCAAAATGCCATTCAAATGCCAATCAGGCAAGAGAACAACGAAATTGCAACAAAACATCTGATCATTGCCCTTGCCTCTAGTGTTCTACCAGAGACCCTTCAGACAGGTCATACTAAAATGAGTGTCAGACTCTACATTCCTAACTCTCATCAGTGTTTCAATTGCCAGAAGTACGGCCACGGCTTGTAAAGCTGTCGAAGTCAACTCATCTGCACAAAATGTTGTGACAAAGATCACCCCTCCGATAACTGTTCTTGAAAACCCCACTATGTGAACTGCAAAGGCAACCACCTGGCATATTCCTGATGCTGTGAAACATGTAAAAAAGAGAAATAAATAATTACCTTGAAAATAAAAGAAAATGTTTCCTTTGAAGAAGCCAGAAGATGCACAATTTTTTACTGCACAGCTTATGCGGATGCGATGCGTCAGGGGGCAGTGCTGCATTGACCTTCACCACTTCCGCTGGCCATTCACAGTGAGCCTTTGGTTGTGTCCTCTACCCCCACGGTGGCAGTAGATAAAGCTACTCCACCCACCCGGCAAAAGAGCTTGGTGACTCCTGGGCAGTCTAGCCATAAGGCCTCTACTCACCAGTTGAGGCCTGAAACACGAACAAGCCGCCTGCAAGTGCAGGCATCCAACACCTCCCGGGTTGCAATGGATACAACACCGGCGCCGCAGTTGCTGAAAGTGCAGTGCAGTTCTCTCGACCGCACCAGAAGATAAAAACAAAAGATCATGGGTCCAGGAAAGGACACATGAGCATAAATTTCAACTCGAGGAGATGGGAGGCTAGTTCGCAAGACATTATTTCGTGAACTTAAACTGCACTAGGGATGAGACACCGAGGTAGAAGAAGACAGGACGAACGCAGACTAACAACTGGTTTATTCAAATCACACAAGCTGCCTCTTCGAACTATGCACATGCCCGAGCCAGATCATAACTGCGTGACCCTGGAACACTCCCTCGCCAAGCCCCTACCTACACCAAAAAATCAAGCTCTTCCTTGAAAAGGTACTGACAGTTTGCTGGCGCACCTATTTGGGCCATGTCTTGCTATCAGGGAAGCTTCCAAGATCTCACGTGCCCTTTGGCCCTTTGTTTGCCCTGACACCTTCGTTTTATCAAACATCGTCTTGCACTTCTTCGCACATGACCTACAATGAACTGGCAAGTGCTTTCCGCTGCCATCTTTTAATCAGTTAGAGGGTTCCTTTTAATGAATGTTAATACATCTTCCAGTTTGCCTCACATAGAACATTCCACAGGTCAGTGGAAACACGTACACCAGCTCTATTCTACATGGTACATACGTGCGTCTGTGTTTTATGCTACATCTATCACTCTTGGGTTTATCTACTTTAGAAAGGGTGCAGAAACATGACAACTTGCAGGGCACTGAAAAAAGGACATAAACACTCAACTTTGCAGCCACCCTCTTCATCCCATGCGAAACCTTATGGACATATGGAATTACCTCAAACTTTCGGTTCTCTCTCTCTCTTTTCTTCTAACTCAACCCCTGTGTCGGTGGTATGGTGGCATATGGCCTTCCACAGCAACTCAGCGATGGCCTACGAACCAGTTTTGGTTTAATTTCCTGGGAGGCGTATCATGTTGTTACGTCATGACACAGAAGGTAGTCACGTGAGAGCAGGACACTGCAAACTTTCAGCACTCGCTCCAGCTTGCTTGGTTGTAGGTAATGCTGCTGCATCAGGCCACGTAAGTGCTCGAACATTGCGATGCCTTAATCCCATGTGACCACTTTCTGTGTGGAATGACACAATTACCTTCTGTGAGATGAAAACAATGCTGTCTCTAGGAAAGCTAATAGTAAATTATTTAAGGTGCTTTGAGGCTTTCCAGCATTCCTTACTAGATTTATTGCAAGAAATGAGAAGTCAGAAGTGTCATTTGAGCATTCTTTTCAGGTCTTTCTCTCTTGCTCATTGGTGCCCGAGCTCGTTCTTAACAACTGGCAATTTCCCTCTGTGTTCGATGCAGTTGCATTCGGTGCCAGGGTTGGAGCTTCTGAAGAAACTGAAGACGGTGTGGCTCAACCAGAACCTTCTCAGCACCCTACCGCCGCACGCCTTTTCCAACAACACGGCGCTGGAGCACTTCTACCTATCTGGTGAGTCAAGTGGAATCTTACACCGCCTCACTGCCGTCGCCTTGGTGTGGCCTACACTGCAGTCTTTCATACATAGTGGGCTGTGTTGCGATGCTACAGAGGCTCCTCTCACGGCTTGTGTTTGCAAACAAAAATAGTGGATCACATGTGACAGAAAGATGTAGGTATGCGCCGGGCAATAATGTGTAATGTTAAGTCTCATACTTTCATGTTACAAAATTGGATGTATAATCGTTACACGAAAGGTGTCGCAGATATGAACATCCAGGATTGGAACGTTTCTGCAACCAGAGTTCTCAAGTGCTGCTTGCACTTGCGACCAAAACATAGTTGGGCCTCTTCTATTCCTCGTCCTGGATGGTCCAGGACTGTCTGAGAAGCTGTGTGTGCTAATGCTCATTGGCTGAAAGCAGCATCTCATGCAGTCTGGGCCATGCCGGGAGAACCAATCGAACAGGCCCAGTATGCTGCATACCAGAAGCAAATCTGGGAACAAATAATGTCTAGTTTGACATAACCTTTTAGCCACAACTTTTAGTTGCATATATATATATAGTAAAACCTCGTTAAACCGTACCTGCTTAAACAGTAGGCAAATCACCGATTCAGCGGCCATTGAACATAATGTGTTATGTATCCGCATAAACACGTAGTGTTTCCACTTTTCGTTGTGCAAACGTGGCGGTGCGTCGTCTCCATCGGGCGGCCCGGCAGAACAACAAGCCTCAGAGATCTGTATGATGGCCTCCAAGTGCCCTGTGTGTTTGCATGTGAAGCCTCATCAACATCATTTTGGCACCGTGCCAGAGAGTGTGGTGGCGTCATGCATGCGAAAACTCGCATCATGCCGAAACTCGGATAAAAAGATGCCGGGTGCTCAGCATAGAAGAAAAATGAGACATCGTTCGTGCTGTTGAACGTGACACGAAAAGTCGGCACTGGCATGCGACATGGGTCTACTGTTGACTACGGTGTGTGGCATTTGGAATGCGACGAAGTTGCTCGGCAGCTCTGCTGTGACCGCGAAGAGATGTCTGCTACGAGGTTTGACTTTTCGCCATCGTTGCCTCTGTTGTTGCCAAAGTGTCGCTTAGCGACAGTGATGACACGGAAAGCGACAGCATGGGCGATTCAGGCCCAACAGTGGCAGAAGCTGCGCATTACGTCAGCCTCATGAATGCAATCGTCGTGATGAGAACAGCACCCCGCAATGAAAAGGTGCCCCGTGACTTCTGCAGCGCTGCCGCGCCTGTGCACGGAGAATATGCAACGCCAATGCCATGCGAGTGTTTGCCGAGAAGACAGGGCTGGCTGAAAAGCTGGCTCACAGCTTCAGCAAGTTTGAGGCCGCTGTTGTCGCTGCTAGGCCGCGGCGGCATCAAACGAAAATAATGCGCAACAAAAATAATACTGCGTGTTTTTTCCCCTTTCATAAGCAGTACTACCTTTTAGTACCTACTTTTTCTGAGCTTGGGCCAGCTACGGTTTAACGAGGTTTCACTGTATATGACAGAGTTCTTCCATTGAAGGTGTTGCAAATTGAAAATAACTACACTGCAGAATGCTCCGAGGGAAACTTCTATGACTGTACTACTCGCATAGCTTCCGCAGTGTTGGGCCAATCCCAGAAACAGTGTAATAGTAAAATAGGCCAAGTCTGGAGAAAATGTAATGCAGTTAAATCTCGATATAGCAAACTTCAATACAGTGAAATCTCGACATGAGTAACTTAAGGAGACCAAGGTAAATTGTTTATTCCGAAAGAAAGTTATAGTAAGAGCCCTAAAGTTAACCACTCCGTCCATCAACCCATCAGTTCATAAGTTGTCACCATATGATCTACCCATGCTGTTGGCTCTCGGCACCAGGTGTTGCTATTACCGTATGCATAGATTCTGCCGCCATGCACTACCGAAGCACCGTATGATAAGGGGGATGCATGCAAAACAGACACTAATGCAGAGAAAACTACCAACAAAAAGGTAGCTCCACCTCGCCTCCAAAGTGCAGTGTTTCTTGCTTTTTGTTAGTTTTTCACATTTATTGCCGTGACCACTGCAACTGTCTTGCTTGAGGCAGACACCTGAACTATGTCAAAGCGCCAGTGCACATAACCGACACCATCTGGAAAGTGCAAAGTGTGACCATACAGCATCCCCGCCAGTATGAAGGTTGCATTTCACCGTGTGTGTTGCTAGTATGGCCGCAGAAAAAGCATGAAAGAAACAGGTGTGCGCTGAGAAAAGGGCGAATGAAGGAATAGACGTGCCTCCGTTGCTAGGCGACACTTTTCTGGGCGGAGCACGCGCTTCCAAAACCGGATGCGTTGTCGCCGCCGTTCGCCCTGATTCTTTTTATCTTGGGCCCTGTCTTAGGTTTTCTGAACCCGAACGCCACGATGTCCGCTCTCTGCACCTTGTTGTCTGCTAGCTTAATGTTCTGGCTGCTGTGAAGAATACATGGAAATCTAAGAATCCCCAGGTTTCGCAATATTAGTTCGTAATACTGAGGCATCGTTAACATTACAGGGAAACTGAATAACAATCGTTATTCTGAAAAGTTCGGTATTCTGAAGTTTGTAGTACTGAAATATTTTAACATTGAAGCTATAAAAAGTGAGCAGGAGATTACTGAAAAGTTGGTTAATCTGAAAAGTTCGTTAATGTGGTGTTCGTAGTAACAAAGCTTTACTGTACCTAGTAAAATTTTTTATATATAACGAATTACAGTCGCTGACCAATTTTCCAGACACCACGGGGACCAAAATACAGTCCAAAAAATCGCAGTCTGGAAAATTTGTTCAGCCAACAAAAAATTTAATTTATTAGGCTTAGAGCAGCTTTAAAGAAAGTATCTCTAATAATGCCCTGCCTCTTGCTACGGTTGGAGGGGATAAGATTTGCTTGTATTTGGACAAGAGTGATGTTGTCTCCGTGGTTTCCACATACAGTCAACAAGAAGGTCACCGTAGTGGCAATCTTTGCCAACTGGCGTCGCCTTGGAGATAGAAGAAACAAGCCACATTTTTTTTTCACCGCTTGGCTCTCGCAAAGGCAAAGGCAGGTGGGCACAGGCGGGTGGGCACACGTCTCTTTGTCAAGCCCGGCCATAGCGGTGCATGGCTGTCAGCATGGATACGAGGCTCGTGCCCCATTTTAGAGGTAATCTGCAGTGGGTGTAACGATTGGGCAAGCTGACACTGCTGTGGCTTCATGTATGCTGTGCTCATGCGCATTCAGTGCTGCATGTCACATAATCTTGAGTTGCAGAAATGTGTTGAAGTGAGAGGCAGACGAGGTGTTCGCTCCCCTCAGCCTGCACTCTTCATTATGCTATCAGCCGTTGTGGCATAGAGGACTAAATAGCGTCGCGTACTTCACTTCGTACTGCCTATGTAAAGATATCGTCGAAACAGCACAAAACCTTATCTTTGGTTGCCAACTCTCAAATTCAACAAAATTATTTTATCTCCTTGGAATTCGTTCATTCTGCTTGGCTGATAATTTTGAAAATTTTATGGCCCCTTCCATATGAGAGAAATCTGTTGATGACTGTTCTTAATTGCATAGAATGTCGAATTGCACTACAATGAAGTGCCGATTTTAGTGGCATATTTATATTGAGGTTAAGCTGTACTAAACTGGGCCATCCTAGAAACGAGTTTAATGTCGCGGTTGGTGTGTGCCTTTGGTGGTGTGGGTCACGTTAGGTGGTGTGTGCCACTGCAGCAACCACAGAGCTTGAGCACTATACTAAACCTTGCTCTTGCTGCCAGTGTTTTTTCATTCAGGTGAAACTGCTGACTTTGTTTTTCTTACATGCTAGAAAAGTGCACCTTATGTCCTCACCTGTTAGGTGTGCTTACACGCTTGCAATGCTCAACCAACATGTCCACCTTGCTGGGTTGTCCAGTTTTCTGTTTTGCAACCAACAGTCACCCACTTATGGGTTTTATCTATACACTAATAAAAAAGAAAATGCAGCATTGGTGGTGAGGCTACATGTCAGTGTAAGAAACAGTAAACAGCGTGGGAAATTTTTCTCACCAGGAAATTCGTGGCACTGCGATGATGACTTTGCTAAGCGCCGAAACATGTTGCTGCAATCACTTACCGCACGAGCGGCCAGTCACGGACCAGTCGTCGAGCTCCATGATGTCAGCGCCACCGAGTGTGCCTCACCACTGCAATTGAAGGTGGGTGGGCCGAATCACATGCTTTATGTGCACAGTTTGGTTTCTAGAAGAGTCGAACTTTGATAAAACAAATGATTTGATACAGTAGACTTCCATTAATTCGACTCCAGTTAATTTGATTTTTTCAGTTAATTTGATCCCGACTGGTGATCCTGGCCGACGCCCATGCACTTCTGTGGGCCCAATCTTTCGTTATTTCGCTCCTAAAATAATCCTTTGCTGGATAAGTCTAACTAGACCAGTCGGCGTGCACGTGCCTAAGCGTTATGGTGACCCAACAGCACCCACTTTAGTGGCAGCTATTGCCTAAGCAGAGCTGCTGTAGCTCACGCTGTCCGATTATGGTATTTACATGATGTGACGTTTTTCTTTTAATGGAAGATTGGGCCGGAAATTGCCTGAGCGGTGGAATTATACACAAAACCAGAACCATCACGCATACAAATGCGGCGCATTTGTACGCTTTACCGCATGACATAGCTGTATTGCCGTGAAGGTGACTTTAATTTATGCAGCAAAGCTGACTTTAGGAAACCGACCACCATTGTGCAACCCATGTTAGACCCCTGGCCGTTTTCCTAGCTAAACGATTGCTTACGCGTCATATTTCTACTTCGTTTAGAAATTATAATGTCATTGTTACTTTTCTGCTTCAAACACAGAAAGTGGGTGCGCATTTCAATTGGGCACATCTTACAATATGGCAAATACAGTTGAGTCCCGCTACAACGAAGTTGATGGTGCGGAAGAAAAAAATTTATTGAAGCGAAATTTTTGTCGTTGTGAAATTCACAAAAATATACCTAACCTGGACAGGCATACCACAGAAACTTATTTCCAAAATTCAAGCATCCTTTTTCTTCCAAGGAGTGTCATGACACGATTTTCGCATTCAGTGGGTAGTTGCATGGTGACGTCCTCACCATGTGCAGCCACGCAGTTTCCCATGACATCGAACGCATCCAGCAAGCGAGCTGCGGCCGATGGAGGCTGCAGGCCCGGCATATTGTCTTCATCAGACTGCTCCTCGTTGTGAACACTTATCATAATGTCATCACTCAGTTCCTCATGGGAAATCACATCAGTGTCGGCGTCAATAAAATCATCCAGCTGGATACCAGATGGCACATTTCAGGCATCTGGAAGGGCCACCCGAGACGCCATTACCTCTGCTGGCGGATGCACTGCTTCATTGCAGTCGGCAGGATCTTCAGCGGAGTCGCCGTCTGGATCTTTGAACTTGAAGCCCGCGTGCGGGAAACAGTTGACGATCACTGGATGTTCGGATACAGGTCATGTAGCAGCCATGACCTGCAGCGCCATGTATAGGCCCGACTTTGTGTCTCAACCGATCTTCACGTCCAGTAGGAGACACGTGGCATCACTCGCTGGCAGCAGGCACATTTCAGACTTATTACGCCTTGCTCTAGTGGCTGGATTATTGAAGTGCACTTGGGCAGAAAGTACTTGAGCTTTACATTTGTGAGCTCTGCCTCCAGAATATGATGAGCAGAGCAAATGTCCATCAACAAGCGCACCCGCTGCCTTGCCTCCTCTTGTCGCATCCAAATGCAATGACCCATTCCAAGAAAATGGCCTGCGTCATCCAAGTTTGGCTGTTGGCCACATATTTTACAGGAAGGCTCCTATTGCCTTTGAAGCAATGGGCCCTTGTGCTTTTCCTGATAAGCAGTGGTGGGCACTTGTCAGATCTGTCCAGATTAGCACATAGCAGCACGGTCACATGCTTTTTACGGTGTTTGCCACTGTGGCCTTTATCTCGAGGGTTTTCGACGGCAGCTTCTTACCAAAAAGGGCCTGTCTCATCAGCGTTGTAGATGTCACACATGGCATAGTGCTTCAACAATGACGACACATTTGTTGACATCCGGGTGGATGTCTCCGCCAATGCTGGCATTGGCGGAGACATCCTTTCTGGCGAGTCAGCATTGTCTCCGCCAATGCTGACTCGCCAGAAAGCACCTTGCTGACAATGTCATGGCAGGCCTTGAATCTGCTGAGCCAGCCGGTGCTTGCCTTAATGTTGTCGATTCCCAGCAGGCAACTATAATTTAGGGCCTTCTGCTGTACGGAGTCTCCACTGATGGGCACCTTTTTAGCCCTCATCTCCACAAACCACATGTACATAGCCTTGTCGAGCTATTCATGCGCCAGCGGCGTCAGCTTCTTTCGCTTAGCTGATGTGCTTGATGCAAATGCTTCCTCTATTGCTTCTTTAGACTTCAGAATGGGAGAAAGCAAACTGGGGGAAATTCCAAACTCTTCTGCAATGTCACCTTTCTTCTGTCCACTTGTGACTTCTGCCAGAATGCAAGCTTTATCCTCAAAGGATGAAAACCTTCACTTTTTTGTGGCAGTGCTATGTCAAAAAGCACACTAAAACACAGAATGGCTTCCCTGAGTGAACCACACATTCTACGCACTGACATTGCTGAGATGCAGCATTGACTGACTAGATGTCTGAGCTTTGGCTTCGGATTCACTGCAGCTGAGAAGTTTCAAGCCAATGGCAAAGGAAGGCCAGTCTCATCGCCGTCGCCATCGAGCAGTGGCGGCCCCCATGCTCGGTCATCAGCATCACTTTCTGGTGGTGCAATTTCAACTCGCAATTGAAACTTTGTAGGCATAGTTTTATGTGCCAAAATGCACCAAAATGCTTGAAATTGTATTTCTTGTGCAACAAATTAAATTTTCAAGCCTGGTGTTGCTTTGTCAAATTTCATTGAAGCAGAACAGCACTAGAAAAAGTGCTTCTTATGGTGAAAATATTTATGCATTGACTCCTATACACCGCTGATGAGGCACCGAGAATGATTTGTGGTGCTGAAAATTTCGTTGAAGTGGCGTTCGTTGTAGTGGGATTCGACTGTAATTTTTTTTTAATGTTAAAAGCGTTCCTTGCCTACTTCAGCCGTTTTGAGCCTGTTTGTTCGTCTGTCCTCTTACGCTGTGCCATTTGCCCAAGTTGTCTTCCTGCTTGTGCCACTAGGTATCTGCTCCTGGTTGTGACATCTTCTATGCCAATCCGATGGCCCAATTTGCCTAATAGTCTGGTCTACTAGGTAATGGGCTGGGGGTCATTATGCTGTCATGGTCATTGCATTGTCGTCATACAGCAGTCATGCATTCCTTGTCACAGCAACGCTGTGATGCCGTCTTGGTCATTCAGTCGTCATCATTCAGCTTCCTGATCTGACTCTCATCATACTGTTGTTGTCACACCTTCTACTCTGACCCAATGGTCCCAGTTGTCTGATAACTTGGGCCACTAGTTATATGTTCAAGGTCATCATGTCAGCATGGTCATTCAGTCGTCATCATCATTCCAGCTTCCTGATCTGACTCTAGTCTTACTGTCGTTGTCATGCATTCTACTCTTACCCAGTAGTCCCCGTTGTCTGATAGCTTAGGCCACTAGTTATGTGTTTGGGGTCATGATGCTGTCATGGTTGTTGCATCGTCATCATTCTAGCTTTGTCATCCGACTTTTGTCGTGCCATCGTTATCACGCCATTATTGTCACACAGTCGTCATCATTCTGTTGTCATCATGCTGCTGTTTTATCATTTGTCATCACTTCATTAACGTCATCAAATCTTTGTCATTCCATGCACATCAGTATTCGTGATTGTATTGTAACACACTGTTGTCATTCAATCGTAATTATGCTGCCGTTATGCCATCATCGTCACAGTCTCTGTCATGCCTCTGATGTCAAACCATTGTCGCAATGCTGTCGTGTCATCGTCACTCCATCTTCGTCATCTGACTCTCATGCTGTTCTCACACCATCATCGTCATACAGGTTTCGTGATACAGTCATTGCCATGTCATTGTCATCATACACAATTGTCCCAATGCATTGTCATGCTATCATTGTCACTGCATCACCGTCATACAGTCGTCATACCGTTGCAATCTGCCGTTGCGCTTGTTCCATCGTCTTCAATATAACGTCAGCATCCAACTTTTATCATGTCGTTGTCGTGCCATCATCATCACGCTGTCACTGCACTGTTATCATTGCTTAAGTATCATCATTCAGTTGTCATGCTGTCATCATACCAGCTTTGTTGATCCATCGACGTCTCTCCTTCATCGATGTCATTCCTTGTTCATCATTCTATCAGAATCATGCTGTTGCCATTCCATCATCATCATTGCATTGTCACCCTAACGTTATCATGCATTCATTGTCATACCGTCGTAGTCATGCTGTCTTGGTTGTGTCATGCTCATCATTCCTACTTTTCATCCGGTTGTCATGCTGTCATCATCACGCCATTTTCGTCATACAGTCGTCATCTTCTCATTGGCCTCATGTCATCGTTGTAAAATTTTAGAAATGGGCATCTCATTGTCGTAATGCTGTTGTCACTATACATACACCTTTGTTGTTCTATCGATATTGTTCCTTCGTCATTTCATTGTCACTGCATCAGTGTCACACAGATGTCACCATGCCACCATGCCCATGGACATGTTTGGCAAATGGGCGCATGTATCGAACTGGGATGATATCAGAGTATGAGGCATACAGCCAAAGCAACAAAAGTCCCAGAATTACCACTACATGTGGCAAATAAATGTGACTTTGGGAATGTCGTACGTCGCTGCATTGCTTGACCGCTATTAGGATTGCTGTTGACAGTCACCGTGAGATTAGTTCTGCCGCAATTTTTTTATTGGGTGACAAACTTTGGTCTCATCTGATGCATCATCTAGCTGGCGATGCCTGCAACTTTGCTGGCTGCGCTCATTATGTAATCATTCTGAGTTGGTGCAAGGGCACTGTTTCTGCTATGCAGCAGCAGTTGTCTCACGTGCGGCATCATGTTGCCTCCGCAAATTGTTAAAACATTGTCCAAGGAGCTTGAGGGCATTGCTAGACTATTGCTGTCAATGATTTGCAAAACTGCCATTTTTGTTTAGGGTGACAACCCATATATTGTCTTTTTGATACACCTTTGAATAATATCAAACATTGTGAGAGAGGTGAAGAACCTGTTGGGTTGTAAGGTATGCATGCATGCGTAAGTTTTCTAAGGCAGCATGCAGGATTTAGAGGCAATACTATAGCAGCGAGTCTTGAATTTTATTTTGAAAACTTGCTGGCAATATGCATGGTTCACCTAATTGCACTGGGCTGTGTACAGTTGGCTTATCATTTCGGTATTATTTCATTGGTTCCTTTTCTCAATGTGTTTGGGGTAAATTCCAAATTAAATTTACCCATTTCATTAAAAAAAACATTTCCTTCAATTTGAATGCCAATGAAGTTGAACAAATTTTGCCTGCATTAACTAGGTTTTTTTTTTCAACCCACCTGT